>NC_092530.1:6343722-6666184 GCF_037038585.1 Patagioenas fasciata
CTTTTTCGACTGATTTGTTGATAAATGAAGTATCTGATACATTGCAGCATAGAGGATTGCAAATTGCTCCAGAAAAGGTACAAATTCAACCAGCATGGAAATATCTTGGTTGGGAAATTTCTCAGTCCACAGTGAAACCTCAGAAAACAGTATGTCGGCCTGTCATTCAATCCTTAAATGATGTGCAGAAACTAGTGGGTGATCTGAATTGGGTCCGAACCATTTGTGGGATCACTAATGAGGATTTAGCTCCAATTGTAAAACTGCTAAAAGGGGATAGTGACATTAGCTCTCCTAGAACGCTTACTGCTGAGGCGGATGCTGCTCTGAAAAAGATTATGTCCAAACTTGTAAAAGCTTTCAGCCATAGGTGGAACCCAGATTATGTAATCGGACTACTAATTGTAAACAATACTAACTATCCTTTTGCTCTCATAATGCAATGGACAACTGGTAAGGAGCCGTTAAAGATCTTAGAGTGGGTGTTTTTGCGTTTTCGACTCAAACGAACCATTACAACCAGGGTTGAAGTCTTTGCTCAGCTTATAATGAAAGGTAGGCAGAGAATAGTCGAAATTTCAGGGGCTGAGCCTGCATATATCATTGTTCCCCTCGTTTCAGAATATTTACAGTGGGCTTTGCAGAACTCCTTACCTTTTCAGATTGCGTTATTAGATTCTCGAGCTTTAATTAAGACGTTTTCCCCTCCACACAAGTTAATGTCAGTTTTGAATATGGGATCAATGGAGGAGGGTCCCCCTCTTCTCTCAGAATTTCCTGTTAAAGGACCCACAGTGTTCACTGACGCAGGGGGTAAAATGCAGAAAGCAGCAATTACATGGAAAACAGATGGAAAATGGCACGATGTGATACTAACTGACCTGAAAGGACCAACTCAGCATTTGGAACTCAGGACTGTAATAGAAGTGTTTATCAGATTTGCTCATAGCCCAGTGAATATTGTTTGCGATTCTTTGTATGTGGTAGGTGCGGTAGCTCGCATTGAAAGATCATTGCTCAAAGAGGTTCAGGATGCACAGCTGATGTCTTTGTTCAAGCAACTATGGTTGTTGATCGAAGAGAGACAACACTGATACTTCATAACACATATCCGTAGTCATCTGACAATTCAAGGCGATTTAGCTGAAGGAAACCGCCGAGCTGATTTTCTTGTATCTCCTGCCTGGGTTCCACCTCCAGTAGATAGGTTTGGGCAAGCAGTACGCTCTCATAGTTTCCTCCATCAGTCTGCTCAGGTCTTACAGCGGCAATTTTCATTGTCCGAAAGTGAAGCCCGAGGTATTGTTAAAAGTTGTGCAGATTGTCAGCGCATCTCAGTAGGGCTGGGCGCAGGAGTCAATCCAAGAGGATTAGGAGCCTTGGAATTGTGGCAAATGGACGTCACACATGTCCCTGAATTTGGCAGGCTGAAGTATGTGCATATGTCTATTGATACATATTCTTTCGCCACATGGGCCACTGCTCAGACTGGTGAAACTAGTTCACATGTGCAACGACATTTACGTTCTGCTTTTGCAGCTTTGGGAGTTCTTGCACAGGTCAAGACAGGCAACGCACCTGGTTATATCGCCAAAGCTACTGCCACCTTTTTTCAATTGTGGGGTGTTAAGCACATTACAGGGATACCAAATTCTCCTACTGGTCAGGCCTTGGTAGAAAGGATGAATCGAACTCTCAAGCATCAGCTTGACAAACAAAAAGGGGGAACTGACTGTACTACTCCACATGACAGACTAAGCAAAGCATTATATGTCTTGAACTTTTTACGCCTTCCGCAAGGATTCGACATTCCACCTATGATTCGTCATGGAACAAGCTTAAGAGGACACTTGACAGACCTTAGAGAAAATCAATGTCAGGTCAAAATACGCAGTGGAGTTACTGGTGAATGGGAGGGTCCTTTCCAATTAATAACTTGGGGAAAGGGTTATGCTTGTGTCATTACAGATCAAGGATCAAAATGGATTCCTGCGAAATGGATCAAGCCATGGCTGAATAAAGACAACAAAGATTCGACAGATGCAGAAGGACAGGAGGGAGATAAGTTGTGAGAATTGTCTCAAATGTAAACCATGAATTCTTATTCAGTGTTATAGATGCTCTTAGACCCAGTGGTCTAAAAGCTTATTAGTAAACAGATAAGGTACCTTCCATAGAGAATGCTAATTTGAACAGATGGTAAGAGTTCCAAAAGGGTGATATTACAATTAGATAATCTATGCATAGATAAGGTAAAAGTATAAGATATTTCTACCATGGTAACCTAATTTAGCAACTGGTAAGGTTTTAAAAGAGATATTAAGATTAAGCTATAGATCTTTTAAATAGGTTAATATAAGTTTTAAGATATTAATTCAATAATTAGCATATGAATAGGTTAATATAAGTTTTAAGATATTAAGTCAATAATTAGCGTATGCTGATGGTATTAAGTACGTTACTCTATAAACCGCGCAGTTATAGATCTTCTAGGAATTTAAGAGAATATATTGTATTAAGTTGTCTGACTATTCTAAAATAGTGCGTTGGTAAGGTTGTCATAAGCAGAATTAAGGTTTTATATATGATATGAAGGTTTGAGTATAAGCAGATAGTTGTTTAATCTTATTAAGTAAGGTTTAGCTACATTATATGTGATTGTAATTATGTTGTTAATCATGTATCCTATGTTGCAGTGTATTTCAAAGACGATTCAGCATGCTGTTTAAGGGGCCTGACTAGTTCAAGAACAAAAAGGGGGAATAGTGAAGGGGTTTCGTTAGAAGGAGATACGTTGTTGAATTAGTCAGGCCCAAAGGAATCTCAAGGCCAGTTCGAGAAGCTGAGAACAGAATCTGCTGTGAGAAAGAGGGGCGTTTCTTCGTTAACAGGGCCTCAGCATGGCGTGAGTCGTCGGACCTATCATCGGTGGGGCTCCAGCGTGTGGACTGCCCATGATACTCATTTAGCGAATCCATGCTTGGAGCGTGGATTCGTGATTAGAGAATAGTTGTGTATATAAGGAGACATGCTTCTGTAATAAATGACTTTTGTGTGATTCACATTGAATCGGAGTGCTGAGTCCTTTATCGTTCCAACACTGATCCCAGCACCTTTTTGCAGTGAGAAGCCCCAACTCCTTTGCAGCCATTCCCAGGCATTTCTGTGTTTTCTAGCACATCTACAACCCTTCTGTTTCTTCTACTGCACTGCTCTCCATCCCCTGCCTCTGCTGAGACAGCAGAGCAAACGACCTGGGTAGCAGCCCATCCAAGAATTTAAAAAAGCCAAGAAGGCCAATGGTACCTGGGGTGGATTAGAAGGGGGTAGTCAGTAGGTCAGAGAGGTTCTCCTGCCCCTCTACTCTGCCCTGGGGAGACCACACCTGGAATATTGTGTCCAGTTGTGGCCCCTCAGTTCCAGAAGGACAGGGAACTGCTGGAGAGAGTCCAGCGCAGCCACCAAGATGCTGAAGGGAGTGGAGCATCTCCCGTGTGAGGAAAGGCTGAGGGAGCTGGGGCTCTGGAGCTGGAGGAGAATGAGGGGGGACTCATTCCTGGGGATCAATATGGAAAGGGGGAGTGTCAGGAGGATGGAGCCAGGCTCTTCTGGGTGACAACCAGTGACAGGACGAGGGGCAATGGGTACAAACTGGAACACAGGAGGTTCCACTTGAATATGAGAAGAAACTTGTTTGGGGTGAGGGTGGCAGAGCCTGGCCCAGGCTGCCCAGGGAGGTTGTGGAGTCTCCTTCTCTGCAGACATTCAAACCCGCCTTGACACCTTCCTGTGGAACCTCAGCTGGGTGTTCCTGCTCCATGGGGGGATTGCACTGGGTGAGCTTTCCAGGGCCCTCCATTCCCTGACATCCTGGGATTCTGTGATTCTCAACAAGTACAAGGACAACACCAGGGCTTCGTTCAAGCGGAGGAAGGCCCACGCAGCGGTGTGGAACGTGGCGGAGGCGCAGGCTGACTTTGCCACAGTGTTGTCCCTTGAGCCCTCGCCGCGCGCCATCATCTCTGAGGAGCCCGGAGCCTGCAAGCTCACCTGCACCGAGGACAAGATCCGCTTCGAGGGTGTCTTCTCACAGGAGACCCCAACGCTCCCTGAACAGGTTCTTTTAGATACTCCACACGTGGAACGTTTTTTGAAGGTTGTTAGCATTTAATACAAATTTTACTTATTTACATATTTGAGGTGGCCCAGGAGCTTGCCAGGGTGTAAGAGTTGGTCTGAAGGACAGTATTTGCCCGAACATCGCCATCAAGAGCTTGAACGGACAATGACTTGGAAAGAGGCCTGAGGAAGAACTGTGTTGCACAGGTCTCTCTGACCCGGGGGCTACCGTTAGCAACAGCCGCTGTGTGGGCTTCACCTGCTGCCTCAGCCAGGCTAGCCCCCACCTCCTAAAAGGAATTGTGTTCTATGGGTCTCTCTGACCTGGGGACAACAGTTGCTGTCCAGACGATGGATTTTCACCTGCTGCTTCAGCCAAACTCTCCTTCCACCTGCTCCCTGTTAGTAAAGCCAACGAAGAAGAGCATGCGCAGAGGCTCGCCAAGGCTTTTGAGGTCACCCAATGGACCATAAAGAAAGCCCTGAACGTGAGGCCACGCAGGCGCAGATGGGTTCTGGCAAACGAAGCAAGGACTTTTCGAGCCTGCGCAGTTAAGCCTCGGTTGGGAAACAAAGGCGGAGACTGGCCTCAACTCGTGGGAGAAAAGGGGGTGAAGACGCATAAAAGATGGATCCTGACTGGACATCATTGAGATCTCCCCACCAAAGGATCCTGAATCACAACAGAGGACCGGCAGGACTCTATGGGACTGGAGACCAGAGGGACGCCTTTGGGACTCGTTCGGTGGTAACCAAATCCTCTTTCCCCCCTTTTCATTTTTCTTTCCCTTTTTCCTCTACATTCTCTTTCACAGGCCGCTTTACGGGCAAAATAATAAAGTAACACTGTGTGATAGAATTATAACCCCTTGGCATTTTGGTTGCCTTAATTTTGCGCTTCAGGATCAAGGTGAACAAACTGTAACGAGTCCATCACCGAATGGAGCGTGACAGCAACTAAGCAGCTGGAGGCTGGGAAGAGAGATGCTGCTGCTGCCCACTGCTGCCCCAGTCATTGCAATCAGCTCTGGTTCTGTGCAGTGCGCGGAGGTGCTGGGGAAGAGGAGGATGCTGCGAAGGCTGCAGCCCAGGCTGTGCAGCAGCCACAGACAGCCGTGGCTGGTTTGCAATGGGCCACACAGGGATCAGCAGCTGCTGCGGCTCTTGGCTAACCGGGTTTATACCTGAGCCTCCCTCCATTTTTAGAGCCCAGAAACCCAGGGCGGAGGAGCACACATCTGAGATGAAGCTCTGAGCGGGCGCATTTCTTCTCAAGACCAGCACTGTTTGCGGCGCTTCTCCCCGGTGTCTCAGGCCTGAACGTGCTCTCGTGACGCTGGAAGCCTTGTGCGTCAGAGCCTTGTGCAGAGATGGATCATGGCTCAGATTTCCAGCAAGGGAGCGAGCAGCCGGCTCTTCCTCACTTGGAAGACCCTCGGTGGAGGTGAGGCACCGCGTGTGGGTTTGGAGGGTCTCGCCTGTATCAGCTCAGGGAGGTGCTCCGAAACACCCCCGCAATGGGGAGGTTCCTTGTGAGACGAAGGGGATGCCGTACGGTGCATGGATTAGGTCAACCAGGCCAAGTCGGCGATAGATCTCAAATGTTCCAAGTCCTTGACTCGAATTGGAGACAGGCAGGTGGGAAGGGAGCTTGAGGGGGATCCAGCCAGACTGCCGGCTTGCGGCAGCACCAGCCCATGGCTTCCCGAAAGCAATGTCGGGACACCCCGAGGACAGAGATTTCCTGCAGCCTTCTTTGTCCCGAGGGGGAGCAGGAACAGATGAGCACAGGGGGAAAACTGTCATTTTTTTTTTAATTGGCTTTATTGATTTCTGAAAACAATCCAAGGCCGAGCAGAGGCTGGCAGCACCATGTCCTCAGGGCAGGTGAACGCCGCGGTCGCCGTCCATGCTCCCATCCCTGGTGTGCCGCCCTCAGACGCTCCCTCTGGGCGCTGCGCAGGCTCAGGACCAGCCGCATGTCCAGGGACCCGCGTGGCGCTGGCAGCCGGGCTCTACTCCTCTTGCTGTCCCGCGGTGCAGCTGCAGCGGAAAGCCCTGCGCAGAGCCCGGAGCACCCTCCTGAACCGGGAAGGCCGTCGCCGTGGAGCTGGGCCCTGCGCTGGGCAGGCGATGTCTGTGCTGGTCTCTCCTCCATGCTCTCCAGACATTGAAGAAACCGCCTTTTCCTCTTGATCCTTTGCAGCTGGGACGAGAGGGGCTGTGCTGGGCTGTCCCTCATCCTCTCCTGCCAAATGAGCCTCAATGACTTCAAGTGCTGCAGGTGCAGGTGCTGCCGCTGGAACATCCATGCATTGGGCCAGGTCCTGCTGTTCCTCCGCTTGCTGGCCAGGTCCCTGGATCTCAGCCTCAGCCCTGTGCACGGCCTCACTGACGATGTACTCCACGATGTCCGACAGAGCCACATCGTCCTCTGTGGGGCTGTGCTGGGCAGGTGCCGGGCTCCCTGCTTCTGCTGCCCCCTCCGTGTCTGTGCAGCTGGGCAAGCCAGAGCCCTCCTGGGGACCTGCAGGGGCGTCCTGGAGGAGCTCCTGGACCGAGGGGTTGATCCAGATGTTCTGGATGGAGTTGTCTCTGCCTTGGCACCCCTCTTTGCTGCTCTCATCCTCCACATCCATGTGCTGGGCCAGGTCCTGCTGTTCCTCTGCTTCCTGGCCAGTTCCCAAGATCTCAGCCACAGCTCTGCGCATGGCCTCACTGACGATGCGCTGGGCTGTGTCCCACAGAGCCGCGTCGTAGGCTGTGGGGCCCTGTGGGGCAGGTGCCGGGCACTCTGCCTCTGCTGCTGCCGCGGTGTCGGTGCTGCGAGGCCAGCCAGACCCCTCCTGGGGACCTCCATGGTGGTCCTGGAAGCTCTCCTGGACCGAGGGGGTGACCCAGGTGCCCTGGATGGTGTGCTGGCCCGGGCCGTGGCTGACCTGCGGGCAGGAGGAGGAGCAGGACACATGGGATGGAGGCGGCAGCCCCGGCACCGCAGCAGCTGCTTGCGGCCCCATCCAACCACCGGCCTCTCCCTCCTGCCCTGTACCATCCCTCCCCTGTGGCTTATGGAGCAAGGGGGGCAGCCCGAAGGGCTGGGAGTGGGCGTTCGCCTCCTTGTCAATCGGCATCTTGGGCCTCGCCTGCTGCAGAGCTGCAACGGGCACCCAGGGGAGCTGCTGCCTCGTGAGGAGCTGCTGCCTCCTCCGAAACTGCTGCCTCCTCTGAAGCTGCTGCCTCCTCCGAAGCTGCTGCCTCCTCAGAAGCTGCTGCCTCCTCCGAAGCTGCTGCCTCCTCAGAAGCTGCTGCCTCCTCAGAAGCTGCTGCCTCCTCAGAAGCTGCTCCTTAAATACCCCCACGGTCAGGGCGGGGACCCCCATGTCACAATGGCCTCTGGCTATGACGACCCCGTGTCACAATGGCTTCTGGTTATGACGAGGTGCTCACATCACAGAGCCCGGGCGGTCGCCATGGGGACACCCACCTCCAGGCCGGCTGGGACTGGCTGTGCACGGCGTGGGGCAGCCCCTGCTTGAAGGAGGAGAGAGCAGAGCATGGCGAGGGAAGCTGTCCCCAGCACACAGGAGCCCGTGCCCCAGAGCTTGGCTCAGAGATGCTGCTGCCTGCTCCGCTACACCTGCAACAATCCGCCTTCAGAGCTTGTTTGCAGGACACACCAAGGGCCTCTCTACAGCCTCACCACACTGATTCTTTGTTTTCAACATGATCGTCATGAGTTTTCTGAAGTAGGCATGAGCCTACTTTGAAGAAAAAGGCTGAAGCCACATTCACAAAACCACACAGTCCGTTTGCAGCAATAGAATCTACCGTTTCCCCCTTTTGTGACAACCAGTGCTCTCTCAAGGTGCGCTTTTACAGAACTTCTGAGCTGTTCCATGACTCACTTGCTAAAGGAGGTGGCCTCATCCAACTCCCAGTTTTAGCGTGCCAGCTCTCCAATGCATTGCCTCTGCCACCTTCCTTCTACCGGGCCCGAAGTGCATTCTACTGCCTGGTTAGGGAGATGCACGTGCCACCGGCCCCAAAGCATCACTCTGGGGACCCATCATGGCCGTTACCTCTCAGCTGCTGCACCAGCCAAATCTTTCTAGGATGGCAGCAGGCTCTCAGAATCTGCTACAGGTCCTTGCAAGCTCTCTATCTCCTTTTGTTCCCCTAGCACACTTACTCCCCGCTCCATGCAGTTTGTTTTGAGCCTAGGGAGCAGACAAATCCTTGGAAAATTACGCTTTATTTTCATGTCATATGTCAGAGAAACCCAGAATCCCAGAGTGTCAGGGGTTGAAGGGCCCTGTAAAGCTCATCCAGTGCAATCCCCCCATGGAGCAGGAACACCCAGCTGAGGTTCCACAGGAAGGTGTCCAGGCGGGTTTGAATGTCTGCAGAGAAGGAGACTCCACAACCTCCCTGGGCAGCCTGGGCCAGGTTCTGACACCCTCACTCCGAACAAGTTTCTTCTCAAATTTAAGTGGAACCTCCTGTGTTCCAGTTTGCACCCATTGCCCCTTGTCCTGTCACTGGATGTCACCCAGAAGAGCCTGGCTCCATCCTCCTGACACTCCCCCTTTCCATATTGATCCCCATGAATGAGTCCCCACTCAGTTTCCTCTTCTCCAGCTCCAGAGCCCCAGCTCCCTCAGCCTTTCCTCACACGGGAGATGCTCCACTCCCTTCAGCATCTTTGTAGAACCTGAGGTTGTTCCTGCCCAGATTCAAGACTCCACACTTGCCCTTGTTCTATTTCATTAAATTTTTCCCTGCCCAACTCTCCATCCTGTCCAGGTCTCTCATGGCAGCACAGCTTCCAGTGTCAGCCACTCCTCCCAGCTTGGTGTCACCAGCAAACTTGCTGACAGTCACTCTATTCCCTCATCCAAGTTGTTGATGAATATATTGAATAATTCCGGCCCCAGCACTGCCCCCTGAGGCACTGCACTGGATCCAGGCCTCCAACTGGACTCTGCCCCGTTGACCACGACTCCCTGGCTTCTTCCCTTCAACCAGTTCACAGTCCACGTCCCTACCCCATTGTCCAGACCACACTCCCTCAGTTTAGCAGCAAGGACACTGTGGGAGGCTGTGTCAAATGCTTTACTGAAGTCAAGAAATGAAGAAAATCCCAAAGTGAGGGGAAGTGAAGACACATAAAAGATGTTTCCTGACTGGACATCGTTGGGATCTCCCCACCAAAGGATCCCGAATCATGACAGAGGACCGGCAGGGCTCTACGGGACTGGAGACCAGAGGGAGGCCTTTGGGACTCGTTTGGTAGTAACCCAATCCTCTTCCCCCCTTTTCTTTTTTCCTTCCCTTCTTCCTCTACACTCTGTTTCGCGTGCCGCTTTACGGGCAAATAATAAGGTAACACTGTGTGACAGAATTATAACCCCTTGGCATTTTTGTTGCCTTAATTTTGTGCTTCGACATCAAGTTAAATGAAGCATCATGAGTCCATGACAGAATGGACTGTGACACAGGGCCTGGTGACACAGAGGTGCCCTGAAGTCCCAGTACTAAGCAGCGCATAGCAGTGACAGCGCACGGTTGAGGCGCAGTCTAAAGGTGAAGCTCCTTGCTGCGCTCTGGACAACGCTCATCATCACGTCAGGAAGGGACGCGTAGGGTGACATGAGCTCAAGCCCGCTGCCCTCTGCCAGGCTCTGTTTTTCATTTTTTCATGTTTTCATATGTTATGTTGGGCTGAGCCCCCGTGAATGGTTTATGCGCCAAGCCTCAGCCCCATCTCTGACCCCTTTGTGCCTGCACTCAGCGCCGCATCCTGCGTTGTCACATCCCAAGGCTGCTGCTGTCACCCCAAGCTGGTGTTTCTTCTATACTACATCATCATGTCAACATTGTAAATATTTTATATAGAATAATTGTTACTTCCTACAGTTTGTTACTGCCAGCTGTGTAAAACTCTTGTCCTACTCTGCCAAGATAAACAAAAGCTGGACATGTTGCCTCTGAAAACAGGGCAGCTCCGTGCAGTGGAGGATCCCTTGCTGAGGCACTGACCTGTCTCCTCTCTCCAAGCCTTGGGCTGGAAGGGGTGCTCGCAGGCTGGAGTAGTTGGGGCTCCATGCCTGGAAGTGTCCCCAAATCCTGCTAGGATGGCACGGTTCTTAGATGATTTTCCATTAATAATCCAGAGAGTTTGCAAAGGTACACATGCTGTTGGCCATGATCATGTTTCTGTGATGGCAACTACATTGTAGCTTTTCTGCTGTACAACGGCTTCCAGCTCCTCTGTTCATTGCCCATTCTGTGTGCGTTGCTGCAGCTGCATTTCAGCTGGGCTGCTGATCTGTGAAGGGGTTTCGTTAGAAGGAGATATGTTGTTGAATTAGTCAGGCCCAAAGGAATCTCAAGGCCAGTTCGAGAAGCTGAGAACAGAATCTGCTGTGAGAAAGAGGGGCGTTTCTTCGTTAACAGGGCCTCAGCATGGCGTGAGTCGTCGGACCTGTCATCGGTGGGGCTCCAGCGTGTGGACTGCCCATGATACTCATTTAGCGAATCCATGCTTGGAGCGTGGATTCGTGATTAGAGAATAGTTGTGTATATAAGGAGACATGCTTCTGTAATAAATGGCTTTGGCGTGATTCACATTGAATCGGAGTGCTGAGTCCTTTATCGTTCCAACAAATGGTGACCCCGACGTGATACTCCGAACGGCGTCTCACTACGGTCGGGGAAAAGCCTGGAGCAACCCAGCCGGAGGCGGCTCAGCTGGACTGAGAGCCGGGCGGAGACGTACGGACGTTCCGCGGATAAATTTTGTTGAAGGCGGCGCCGGGAAAGGTGAGCGGCTGGGAGCAGGAGGAGGGAAGAGTGAAGTTATGGGGCAGAATATATCCTCTGAGGAAGAAGCTATAGTTAAAATCCTCCTGCATATTCTCTCTAGGAGAGGACTTAAATATGAAGAAAGTAACATACGTAGACTGTTGGTTTGGTGTAGAACTAACGGCTACCCGACAGAAGCTGAGAAAGCTTTTAAAATTGAACTTTGGGACGATATAGGGCAGAAATTATGGGATAAGGTTAGCGACGGAGATAAAGAAGCTAAATCATTAGCGACTACATGGAAGCTTATGATTTCCACCTTAAAAGAATTTAAGGCTGAGCGGGCTGCGGTTACTGGAATTTTTGCAGCGTTACAGTCTGAAAAGAACTCTAAAAATAACTGTGAAGCTTATCCAGTTCGTGTTTTCGATATCCTTCCTGCTCCATGCCCTCTTGTGCCTTCGGCGCCCCCGATGATACAACAGTCTGGGGCGGAGGGAGGAAAATTACCGAGTGGATGGCCTCCTGTACCATCACACGACCCTAGAGAGACCAAGAAGTCCAAAGAACTGGAGTCAGATAATTTGTCAAAAGGACTGGTGAAAGCTGAGAATGTTAAAGTCGTAAATAATTGTAATATCAATTATTTTACTGATTCGTGTCCGCCTTTACCGCCTTCTGCCCTTCTAATTCCTACAAGAGAACAGAAGGAGTCGCCGGATAAGAACTGGGCAAAAGAACTGTGTGAAAGATCAGATCAGCTATTAGCGAGTGAATCCAACAGTCAGCCATATCAAGCTATGAGAGAGGTGCCTGAAACCAACAAAGCAGCCAAATTGTTTGCAACTATTAATCAGGGTCCCAATGAGAATTACATGCAATTTATTGACCACCTTCAAGAGACCATCAATAAGCAGGTTGAAAACTTAGAAGTTAAGGAAGCACTGGTGTTGAAATTAGCAGTAGAGAATGCTAATGTTTGCTATCAGCATGTTATTTGCGAGTTTTACAGTACATATTATGTGTTCCTGTGTACCGTCTCTCTGAAAATCAAGCAGCTTGTCATGAATGTGAGTTAATTGTTTTACTAGTTGTTTTTAAGTGCGCCATAAAACCTTCTGCCCGCTCTTCCCACTCAGGCTGCGAGCAGCCCTGTGCTTCCCCCCCCCACCAAGGTTTTTACTTGCAAGATGAGGTCAGGAATGATTGTTTTCAGTTGTGTTCCTAAAAAAATTGGTATTGGGAGGTGTTTTAAAACATAGGAAAGCACTCGGACAAGAAATCATTAAATCATTTCAGACAGTTTTACAGGCGGGGCGATTTGAACTTCAACAAGCTGAGAGAGACTTAACTGATAACACACGGGTCAGAAAACTTGTTAAAGTCTGCAAGATGCTTTCCTTATTAACCTGTTTTCTCTGTGGGTATCTGTTTAAGCATGTTGCAATTTTGATAGGTCTTTGTTATATGATACGATAAGTTCACAGTCTGTTAAATCATGAGATTCCGTTGACTCAAAATGTGCATTTTGTGATAATATAGAAGAACATGAGTAATTTAGTTCTTTACTGCGTGAATGTGATGTCTATCCCTGTTTCTCTATTAGGACGGGATGTGTTAGGACAACTAGGAGCAACTCTGGTGACGAAACAACAGCATTTCTAGAAGCGGCCATTGATGATGGGTGACCAGTACTGAAATTACAGTGGAAAAATGATGATCCAGTATGGGTAAATCAATGGCCACTCAGTAAAGAAAACTCGCCCATGTTGAAGAGCTAGTACAGGAACAGCTTGAAAAAGGGCATTTAGAGCCGTCTACAAGTCCCTGGAATACTCCTGTGTTTACTATTCAGAAAAAATCAAAGAAATGGAGGTTGTTACATGATCTTCGAAAAATTAATGATACCATGGAAGACATGGGAGCATTACAGCCGGGATTACCATCCCCTGTCATGATTCCAGAAAACTGGCAGATCTTAATAATTGACTTGCAAGATTGTTTTTTCACCATTGCTTTACATCCTGATGACTGTAAACGTTTTGCATTTTCCATAAATTCTGCAAATAAGGCTGAACCTGCGAAAAGGTATCAATGGGTAGTTTTGCCACAGGGAATGAAAAATTCCCCAACTATGTGTCAAATTTATGTAGCTTGGGCCTTGCAATCAATCAGAAAATCTCATCCTGAGTTAGTGATTTGCCACTACATGGATGACATATTGATAGCTGGGGAAACTTTTTCGACTGATTTGTTGATAAATGAAGTATCTGATACATTGCAGCATAGAGGATTGCAAATTGCTCCAGAAAAGGTACAAATTCAACCAGCATGGAAATATCTTGGTTGGGAAATTTCTCAGTCCACAGTGAAACCTCAGAAAACAGTATGTCGGCCTGTCATTCAATCCTTAAATGATGTGCAGAAACTAGTGGGTGATCTGAATTGGGTCCGAACCATTTGTGGGATCACTAATGAGGATTTAGCTCCAATTGTAAAACTGCTAAAAGGGGATAGTGACATTAGCTCTCCTAGAACGCTTACTGCTGAGGCGGATGCTGCTCTGAAAAAGATTATGTCCAAACTTGTAAAAGCTTTCAGCCATAGGTGGAACCCAGATTATGTAATCGGACTACTAATTGTAAACAATACTAACTATCCTTTTGCTCTCATAATGCAATGGACAACTGGTAAGGAGCCGTTAAAGATCTTAGAGTGGGTGTTTTTGCGTTTTCGACTCAAACGAACCATTACAACCAGGGTTGAAGTCTTTGCTCAGCTTATAATGAAAGGTAGGCAGAGAATAGTCGAAATTTCAGGGGCTGAGCCTGCATATATCATTGTTCCCCTCGTTTCAGAATATTTACAGTGGGCTTTGCAGAACTCCTTACCTTTTCAGATTGCGTTATTAGATTCTCGAGCTTTAATTAAGACGTTTTCCCCTCCACACAAGTTAATGTCAGTTTTGAATATGGGATCAATGGAGGAGGGTCCCCCTCTTCTCTCAGAATTTCCTGTTAAAGGACCCACAGTGTTCACTGACGCAGGGGGTAAAATGCAGAAAGCAGCAATTACATGGAAAACAGATGGAAAATGGCACGATGTGATACTAACTGACCTGAAAGGACCAACTCAGCATTTGGAACTCAGGACTGTAATAGAAGTGTTTATCAGATTTGCTCATAGCCCAGTGAATATTGTTTGCGATTCTTTGTATGTGGTAGGTGCGGTAGCTCGCATTGAAAGATCATTGCTCAAAGAGGTTCAGGATGCACAGCTGATGTCTTTGTTCAAGCAACTATGGTTGTTGATCGAAGAGAGACAACACTGATACTTCATAACACATATCCGTAGTCATCTGACAATTCAAGGCGATTTAGCTGAAGGAAACCGCCGAGCTGATTTTCTTGTATCTCCTGCCTGGGTTCCACCTCCAGTAGATAGGTTTGGGCAAGCAGTACGCTCTCATAGTTTCCTCCATCAGTCTGCTCAGGTCTTACAGCGGCAATTTTCATTGTCCGAAAGTGAAGCCCGAGGTATTGTTAAAAGTTGTGCAGATTGTCAGCGCATCTCAGTAGGGCTGGGCGCAGGAGTCAATCCAAGAGGATTAGGAGCCTTGGAATTGTGGCAAATGGACGTCACACATGTCCCTGAATTTGGCAGGCTGAAGTATGTGCATATGTCTATTGATACATATTCTTTCGCCACATGGGCCACTGCTCAGACTGGTGAAACTAGTTCACATGTGCAACGACATTTACGTTCTGCTTTTGCAGCTTTGGGAGTTCTTGCACAGGTCAAGACAGGCAACGCACCTGGTTATATCGCCAAAGCTACTGCCACCTTTTTTCAATTGTGGGGTGTTAAGCACATTACAGGGATACCAAATTCTCCTACTGGTCAGGCCTTGGTAGAAAGGATGAATCGAACTCTCAAGCATCAGCTTGACAAACAAAAAGGGGGAACTGACTGTACTACTCCACATGACAGACTAAGCAAAGCATTATATGTCTTGAACTTTTTACGCCTTCCGCAAGGATTCGACATTCCACCTATGATTCGTCATGGAACAAGCTTAAGAGGACACTTGACAGACCTTAGAGAAAATCAATGTCAGGTCAAAATACGCAGTGGAGTTACTGGTGAATGGGAGGGTCCTTTCCAATTAATAACTTGGGGAAAGGGTTATGCTTGTGTCATTACAGATCAAGGATCAAAATGGATTCCTGCGAAATGGATCAAGCCATGGCTGAATAAAGACAACAAAGATTCGACAGATGCAGAAGGACAGGAGGGAGATAAGTTGTGAGAATTGTCTCAAATGTAAACCATGAATTCTTATTCAGTGTTATAGATGCTCTTAGACCCAGTGGTCTAAAAGCTTATTAGTAAACAGATAAGGTACCTTCCATAGAGAATGCTAATTTGAACAGATGGTAAGAGTTCCAAAAGGGTGATATTACAATTAGATAATCTATGCATAGATAAGGTAAAAGTATAAGATATTTCTACCATGGTAACCTAATTTAGCAACTGGTAAGGTTTTAAAAGAGATATTAAGATTAAGCTATAGATCTTTTAAATAGGTTAATATAAGTTTAAAGATATTAATTCAATAATTAGCATATGAATAGGTTAATATAAGTTTTAAGATATTAAGTCAATAATTAGCGTATGCTGATGGTATTAAGTACGTTACTCTATAAACCGCGCAGTTATAGATCTTCTAGGAATTTAAGAGAATATATTGTATTAAGTTGTCTGACTATTCTAAAATAGTGCGTTGGTAAGGTTGTCATAAGCAGAATTAAGGTTTTATATATGATATGAAGGTTTGAGTATAAGCAGATAGTTGTTTAATCTTATTAAGTAAGGTTTAGCTACATTATATGTGATTGTAATTATGTTGTTAATCATGTATCCTATGTTGCAGTGTATTTCAAAGACGATTCAGCATGCTGTTTAAGGGGCCTGACTAGTTCAAGAACAAAAAGGGGGAATAGTGAAGGGGTTTCGTTAGAAGGAGATACGTTGTTGAATTAGTCAGGCCCAAAGGAATCTCAAGGCCAGTTCGAGAAGCTGAGAACAGAATCTGCTGTGAGAAAGAGGGGCGTTTCTTCGTTAACAGGGCCTCAGCATGGCGTGAGTCGTCGGACCTATCATCGGTGGGGCTCCAGCGTGTGGACTGCCCATGATACTCATTTAGCGAATCCATGCTTGGAGCGTGGATTCGTGATTAGAGAATAGTTGTGTATATAAGGAGACATGCTTCTGTAATAAATGACTTTTGTGTGATTCACATTGAATCGGAGTGCTGAGTCCTTTATCGTTCCAACACTGATCCCAGCACCTTTTTGCAGTGAGAAGCCCCAACTCCTTTGCAGCCATTCCCAGGCATTTCTGTGTTTTCTAGCACATCTACAACCCTTCTGTTTCTTCTACTGCACTGCTCTCCATCCCCTGCCTCTGCTGAGACAGCAGAGCAAACGACCTGGGTAGCAGCCCATCCAAGAATTTAAAAAAGCCAAGAAGGCCAATGGTACCTGGGGTGGATTAGAAGGGGGTAGTCAGTAGGTCAGAGAGGTTCTCCTGCCCCTCTACTCTGCCCTGGGGAGACCACACCTGGAATATTGTGTCCAGTTGTGGCCCCTCAGTTCCAGAAGGACAGGGAACTGCTGGAGAGAGTCCAGCGCAGCCACCAAGATGCTGAAGGGAGTGGAGCATCTCCCGTGTGAGGAAAGGCTGAGGGAGCTGGGGCTCTGGAGCTGGAGGAGAATGAGGGGGGACTCATTCCTGGGGATCAATATGGAAAGGGGGAGTGTCAGGAGGATGGAGCCAGGCTCTTCTGGGTGACAACCAGTGACAGGACGAGGGGCAATGGGTACAAACTGGAACACAGGAGGTTCCACTTGAATATGAGAAGAAACTTGTTTGGGGTGAGGGTGGCAGAGCCTGGCCCAGGCTGCCCAGGGAGGTTGTGGAGTCTCCTTCTCTGCAGACATTCAAACCCGCCTTGACACCTTCCTGTGGAACCTCAGCTGGGTGTTCCTGCTCCATGGGGGGATTGCACTGGGTGAGCTTTCCAGGGCCCTCCATTCCCTGACATCCTGGGATTCTGTGATTCTCAACAAGTACAAGGACAACACCAGGGCTTCGTTCAAGCGGAGGAAGGCCCACGCAGCGGTGTGGAACGTGGCGGAGGCGCAGGCTGACTTTGCCACAGTGTTGTCCCTTGAGCCCTCGCCGCGCGCCATCATCTCTGAGGAGCCCGGAGCCTGCAAGCTCACCTGCACCGAGGACAAGATCCGCTTCGAGGGTGTCTTCTCACAGGAGACCCCAACGCTCCCTGAACAGGTTCTTTTAGATACTCCACACGTGGAACGTTTTTTGAAGGTTGTTAGCATTTAATACAAATTTTACTTATTTACATATTTGAGGTGGCCCAGGAGCTTGCCAGGGTGTAAGAGTTGGTCTGAAGGACAGTATTTGCCCGAACATCGCCATCAAGAGCTTGAACGGACAATGACTTGGAAAGAGGCCTGAGGAAGAACTGTGTTGCACAGGTCTCTCTGACCCGGGGGCTACCGTTAGCAACAGCCGCTGTGTGGGCTTCACCTGCTGCCTCAGCCAGGCTAGCCCCCACCTCCTAAAAGGAATTGTGTTCTATGGGTCTCTCTGACCTGGGGACAACAGTTGCTGTCCAGACGATGGATTTTCACCTGCTGCTTCAGCCAAACTCTCCTTCCACCTGCTCCCTGTTAGTAAAGCCAACGAAGAAGAGCATGCGCAGAGGCTCGCCAAGGCTTTTGAGGTCACCCAATGGACCATAAAGAAAGCCCTGAACGTGAGGCCACGCAGGCGCAGATGGGTTCTGGCAAACGAAGCAAGGACTTTTCGAGCCTGCGCAGTTAAGCCTCGGTTGGGAAACAAAGGCGGAGACTGGCCTCAACTCGTGGGAGAAAAGGGGGTGAAGACGCATAAAAGATGGATCCTGACTGGACATCATTGAGATCTCCCCACCAAAGGATCCTGAATCACAACAGAGGACCGGCAGGACTCTATGGGACTGGAGACCAGAGGGACGCCTTTGGGACTCGTTCGGTGGTAACCAAATCCTCTTTCCCCCCTTTTCATTTTTCTTTCCCTTTTTCCTCTACATTCTCTTTCACAGGCCGCTTTACGGGCAAAATAATAAAGTAACACTGTGTGATAGAATTATAACCCCTTGGCATTTTGGTTGCCTTAATTTTGCGCTTCAGGATCAAGGTGAACAAACTGTAACGAGTCCATCACTGAATGGAGCGTGACAGCAACTAAGCAGCTGGAGGCTGGGAAGAGAGATGCTGCTGCTGCCCACTGCTGCCCCAGTCATTGCAATCAGCTCTGGTTCTGTGCAGTGCGCGGAGGTGCTGGGGAAGAGGAGGATGCTGCGAAGGCTGCAGCCCAGGCTGTGCAGCAGCCACAGACAGCCGTGGCTGGTTTGCAATGGGCCACACAGGGATCAGCAGCTGCTGCGGCTCTTGGCTAACCGGGTTTATACCTGAGCCTCCCTCCATTTTTAGAGCCCAGAAACCCAGGGCGGAGGAGCACACATCTGAGATGAAGCTCTGAGCGGGCGCATTTCTTCTCAAGACCAGCACTGTTTGCGGCGCTTCTCCCCGGTGTCTCAGGCCTGAACGTGCTCTCGTGACGCTGGAAGCCTTGTGCGTCAGAGCCTTGTGCAGAGATGGATCATGGCTCAGATTTCCAGCAAGGGAGCGAGCAGCCGGCTCTTCCTCACTTGGAAGACCCTCGGTGGAGGTGAGGCACCGCGTGTGGGTTTGGAGGGTCTCGCCTGTATCAGCTCAGGGAGGTGCTCCGAAACACCCCCGCAATGGGGAGGTTCCTTGTGAGACGAAGGGGATGCCGTACGGTGCATGGATTAGGTCAACCAGGCCAAGTCGGCGATAGATCTCAAATGTTCCAAGTCCTTGACTCGAATTGGAGACAGGCAGGTGGGAAGGGAGCTTGAGGGGGATCCAGCCAGACTGCCGGCTTGCGGCAGCACCAGCCCATGGCTTCCCGAAAGCAATGTCGGGACACCCCGAGGACAGAGATTTCCTGCAGCCTTCTTTGTCCCGAGGGGGAGCAGGAACAGATGAGCACAGGGGGAAAACTGTCATTTTTTTTTTAATTGGCTTTATTGATTTCTGAAAACAATCCAAGGCCGAGCAGAGGCTGGCAGCACCATGTCCTCAGGGCAGGTGAACGCCGCGGTCGCCGTCCATGCTCCCATCCCTGGTGTGCCGCCCTCAGACGCTCCCTCTGGGCGCTGCGCAGGCTCAGGACCAGCCGCATGTCCAGGGACCCGCGTGGCGCTGGCAGCCGGGCTCTACTCCTCTTGCTGTCCCGCGGTGCAGCTGCAGCGGAAAGCCCTGCGCAGAGCCCGGAGCACCCTCCTGAACCGGGAAGGCCGTCGCCGTGGAGCTGGGCCCTGCGCTGGGCAGGCGATGTCTGTGCTGGTCTCTCCTCCATGCTCTCCAGACATTGAAGAAACCGCCTTTTCCTCTTGATCCTTTGCAGCTGGGACGAGAGGGGCTGTGCTGGGCTGTCCCTCATCCTCTCCTGCCAAATGAGCCTCAATGACTTCAAGTGCTGCAGGTGCAGGTGCTGCCGCTGGAACATCCATGCATTGGGCCAGGTCCTGCTGTTCCTCCGCTTGCTGGCCAGGTCCCTGGATCTCAGCCTCAGCCCTGCGCACGGCCTCACTGACGATGTACTCCACGATGTCCGACAGAGCCACATCGTCCTCTGTGGGGCTGTGCTGGGCAGGTGCCGGGCTCCCTGCTTCTGCTGCCCCCTCCGTGTCTGTGCAGCTGGGCAAGCCAGAGCCCTCCTGGGGACCTGCAGGGGCGTCCTGGAGGAGCTCCTGGACCGAGGGGTTGATCCAGATGTTCTGGATGGAGTTGTCTCTGCCTTGGCACCCCTCTTTGCTGCTCTCATCCTCCACATCCATGTGCTGGGCCAGGTCCTGCTGTTCCTCTGCTTCCTGGCCAGTTCCCAAGATCTCAGCCACAGCTCTGCGCATGGCCTCACTGACGATGCGCTGGGCTGTGTCCCACAGAGCCGCGTCGTAGGCTGTGGGGCCCTGTGGGGCAGGTGCCGGGCACTCTGCCTCTGCTGCTGCCGCGGTGTCGGTGCTGTGAGGCCAGCCAGACCCCTCCTGGGGACCTCCATGGTGGTCCTGGAAGCTCTCCTGGACCGAGGGGGTGACCCAGGTGCCCTGGATGGTGTGCTGGCCCGGGCCGTGGCTGACCTGCGGGCAGGAGGAGGAGCAGGACACGTGGGATGGAGGCGGCAGCCCCGGCACCGCAGCAGCTGCTTGCGGCCCCATCCAACCACCGGCCTCTCCCTCCTGCCCTGTACCATCCCTCCCCTGTGGCTTATGGAGCAAGGGGGGCAGCCCGAAGGGCTGGGAGTGGGCGTTCGCCTCCTTGTCAATCGGCATCTTGGGCCTCGCCTGCTGCAGAGCTGCAACGGGCACCCAGGGGAGCTGCTGCCTCGTGAGGAGCTGCTGCCTCCTCCGAAACTGCTGCCTCCTCCGAAGCTGCTGCCTCCTCCGAAGCTGCTGCCTCCTCAGAAGCTGCTGCCTCCTCCGAAGCTGCTGCCTCCTCAGAAGCTGCTGCCTCCTCAGAAGCTGCTGCCTCCTCAGAAGCTGCTCCTTAAATACCCCCACGGTCAGGGCGGGGACCCCCATGTCACAATGGCCTCTGGCTATGACGACCCCGTGTCACAATGGCTTCTGGTTATGACGAGGTGCTCACATCACAGAGCCCGGGCGGTCGCCATGGGGACACCCACCTCCAGGCCGGCTGGGACTGGCTGTGCACGGCGTGGGGCAGCCCCTGCTTGAAGGAGGAGAGAGCAGAGCATGGCGAGGGAAGCTGGCCCCAGCACACAGGAGCCCGTGCCCCAGAGCTTGGCTCAGAGATGCTGCTGCCTGCTCCGCTACACCTGCAACAATCCGCCTTCAGATCTTGTTTGCAGGACACACCAAGGGCCTCTCTACAGCCTCACCACACTGATTCTTTGTTTTCAACATGATCGTCATGAGTTTTCTGAAGTAGGCATGAGCCTACTTTGAAGAAAAAGGCTGAAGCCACATTCACAAAACCACACAGTCCGTTTGCAGCAATAGAATCTACCGTTTCCCCCTTTTGTGACAACCAGTGCTCTCTCAAGGTGCGCTTTTACAGAACTTCTGAGCTGTTCCATGACTCACTTGCTAAAGGAGGTGGCCTCATCCAACTCCCAGTTTTAGCGTGCCAGCTCTCCAATGCATTGCCTCTGCCACCTTCCTTCTACCGGGCCCGAAGTGCATTCTACTGCCTGGTTAGGGAGATGCACGTGCCACCGGCCCCAAAGCATCACTCTGGGGACCCATCATGGCCGTTACCTCTCAGCTGCTGCACCAGCCAAATCTTTCTAGGATGGCAGCAGGCTCTCAGAATCTGCTACAGGTCCTTGCAAGCTCTCTATCTCCTTTTGTTCCCCTAGCACACTTACTCCCCGCTCCATGCAGTTTGTTTTGAGCCTAGGGAGCAGACAAATCCTTGGAAAATTACGCTTTATTTTCATGTCATATGTCAGAGAATCCCAGAATCCCAGAGTGTCAGGGGTTGAAGGGCCCTGTAAAGCTCATCCAGTGCAATCCCCCCATGGAGCAGGAACACCCAGCTGAGGTTCCACAGGAAGGTGTCCAGGCGGGTTTGAATGTCTGCAGAGAAGGAGACTCCACAACCTCCCTGGGCAGCCTGGGCCAGGTTCTGACACCCTCACTCCGAACAAGTTTCTTCTCAAATTTAAGTGGAACCTCCTGTGTTCCAGTTTGCACCCATTGCCCCTTGTCCTGTCACTGGATGTCACCCAGAAGAGCCTGGCTCCATCCTCCTGACACTCCCCCTTTCCATATTGATCCCCATGAATGAGTCCCCACTCAGTTTCCTCTTCTCCAGCTCCAGAGCCCCAGCTCCCTCAGCCTTTCCTCACACGGGAGATGCTCCACTCCCTTCAGCATCTTTGTAGAACCTGAGGTTGTTCCTGCCCAGATTCAAGACTCCACACTTGCCCTTGTTCTATTTCATTAAATTTTTCCCTGCCCAACTCTCCATCCTGTCCAGGTCTCTCATGGCAGCACAGCTTCCAGTGTCAGCCACTCCTCCCAGCTTGGTGTCACCAGCAAACTTGCTGACAGTCACTCTATTCCCTCATCCAAGTTGTTGATGAATATATTGAATAATTCCGGCCCCAGCACTGCCCCCTGAGGCACTGCACTGGATCCAGGCCTCCAACTGGACTCTGCCCCGTTGACCACGACTCCCTGTCTTCTTCCCTTCAACCAGTTCACAGTCCACGTCCCTACCCCATTGTCCAGACCACACTCCCTCAGTTTAGCAGCAAGGACACTGTGGGAGGCTGTGTCAAATGCTTTACTGAAGTCAAGAAATGAAGAAAATCCCAAAGTGAGGGGAAGTGAAGACACATAAAAGATGTTTCCTGACTGGACATCGTTGGGATCTCCCCACCAAAGGATCCCGAATCATGACAGAGGACCGGCAGGGCTCTACGGGACTGGAGACCAGAGGGAGGCCTTTGGGACTCGTTTGGTAGTAACCCAATCCTCTTCCCCCGTTTTCTTTTTTCCTTCCCTTCTTCCTCTACACTCTGTTTCGCGTGCCGCTTTACGGGCAAATAATAAGGTAACACTGTGTGACAGAGTTATAACCCCTTGGCATTTTTGTTGCCTTAATTTTGTGCTTTGACATCAAGTTAAATGAAGCATCATGAGTCCATGACAGAATGGACTGTGACACAGGGCCTGGTGACACAGAGGTGCCCTGAAGTCCCAGTACTAAGCAGCGCATAGCAGTGACAGCGCACGGTTGAGGCGCAGTCTAAAGGTGAAGCTCCTTGCTGCGCTCTGGACAACGCTCATCATCACGTCAGGAAGGGACGCGTAGGGTGACATGAGCTCAAGCCCGCTGCCCTCTGCCAGGCTCTGTTTTTCATTTTTTCATGTTTTCATATGTTATGTTGGGCTGAGCCCCCGTGAATGGTTTATGCGCCAAGCCTCAGCCCCATCTCTGACCCCTTTGTGCCTGCACTCAGCGCCGCATCCTGCGTTGTCACATCCCAAGGCTGCTGCTGTCACCCCAAGCTGGTGTTTCTTCTATACTACATCATCATGTCAACATTGTAAATATTTTCTATAGAATAATTGTTACTTCCTACAGTTTGTTACTGCCAGCTGTGTAAAACTCTTGTCCTACTCTGCCAAGATAAACAAAAGCTGGACATGTTGCCTCTGAAAACAGGGCAGCTCCGTGCAGTGGAGGATCCCTTGCTGAGGCACTGACCTGTCTCCTCTCTCCAAGCCTTGGGCTGGAAGGGGTGCTCGCAGGCTGGAGTAGTTGGGGCTCCATGCCTGGAAGTGTCCCCAAATCCTGCTAGGATGGCACGGTTCTTAGATGATTTTCCATTAATAATCCAGAGAGTTTGCAAAGGTACACATGCTGTTGGCCATGATCATGTTTCTGTGATGGCAACTACATTGTAGCTTTTCTGCTGTACAACGGCTTCCAGCTCCTCTGTTCATTGCCCATTCTGTGTGCGTTGCTGCAGCTGCATTTCAGCTGGGCTGCTGATCTGTGAAGGGGTTTCGTTAGAAGGAGATATGTTGTTGAATTAGTCAGGCCCAAAGGAATCTCAAGGCCAGTTCGAGAAGCTGAGAACAGAATCTGCTGTGAGAAAGAGGGGCGTTTCTTCATTAACAGGGCCTCAGCATGGCGTGAGTCGTCGGACCTGTCATCGGTGGGGCTCCAGCGTGTGGACTGCCCGTGATACTCATTTAGCGAATCCATGCTTGGAGCGTGGATTCGTGATTAGAGAATAGTTGTGTATATAAGGAGACATGCTTCTGTAATAAATGGCTTTGGCGTGATTCACATTGAATCGGAGTGCTGAGTCCTTTATCGTTCCAACAAATGGTGACCCCGACGTGATACTCCGAACGGCGTCTCACTACGGTCGGGGAAAAGCCTGGAGCAACCCAGCCGGAGGCGGCTCAGCTGGACTGAGAGCCGGGCGGAGACGTACGGACGTTCCGCGGATAAATTTTGTTGAAGGCGGCGCCGGGAAAGGTGAGCGGCTGGGAGCAGGAGGAGGGAAGAGTGAAGTTATGGGGCAGAATATATCCTCTGAGGAAGAAGCTATAGTTAAAATCCTCCTGCATATTCTCTCTAGGAGAGGACTTAAATATGAAGAAAGTAACATACGTAGACTGTTGGTTTGGTGTAGAACTAACGGCTACCCGACAGAAGCTGAGAAAGCTTTTAAAATTGAACTTTGGGACGATATAGGGCAGAAATTATGGGATAAGGTTAGCGACGGAGATAAAGAAGCTAAATCATTAGCGACTACATGGAAGCTTATGATTTCCACCTTAAAAGAATTTAAGGCTGAGCGGGCTGCGGTTACTGGAATTTTTGCAGCGTTACAGTCTGAAAAGAACTCTAAAAATAACTGTGAAGCTTATCCAGTTCGTGTTTTCGATATCCTTCCTGCTCCATGCCCTCTTGTGCCTTCGGCGCCCCCGATGATACAACAGTCTGGGGCGGAGGGAGGAAAATTACCGAGTGGATGGCCTCCTGTACCATCACACGACCCTAGAGAGACCAAGAAGTCCAAAGAACTGGAGTCAGATAATTTGTCAAAAGGACTGGTGAAAGCTGAGAATGTTAAAGTCGTAAATAATTGTAATATCAATTATTTTACTGATTCGTGTCCGCCTTTACCGCCTTCTGCCCTTCTAATTCCTACAAGAGAACAGAAGGAGTCGCCGGATAAGAACTGGGCAAAAGAACTGTGTGAAAGATCAGATCAGCTATTAGCGAGTGAATCCAACAGTCAGCCATATCAAGCTATGAGAGAGGTGCCTGAAACCAACAAAGCAGCCAAATTGTTTGCAACTATTAATCAGGGTCCCAATGAGAATTACGTGCAATTTATTGACCACCTTCAAGAGACCATCAATAAGCAGGTTGAAAACTTAGAAATTAAGGAAGCACTGGTGTTGAAATTAGCAGTAGAGAATGCTAATGTTTGCTATCAGCATGTTATTTGCGAGTTTTACAGTACATATTATGTGTTCCTGTGTACCGTCTCTCTGAAAATCAAGCAGCTTGTCATGAATGTGAGTTAATTGTTTTACTAGTTGTTTTTAAGTGCGCCATAAAACCTTCTGCCCGCTCTTCCCACTCAGGCTGCGAGCAGCCCTGTGCTTCCCCCCCCCACCAAGGTTTTTACTTGCAAGATGAGGTCAGGAATGATTGTTTTCAGTTGTGTTCCTAAAAAAAATGGTATTGGGAGGTGTTTTAAAACATAGGAAAGCACTCGGACAAGAAATCATTAAATCATTTCAGACAGTTTTACAGGCGGGGCGATTTGAACTTCAACAAGCTGAGAGAGACTTAACTGATAACACACGGGTCAGAAAACTTGTTAAAGTCTGCAAGATGCTTTCCTTATTAACCTGTTTTCTCTGTGGGTATCTGTTTAAGCATGTTGCAATTTTGATAGGTCTTTGTTATATGATACGATAAGTTCACAGTCTGTTAAATCATGAGATTCCGTTGACTCAAAATGTGCATTTTGTGATAATATAGAAGAACATGAGTAATTTAGTTCTTTACTGCGTGAATGTGATGTCTATCCCTGTTTCTCTATTAGGACGGGATGTGTTAGGACAACTAGGAGCAACTCTGGTGACGAAACAACAGCATTTCTAGAAGCGGCCATTGATGATGGGTGACCAGTACTGAAATTACAGTGGAAAAATGATGATCCAGTATGGGTAAATCAATGGCCACTCAGTAAAGAAAACTCGCCCATGTTGAAGAGCTAGTACAGGAACAGCTTGAAAAAGGGCATTTAGAGCCGTCTACAAGTCCCTGGAATACTCCTGTGTTTACTATTCAGAAAAAATCAAAGAAATGGAGGTTGTTACATGATCTTCGAAAAATTAATGATACCATGGAAGACATGGGAGCATTACAGCCGGGATTACCATCCCCTGTCATGATTCCAGAAAACTGGCAGATCTTAATAATTGACTTGCAAGATTGTTTTTTCACCATTGCTTTACATCCTGATGACTGTAAACGTTTTGCATTTTCCATAAATTCTGCAAATAAGGCTGAACCTGCGAAAAGGTATCAATGGGTAGTTTTGCCACAGGGAATGAAAAATTCCCCAACTATGTGTCAAATTTATGTAGCTTGGGCCTTGCAATCAATCAGAAAATCTCATCCTGAGTTAGTGATTTGCCACTACATGGATGACATATTGATAGCTGGGGAAACTTTTTCGACTGATTTGTTGATAAATGAAGTATCTGATACATTGCAGCATAGAGGATTGCAAATTGCTCCAGAAAAGGTACAAATTCAACCAGCATGGAAATATCTTGGTTGGGAAATTTCTCAGTCCACAGTGAAACCTCAGAAAACAGTATGTCGGCCTGTCATTCAATCCTTAAATGATGTGCAGAAACTAGTGGGTGATCTGAATTGGGTCCGAACCATTTGTGGGATCACTAATGAGGATTTAGCTCCAATTGTAAAACTGCTAAAAGGGGATAGTGACATTAGCTCTCCTAGAACGCTTACTGCTGAGGCGGATGCTGCTCTGAAAAAGATTATGTCCAAACTTGTAAAAGCTTTCAGCCATAGGTGGAACCCAGATTATGTAATCGGACTACTAATTGTAAACAATACTAACTATCCTTTTGCTCTCATAATGCAATGGACAACTGGTAAGGAGCCGTTAAAGATCTTAGAGTGGGTGTTTTTGCGTTTTCGACTCAAACGAACCATTACAACCAGGGTTGAAGTCTTTGCTCAGCTTATAATGAAAGGTAGGCAGAGAATAGTCGAAATTTCAGGGGCTGAGCCTGCATATATCATTGTTCCCCTCGTTTCAGAATATTTACAGTGGGCTTTGCAGAACTCCTTACCTTTTCAGATTGCGTTATTAGATTCTCGAGCTTTAATTAAGACGTTTTCCCCTCCACACAAGTTAATGTCAGTTTTGAATATGGGATCAATGGAGGAGGGTCCCCCTCTTCTCTCAGAATTTCCTGTTAAAGGACCCACAGTGTTCACTGACGCAGGGGGTAAAATGCAGAAAGCAGCAATTACATGGAAAACAGATGGAAAATGGCACGATGTGATACTAACTGACCTGAAAGGACCAACTCAGCATTTGGAACTCAGGACTGTAATAGAAGTGTTTATCAGATTTGCTCATAGCCCAGTGAATATTGTTTGCGATTCTTTGTATGTGGTAGGTGTGGTAGCTCGCATTGAAAGATCATTGCTCAAAGAGGTTCAGGATGCACAACTGATGTCTTTGTTCAAGCAACTATGGTTGTTGATCGAAGAGAGACAACACTGATACTTCATAACACATATCCGTAGTCATCTGACAATTCAAGGCGATTTAGCTGAAGGAAACCGCCGAGCTGATTTTCTTGTATCTCCTGCCTGGGTTCCACCTCCAGTAGATAGGTTTGGGCAAGCAGTACGCTCTCATAGTTTCCTCCATCAGTCTGCTCAGGTCTTACAGCGGCAATTTTCATTGTCCGAAAGTGAAGCCCGCGGTATTGTTAAAAGTTGTGCAGATTGTCAGCGCATCTCAGTAGGGCTGGGCGCAGGAGTCAATCCAAGAGGATTAGGAGCCTTGGAATTGTGGCAAATGGACGTCACACATGTCCCTGAATTTGGCAGGCTGAAGTATGTGCATATGTCTATTGATACATATTCTTTCGCCACATGGGCCACTGCTCAGACTGGTGAAACTAGTTCACATGTGCAACGACATTTACGTTCTGCTTTTGCAGCTTTGGGAGTTCTTGCACAGGTCAAGACAGGCAACGCACCTGGTTATATCGCCAAAGCTACTGCCACCTTTTTTCAATTGTGGGGTGTTAAGCACATTACAGGGATACCAAATTCTCCTACTGGTCAGGCCTTGGTAGAAAGGATGAATCGAACTCTCAAGCATCAGCTTGACAAACAAAAAGGGGGAACTGACTGTACTACTCCACATGACAGACTAAGCAAAGCATTATATGTCTTGAACTTTTTACGCCTTCCGCAAGGATTCGACATTCCACCTATGATTCGTCATGGAACAAGCTTAAGAGGACACTTGACAGACCTTAGAGAAAATCAATGTCAGGTCAAAATACGCAGTGGAGTTACTGGTGAATGGGAGGGTCCTTTCCAATTAATAATTTGGGGAAAGGGTTATGCTTGTGTCATTACAGATCAAGGATCAAAATGGATTCCTGCGAAATGGATCAAGCCATGGCTGAATAAAGACAACAAAGATTCAACAGATGCAGAAGGACAGGAGGGAGATAAGTTGTGAGAATTGTCTCAAATGTAAACCATGAATTCTTATTCAGTGTTATAGATGCTCTTAGACCCAGTGGTCTAAAAGCTTATTAGTAAACAGATAAGGTACCTTCCATAGAGAATGCTAATTTGAACAGATGGTAAGAGTTCCAAAAGGGTGATATTACAATTAGATAATCTATGCATAGATAAGGTAAAAGTATAAGATATTTCTACCATGGTAACCTAATTTAGCAACTGGTAAGGTTTTAAAAGAGATATTAAGATTAAGCTATAGATCTTTTAAATAGGTTAATATAAGTTTAAAGATATTAATTCAATAATTAGCATATGAATAGGTTAATATAAGTTTTAAGATATTAAGTCAATAATTAGCGTATGCTGATGGTATTAAGTACGTTACTCTATAAACCGCGCAGTTATAGATCTTCTAGGAATTTAAGAGAATATATTGTATTAAGTTGTCTGACTATTCTAAAATAGTGCGTTGGTAAGGTTGTAATAAGCAGAATTAAGGTTTTATATATGATATGAAGGTTTGAGTATAAGCAGATAGTTGTTTAATCTTATTAAGTAAGGTTTAGCTACATTATATGTGATTGTAATTATGTTGTTAATCATGTATCCTATGTTGCAGTGTACTTCAAAGACGATTCAGCATGCTGTTTAAGGGGCCTGACTAGTTCAAGAACAAAAAGGGGGAATAGTGAAGGGGTTTCGTTAGAAGGAGATACGTTGTTGAATTAGGCAGGCCCAAAGGAATCTCAAGGCCAGTTCCAGAAGCTGAGAACAGAATCTGCTGTGAGAAAGAGGGGCGTTTCTTCGTTAACAGGGCCTCAGCATGGCGTGAGTCGTCGGACCTATCATCGGTGGGGCTCCAGCGTGTGGACTGCCCATGATACTCATTTAGCGAATCCATGCTTGGAGCGTGGATTCGTGATTAGAGAATAGTTGTGTATATAAGGAGACATGCTTCTGTAATAAATGGCTTTTGTGTGATTCACATTGAATCGGAGTGCTGAGTCCTTTATCGTTCCAACACTGATCCCAGCACCTTTTTGCAGTGAGAAGCCCCAACTCCTTTGCAGCCATTCCCAGGCATTTCTGTGTTTTCTAGCACATCTACAACCCTTCTGTTTCTTCTACTGCACTGCTCTCCATCCCCTGCCTCTGCTGAGACAGCAGAGCAAACGACCTGGGTAGCAGCCCATCCAAGAATTTAAAAAAGCCAAGAAGGCCAATGGTACCTGGGGTGGATTAGAAGGGGGTAGTCAGTAGGTCAGAGAGGTTCTCCTGCCCCTCTACTCTGCCCTGGGGAGACCACACCTGGAATATTGTGTCCAGTTGTGGCCCCTCAGTTCCAGAAGGACAGGGAACTGCTGGAGAGAGTCCAGCGCAGCCACCAAGATGCTGAAGGGAGTGGAGCATCTCCCGTGTGAGGAAAGGCTGAGGGAGCTGGGGCTCTGGAGCTGGAGGAGAATGAGGGGGGACTCATTCCTGGGGATCAATATGGAAAGGGGGAGTGTCAGGAGGATGGAGCCAGGCTCTTCTGGGTGACAACCAGTGACAGGACGAGGGGCAATGGGTACAAACTGGAACACAGGAGGTTCCACTTGAATATGAGAAGAAACTTGTTTGGGGTGAGGGTGGCAGAGCCTGGCCCAGGCTGCCCAGGGAGGTTGTGGAGTCTCCTTCTCTGCAGACATTCAAACCCGCCTTGACACCTTCCTGTGGAACCTCAGCTGGGTGTTCCTGCTCCATGGGGGGATTGCACTGGGTGAGCTTTCCAGGGCCCTCCATTCCCTGACATCCTGGGATTCTGTGATTCTCAACAAGTACAAGGACAACACCAGGGCTTCGTTCAAGTGGAGGAAGGCCCACGCAGCGGTGTGGAACGTGGCGGAGGCGCAGGCTGACTTTGCCACAGTGTTGTCCCTTGAGCCCTCGCCGCGCGCCATCATCTCTGAGGAGCCCGGAGCCTGCAAGCTCACCTGCACCGAGGACAAGATCCGCTTCGAGGGTGTCTTCTCACAGGAGACCCCAACGCTCCCTGAACAGGTTCTTTTAGATACTCCACACGTGGAACGTTTTTTGAAGGTTGTTAGCATTTAATACAAATTTTACTTATTTACATATTTGAGGTGGCCCAGGAGCTTGCCAGGGTGTAAGAGTTGGTCTGAAGGACAGTATTTGCCCGAACATCGCCATCAAGAGCTTGAACGGACAATGACTTGGAAAGAGGCCTGAGGAAGAACTGTGTTGCACAGGTCTCTCTGACCCGGGGGCTACCGTTAGCAACAGCCGCTGTGTGGGCTTCACCTGCTGCCTCAGCCAGGCTAGCCCCCACCTCCTAAAAGGAATTGTGTTCTATGGGTCTCTCTGACCTGGGGACAACAGTTGCTGTCCAGACGATGGATTTTCACCTGCTGCTTCAGCCAAACTCTCCTTCCACCTGCTCCCTGTTAGTAAAGCCAACGAAGAAGAGCATGCGCAGAGGCTCGCCAAGGGTTTTGAGGTCACCCAATGGACCATAAAGAAAGCCCTGAACGTGAGGCCACGCAGGCGCAGATGGGTTCTGGCAAACGAAGCAAGGACTTTTCGAGCCTGCGCAGTTAAGCCTCGGTTGGGAAACAAAGGCGGAGACTGGCCTCAACTCGTGGGAGAAAAGGGGGTGAAGACGCATAAAAGATGGATCCTGACTGGACATCATTGAGATCTCCCCACCAAAGGATCCTGAATCACAACAGAGGACCGGCAGGACTCTATGGGACTGGAGACCAGAGGGACGCCTTTGGGACTCGTTCGGTGGTAACCAAATCCTCTTTCCCCCCTTTTCATTTTTCTTTCCCTTTTTCCTCTACATTCTCTTTCACAGGCCGCTTTACGGGCAAAATAATAAAGTAACACTGTGTGATAGAATTATAACCCCTTGGCATTTTGGTTGCCTTAATTTTGCGCTTCAGGATCAAGGTGAACAAACTGTAACGAGTCCATCACTGAATGGAGCGTGACAGCAACTAAGCAGCTGGAGGCTGGGAAGAGAGATGCTGCTGCTGCCCACTGCTGCCCCAGTCATTGCAATCAGCTCTGGTTCTGTGCAGTGCGCGGAGGTGCTGGGGAAGAGGAGGATGCTGCGAAGGCTGCAGCCCAGGCTGTGCAGCAGCCACAGACAGCCGTGGCTGGTTTGCAATGGGCCACACAGGGATCAGCAGCTGCTGCGGCTCTTGGCTAACCGGGTTTATACCTGAGCCTCCCTCCATTTTTAGAGCCCAGAAACCCAGGGCGGAGGAGCACACATCTGAGATGAAGCTCTGAGCGGGCGCATTTCTTCTCAAGACCAGCACTGTTTGCGGCGCTTCTCCCCGGTGTCTCAGGCCTGAACGTGCTCTCGTGACGCTGGAAGCCTTGTGCGTCAGAGCCTTGTGCAGAGATGGATCATGGCTCAGATTTCCAGCAAGGGAGCGAGCAGCCGGCTCTTCCTCACTTGGAAGACCCTCGGTGGAGGTGAGGCACCGCGTGTGGGTTTGGAGGGTCTCGCCTGTATCAGCTCAGGGAGGTGCTCCGAAACACCCCCGCAATGGGGAGGTTCCTTGTGAGACGAAGGGGATGCCGTACGGTGCATGGATTAGGTCAACCAGGCCAAGTCGGCGATAGATCTCAAATGTTCCAAGTCCTTGACTCGAATTGGAGACAGGCAGGTGGGAAGGGAGCTTGAGGGGGATCCAGCCAGACTGCCGGCTTGCGGCAGCACCAGCCCATGGCTTCCCGAAAGCAATGTCGGGACACCCCGAGGACAGAGATTTCCTGCAGCCTTCTTTGTCCCGAGGGGGAGCAGGAACAGATGAGCACAGGGGGAAAACTGTCATTTTTTTTTTAATTGGCTTTATTGATTTCTGAAAACAATCCAAGGCCGAGCAGAGGCTGGCAGCACCATGTCCTCAGGGCAGGTGAACGCCGCGGTCGCCGTCCATGCTCCCATCCCTGGTGTGCCGCCCTCAGACGCTCCCTCTGGGCGCTGCGCAGGCTCAGGACCAGCCGCATGTCCAGGGACCCGCGTGGCGCTGGCAGCCGGGCTCTACTCCTCTTGCTGTCCCGCGGTGCAGCTGCAGCGGAAAGCCCTGCGCAGAGCCCGGAGCACCCTCCTGAACCGGGAAGGCCGTCGCCGTGGAGCTGGGCCCTGCGCTGGGCAGGCGATGTCTGTGCTGGTCTCTCCTCCATGCTCTCCAGACATTGAAGAAACCGCCTTTTCCTCTTGATCCTTTGCAGCTGGGACGAGAGGGGCTGTGCTGGGCTGTCCCTCATCCTCTCCTGCCAAATGAGCCTCAATGACTTCAAGTGCTGCAGGTGCAGGTGCTGCCGCTGGAACATCCATGCATTGGGCCAGGTCCTGCTGTTCCTCCGCTTGCTGGCCAGGTCCCTGGATCTCTGCCTCAGCCCTGCGCACGGCCTCACTGACGATGTACTCCACGATGTCCGACAGAGCCACATCGTCCTCTGTGGGGCTGTGCTGGGCAGGTGCCGGGCTCCCTGCTTCTGCTGCCCCCTCCGTGTCTGTGCAGCTGGGCAAGCCAGAGCCCTCCTGGGGACCTGCAGGGGCGTCCTGGAGGAGCTCCTGGACCGAGGGGTTGATCCAGATGTTCTGGATGGAGTTGTCTCTGCCTTGGCACCCCTCTTTGCTGCTCTCATCCTCCACATCCATGCGCTGGGCCAGGTCCTGCTGTTCCTCTGCTTCCTGGCCAGTTCCCAAGATCTCAGCCACAGCTCTGCGCACGGCCTCACTGACGATGCGCTGGGCTGTGTCCCACAGAGCCGCGTCGTAGGCTGTGGGGCCCTGTGGGGCAGGTGCCGGGCACTCTGCCTCTGCTGCTGCCGCGGTGTCGGTGCTGCGAGGCCAGCCAGACCCCTCCTGGGGACCTCCATGGTGGTCCTGGAAGCTCTCCTGGACCGAGGGGGTGACCCAGGTGCCCTGGATGGTGTGCTGGCCCGGGCCGTGGCTGACCTGCGGGCAGGAGGAGGAGCAGGACACGTGGGATGGAGGCGGCAGCCCCGGCACCGCAGCAGCTGCTTGCGGCCCCATCCAACCACCGGCCTCTCCCTCCTGCCCTGTACCATCCCTCCCCTGTGGCTTATGGAGCAAGGGGGGCAGCCCGAAGGGCTGGGAGTGGGCGTTCGCCTCCTTGTCAATCGGCATCTTGGGCCTCGCCTGCTGCAGAGCTGCAACGGGCACCCAGGGGAGCTGCTGCCTCGTGAGGAGCTGCTGCCTCCTCCGAAACTGCTGCCTCCTCCGAAGCTGCTGCCTTGTGGGAAGCTGCTGCCTCCTCAGAAGCTGCTGCCTCCTCCGAAGCTGCTGCCTCCTCAGAAGCTGCTGCCTCCTCAGAAGCTGCTCCTTAAATACCCCCACAGTCAGGGCGGGGACCCCCATGTCACAATGGCCTCTGGCTATGACGACCCCGTGTCACAATGGCTTCTGGTTATGACAAGGTGCCCACATCACAGAGCCCGGGCGGTCGCCATGGAGACACCCACCTCCGGGCCGGCTGGGACTGGCTGTGCACGGCGTGGGGCAGCCCCTGCTTGAAGGAGGAGAGAGCAGAGCATGGCGAGGGAAGCTGTCCCCAGCACACAGGAGCCTGTGCCCCAGAGCTTGGCTCAGAGATGCTGCTGCCTGCTCCGCTACACCTGCAACAATCCGCCTTCAGAGCTTGTTTGCAGGACACACCAAGGGCCGCTCTACAGCCTCACCACACTCATTCTTTGTTTTCAACATGATCGTCATGAGTTTTCTGAAGTAGGCATGAGCCTACTTTGAAGAAAAAGGCTGAAGCCACATTCACAAAACCACACAGTCCGTTTGCAGCAATAGAATCTACCGTTTCCCCCTTTTGTGACAACCAGGGCTCTCTCAAGGTGTGCTTTTACAGAACTTCTGAGCTGTTCCATGACTCACTTGCTAAAGGAGGTGGCCTCATCCAACTCCCAGTTTTAGCGTGCCAGCTCTCCAATGCATTGCCTCTGCCACCTTCCTTCTACCGGGCCCGAAGTGCATTCTACTGCCTGGTTAGGGAGATGCACGTGCCACCGGCCCCAAAGCATCACTCTGGGGACCCATCATGGCCGTTACCTCTCAGCTGCTGCACAAGCCAAATCTTTCTAGGATGGCAGCAGGCTCTCAGAATCTGCTACAGGTCCTTGCAAGCTCTCTATCTCCTTTTGTTCCCCTAGCACACTTACTCCCCGCTCCATGCAGTTTGTTTTGAGCCTAGGGAGCAGACAAATCCTTGGAAAATTACGTTTTATTTTCATGTCATATGTCAGAGAAACCCAGAATCCCAGAGTGTCAGGGGTTGAAGGGCCCTGTAAAGCTCATCCAGTGCAATCCCCCCATGGAGCAGGAACACCCAGCTGAGGTTCCACAGGAAGGTGTCCAGGAGGGTTTGAATGTCTGCAGAGAAGGAGACTCCACAACCTCCCTGGGCAACCTGGGCCAGGCTCTGACACCCTCACTCCGAACAAGCTTCTTCTCAAATTTAAGTGGAACCTCCTGTGTTTCAGTTTGCACCCATTGACCCTTGTCCTGTCACTGGATGTCACCGAGAAGAGCCTGGCTCCATCCTCCTGACACTCCCCCTTTCCATATTGGTCCCCATGAATGAGTCCCCACTCAGTTTCCTCTTCTCCAGCTCCAGAGTCCCAGCTCCCTCAGCCTTTCCTCACACGGGAGATGCTCCACTCCCTTCAGCATCTTTGTAGAACCTGAGGTTGTTCCTGCCCAGATTCAAGACTCCACACTTGCCCTTGTTCTATTTCATTAAATTTTTCCCTGCCCAACTCTCCATCCTGTCCAGGTCTCTCATGGCAGCACAGCTTCCAGTGTCAGCCACTCCTCCCAGCTTGGTGTCACCAGCAAACTTGCTGACAGTCACTCTATTCCCTCATCCAAGTTGTTGATGAATATATTGAATAATTCCGGCCCCAGCACTGCCCCCTGAGGCACTGCACTGGATCCAGGCCTCCAACTGGACTCTGCCCCGTTGACCACGACTCCCTGGCTTCTTCCCTTCAACCAGTTCACAGTCCACGTCCCTACCCCATTGTCCAGACCACACTCCCTCAGTTTAGCAGCAAGGACACTGTGGGAGGCTGTGTCAAATGCTTTACTGAAGTCAAGAAAAGAAGAAAATCCCAAAGTGAGGGGAAGTGAAGACACATAAAAGATGTTTCCTGACTGGACATCGTTGGGATCTCCCCACCAAAGGATCCCGAATCATGACAGAGGACCAGCAGGGCTCTACGGGACTGGAGACCAGAGGGAGGCCTTCGGGACTCGTTTGGTAGTAACCCAATCCTCTTCCCCCCTTTTCTTTTTTCCTTCCCTTCTTCCTCTACACTCTGTTTCGCGTGCCGCTTTACGGGCAAATAATAAGGTAACACTGTGTGACAGAATTATAACCCCTTGGCATTTTCGTTGCCTTAATTTTGTGCTTCAACATCAAGTTAAATGAAGCATCATGAGTCCATGACAGAATGGACTGTGACACAGGGCCTGGTGACACAGAGGTGCCCTGAAGTCCCAGTACTAAGCAGCGCATAGCAGTGACAGCGCACGGTTGAGGCGCAGTCTAAAGGTGAAGCTCCTTGCTGCGCTCTGGACAACGCTCATCATCACGTCAGGAAGGGACGCGTAGGGTGACATGAGCTCAAGCCCGCTGCCCTCTGCCAGGCTCTGTTTTTCATTTTTTCATGTTTTCATATGTTATGTTGGGCTGAGCCCCCGTGAATGGTTTATGCGCCAAGCCTCAGCCCCATCTCTGACCCCTTTGTGCCTGCACTCAGCGCCGCATCCTGCGTTGTCACATCCCAAGGCTGCTGCTGTCACCCCAAGCTGGTGTTTCCTCTATACTACATCATCATGTCAACATTGTAAATATTTTATATAGAATAATTGTTACTTCCTACAGTTTGTTACTGCCAGCTGTGTAAAACTCTTGTCCTACTCTGCCAAGATAAACAAAAGCTGGACATGTTGCCTCTGAAAACAGGGCAGCTCCGTGCAGTGGAGGATCCCTTGCTGAGGCACTGACCTGTCTCCTCTCTCCAAGCCTTGGGCTGGAAGGGGTGCTCGCAGGCTGGAGTAGTTGGGGCTCCATGCCTGGAAGTGTCCCCAAATCCTGCTAGGATGGCACGGTTCTTAGATGATTTTCCATTAATAATCCAGAGAGTTTGCAAAGGTACACATGCTGTTGGCCATGATCATGTTTCTGTGATGGCAACTACATTGTAGCTTTTCTGCTGTACAACGGCTTCCAGCTCCTCTGTTCATTGCCCATTCTGTGTGCGTTGCTGCAGCTGCATTTCAGCTGGGCTGCTGATCTGTGAAGGGGTTTCGTTAGAAGGAGATATGTTGTTGAATTAGTCAGGCCCAAAGGAATCTCAAGGCCAGTTCGAGAAGCTGAGAACAGAATCTGCTGTGAGAAAGAGGGGCGTTTCTTCATTAACAGGGCCTCAGCATGGCGTGAGTCGTCGGACCTGTCATCGGTGGGGCTCCAGCGTGTGGACTGCCCATGATACTCATTTAGCGAATCCATGCTTGGAGCGTGGATTCGTGATTAGAGAATAGTTGTGTATATAAGGAGACATGCTTCTGTAATAAATGGCTTTGGCGTGATTCACATTGAATCGGAGTGCTGAGTCCTTTATCGTTCCAACAAATGGTGACCCCGACGTGATACTCCGAACGGCGTCTCACTACGGTCGGGGAAAAGCCTGGAGCAACCCAGCCGGAGGCGGCTCAGCTGGACTGAGAGCCGGGCGGAGACGTACGGACGTTCCGCGGATAAATTTTGTTGAAGGCGGCCCCGGGAAAAGTGAGCGGCTGGGAGCAGGAGGAGGGAAGAGTGAAGTTATGGGGCAGAATATATCCTCTGAGGAAGAAGCTATAGTTAAAATCCTCCTGCATATTCTCTCTAGGAGAGGACTTAAATATGAAGAAAGTAACATACGTAGACTGTTGGTTTGGTGTAGAACTAACGGCTACCCGACAGAAGCTGAGAAAGCTTTTAAAATTGAACTTTGGGACGATATAGGGCAGAAATTATGGGATAAGGTTAGCGACGGAGATAAAGAAGCTAAATCATTAGCGACTACATGGAAGCTTATGATTTCCACCTTAAAAGAATTTAAGGCTGAGCGGGTTGTGGCTACTGGAATTTTTGCAGCGTTACAGTCTGAAAAGAACTCTAAAAATAACTGTGAATCTTATCCAGTTCGTGTTTTCGATATCCTTCCTGCTCCATGCCCTCTTGTGCCTTCGGCGCCCCCGATGATACAACAGTCTGGGGCGGAGGGAGGAAAATTACCGAGTGGATGGCCTCCTGTACCATCACACGACCCTAGAGAGACCAAGAAGTCCAAAGAACTGGAGTCAGATAATTTGTCAAAAGGACTGGTGAAAGCTGAGAATGTTAAAGTCGTAAATAATTGTAATATCAATTATTTTACTGATTCGTGTCCGCCTTTACCGCCTTCTGCCCTTCTAATTCCTACAAGAGAACAGAAGGAGTCGCCGGATAAGAACTGGGCAAAAGAACTGTGTGAAAGATCAGATCAGCTATTAGCGAGTGAATCCAACAGTCAGCCATATCAAGCTATGAGAGAGGTGCCTGAAACCAACAAAGCAGCCAAATTGTTTGCAACTATTAATCAGGGTCCCAATGAGAATTACATGCAATTTATTGACCACCTTCAAGAGACCATCAATAAGCAGGTTGAAAACTTAGAAGTTAAGGAAGCACTGGTGTTGAAATTAGCAGTAGAGAATGCTAATGTTTGCTATCAGCATGTTATTTGCGAGTTTTACAGTACATATTAGGTGTTCCTGTGTACCGTCTCTCTGAAAATCAAGCAGCTTGTCAGGAATGTGAGTTAATTGTTTTACTAGTTGTTTTTAAGTGTGCCATAAAACCTTCTGCCCGCTCTTCCCACTCAGGCTGCGAGCAGCCCTGTGCTTCCCCCCCCCACCAAGGTTTTTACTTGCAAGATGAGGTCAGGAATGATTGTTTTCAGTTGTGTTCCTAAAAAAATCGGTATTGGGAGGTGTTTTAAAACATAGGAAAGCACTCGGACAAGAAATCATTAAATCATTTCAGACAGTTTTACAGGCGGGGCGATTTGAACTTCAACAAGCTGAGAGAGACTTAACTGATAACACACGGGTCAGAAAACTTGTTAAAGTCTGCAAGATGCTTTCCTTATTAACCTGTTTTCTCTGTGGGTATCTGTTTAAGCATGTTGCAATTTTGATAGGTCTTTGTTATATGATACGATAAGTTCACAGTCTGTTAAATCATGAGATTCCGTTGACTCAAAATGTGCATTTTGTGATAATATAGAAGAACATGAGTAATTTAGTTCTTTACTGCGTGAATGTGATGTCTATCCCTGTTTCTCTATTAGGACGGGATGTGTTAGGACAACTAGGAGCAACTCTGGTGACGAAACAACAGCATTTCTAGAAGCGGCCATTGATGATGGGTGACCAGTACTGAAATTACAGTGGAAAAATGATGATCCAGTATGGGTAAATCAATGGCCACTCAGTAAAGAAAACTCGCCCATGTTGAAGAGCTAGTACAGGAACAGCTTGAAAAAGGGCATTTAGAGCCGTCTACAAGTCCCTGGAATACTCCTGTGTTTACTATTCAGAAAAAATCAAAGAAATGGAGGTTGTTACATGATCTTCGAAAAATTAATGATACCATGGAAGACATGGGAGCATTACAGCCGGGATTACCATCCCCTGTCATGATTCCAGAAAACTGGCAGATCTTAATAATTGACTTGCAAGATTGTTTTTTCACCATTGCTTTACATCCTGATGACTGTAAACGTTTTGCATTTTCCATAAATTCTGCAAATAAGGCTGAACCTGCGAAAAGGTATCAATGGGTAGTTTTGCCACAGGGAATGAAAAATTCCCCAACTATGTGTCAAATTTATGTAGCTTGGGCCTTGCAATCAATCAGAAAATCTCATCCTGAGTTAGTGATTTGCCACTACATGGATGACATATTGATAGCTGGGGAAACTTTTTCGACTGATTTGTTGATAAATGAAGTATCTGATACATTGCAGCATAGAGGATTGCAAATTGCTCCAGAAAAGATACAAATTCAACCAGCATGGAAATATCTTGGTTGGGAAATTTCTCAGTCCACAGTGAAACCTCAGAAAACAGTATGTCGGCCTGTCATTCAATCCTTAAATGATGTGCAGAAACTAGTGGGTGATCTGAATTGGGTCCGAACCATTTGTGGGATCACTAATGAGGATTTAGCTCCAATTGTAAAACTGCTAAAAGGGGATAGTGACATTAGCTCTCCTAGAACGCTTACTGCTGAGGCGGATGCTGCTCTGAAAAAGATTATGTCCAAACTTGTAAAAGCTTTCAGCCATAGGTGGAACCCAGATTATGTAATCGGACTACTAATTGTAAACAATACTAACTATCCTTTTGCTCTCATAATGCAATGGACAACTGGTAAGGAGCCGTTAAAGATCTTAGAGTGGGTGTTTTTGCGTTTTCGACTCAAACGAACCATTACAACCAGGGTTGAAGTCTTTGCTCAGCTTATAATGAAAGGTAGGCAGAGAATAGTCGAAATTTCAGGGGCTGAGCCTGCATATATCATTGTTCCCCTCGTTTCAGAATATTTACAGTGGGCTTTGCAGAACTCCTTACCTTTTCAGATTGCGTTATTAGATTCTCGAGCTTTAATTAAGACGTTTTCCCCTCCACACAAGTTAATGTCAGTTTTGAATATGGGATCAATGGAGGAGGGTCCCCCTCTTCTCTCAGAATTTCCTGTTAAAGGACCCACAGTGTTCACTGACGCAGGGGGTAAAATGCAGAAAGCAGCAATTACATGGAAAACAGATGGAAAATGGCACGATGTGATACTAACTGACCTGAAAGGACCAACTCAGCATTTGGAACTCAGGACTGTAATAGAAGTGTTTATCAGATTTGCTCATAGCCCAGTGAATATTGTTTGCGATTCTTTGTATGTGGTAGGTGCGGTAGCTCGCATTGAAAGATCATTGCTCAAAGAGGTTCAGGATGCACAACTGATGTCTTTGTTCAAGCAACTATGGTTGTTGATCGAAGAGAGACAACACTGATACTTCATAACACATATCCGTAGTCATCTGACAATTCAAGGCGATTTAGCTGAAGGAAACCGCCGAGCTGATTTTCTTGTATCTCCTGCCTGGGTTCCACCTCCAGTAGATAGGTTTGGGCAAGCAGTACGCTCTCATAGTTTCCTCCATCAGTCTGCTCAGGTCTTACAGCGGCAATTTTCATTGTCCGAAAGTGAAGCCCGAGGTATTGTTAAAAGTTGTGCAGATTGTCAGCGCATCTCAGTAGGGCTGGGCGCAGGAGTCAATCCAAGAGGATTAGGAGCCTTGGAATTGTGGCAAATGGACGTCACACATGTCCCTGAATTTGGCAGGCTGAAGTATGTGCATATGTCTATTGATACATATTCTTTCGCCATATGGGCCACTGCTCAGACTGGTGAAACTAGTTCACATGTGCAACGACATTTACGTTCTGCTTTTGCAGCTTTGGGAGTTCTTGCACAGGTCAAGACAGGCAACGCACCTGGTTATATCGCCAAAGCTACTGCCACCTTTTTTCAATTGTGGGGTGTTAAGCACATTACAGGGATACCAAATTCTCCTACTGGTCAGGCCTTGGTAGAAAGGATGAATCGAACTCTCAAGCATCAGCTTGACAAACAAAAAGGGGGAACTGACTGTACTACTCCACATGACAGACTAAGCAAAGCATTATATGTCTTGAACTTTTTACGCCTTCCGCAAGGATTCGACATTCCACCTATGATTCGTCATGGAACAAGCTTAAGAGGACACTTGACAGACCTTAGAGAAAATCAATGTCAGGTCAAAATACGCAGTGGAGTTACTGGTGAATGGGAGGGTCCTTTCCAATTAATAACTTGGGGAAAGGGTTATGCTTGTGTCATTACAGATCAAGGATCAAAATGGATTCCTGCGAAATGGATCAAGCCATGGCTGAATAAAGACAACAAAGATTCGACAGATGCAGAAGGACAGGAGGGAGATAAGTTGTGAGAATTGTCTCAAATGTAAACCATGAATTCTTATTCAGTGTTATAGATGCTCTTAGACCCAGTGGTCTAAAAGCTTATTAGTAAACAGATAAGGTACCTTCCATAGAGAATGCTAATTTGAACAGATGGTAAGAGTTCCAAAAGGGTGATATTACAATTAGATAATCTACGCATAGATAAGGTAAAAGTATAAGATATTTCTACCATGGTAACCTAATTTAGCAACTGGTAAGGTTTTAAAAGAGATATTAAGATTAAGCTATAGATCTTTTAAATAGGTTAATATAAGTTTTAAGATATTAATTCAATAATTAGCATATGAATAGGTTAATATAAGTTTTAAGATATTAAGTCAATAATTAGCGTATGCTGATGGTATTAAGTACGTTACTCTATAAACCGCGCAGTTATAGATCTTCTAGGAATTTAAGAGAATATATTGTATTAAGTTGTCTGACTATTCTAAAATCGTGCGTTGGTAAGGTTGTCATAAGCAGAATTAAGGTTTTATATATGATATGAAGGTTTGAGTATAAGCAGATAGTTGTTTAATCTTATTAAGTAAGGTTTAGCTACATTATATGTGATTGTAATTATGTTGTTAATCATGTATCCTATGTTGCAGTGTATTTCAAAGACGATTCAGCATGCTGTTTAAGGGGCCTGACTAGTTCAAGAACAAAAAGGGGGAATAGTGAAGGGGTTTCGTTAGAAGGAGATACGTTGTTGAATTAGTCAGGCCCAAAGGAATCTCAAGGCCAGTTCGAGAAGCTGAGAACAGAATCTGCTGTGAGAAAGAGGGGCGTTTCTTCGTTAACAGGGCCTCAGCATGGCGTGAGTCGTCGGACCTATCATCGGTGGGGCTCCAGCGTGTGGACTGCCCATGATACTCATTCAGCGAATCCATGCTTGGAGCGTGGATTCGTGATTAGAGAATAGTTGTGTATATAAGGAGACATGCTTCTGTAATAAATGGCTTTTGTGTGATTCACATTGAATCGGAGTGCTGAGTCCTTTATCGTTCCAACACTGATCCCAGCACCTTTTTGCAGTGAGAAGCCCCAACTCCTTTGCAGCCATTCCCAGGCATTTCTGTGTTTTCTAGCACATCTACAACCCTTCTGTTTCTTCTGCTGCACTGCTCTCCATCCCCTGCCTCTGCTGAGACAGCAGAGCAAACGACCTGGGTAGCAGCCCATCCAAGAATTTAAAAAAGCCTAGAAGGCCAATGGTACCTGGGGTGGATTAGAAGGGGGTAGTCAGTAGGTCAGAGAGGTTCTCCTGCCCCTCTACTCTGCCCTGGGGAGACCACACCTGGAATATTGTGTCCAGTTGTGGCCCCTCAGTTCCAGAAGGACAGGGAACTGCTGGAGAGAGTCCAGCGCAGCCACCAAGATGCTGAAGGGAGTGGAGCATCTCCCGTGTGAGGAAAGGCTGAGGGAGCTGGGGCTCTGGAGCTGGAGGAGAATGAGGGGGGACTCATTCCTGGGGATCAATATGGAAAGGGGGAGTGTCAGGAGGATGGAGCCAGGCTCTTCTGGGTGACAACCAGTGACAGGACGAGGGGCAATGGGTACAAACTGGAACACAGGAGGTTCCACTTGAATATGAGAAGAAACTTGTTTGGGGTGAGGGTGGCAGAGCCTGGCCCAGGCTGCCCAGGGAGGTTGTGGAGTCTCCTTCTCTGCAGACATTCAAACCCGCCTTGACCCCTTCCTGTGGAACCTCAGCTGGGTGTTCCTGCTCCATGGGGGGATTGCACTGGGTGAGCTTTCCAGGGCCCTCCATTCCCTGACATCCTGGGATTCTGTGATTCTCAACAAGTACAAGGACAACACCAGGGCTTCGTTCAAGCGGAGGAAGGCCCACGCAGCGGTGTGGAACGTGGCGGAGGCGCAGGCTGACTTTGCCACAGTGTTGTCCCTTGAGCCCTCGCCGCGCGCCATCATCTCTGAGGAGCCCGGAGCCTGCAAGCTCACCTGCACCGAGGACAAGATCCGCTTCGAGGGTGTCTTCTCACAGGAGACCCCAACGCTCCCTGAACAGGTTCTTTTAGATACTCCACACGTGGAACGTTTTTTGAAGGTTGTTAGCATTTAATACAAATTTTACTTATTTACATATTTGAGGTGGCCCAGGAGCTTGCCAGGGTGTAAGAGTTGGTCTGAAGGACAGTATTTGCCCGAACATCGCCATCAAGAGCTTGAACGGACAATGACTTGGAAAGAGGCCTGAGGAAGAACTGTGTTGCACAGGTCTCTCTGACCCGGGGGCTACCGTTAGCAACAGCCGCTGTGTGGGCTTCACCTGCTGCCTCAGCCAGGCTAGCCCCCACCTCCTAAAAGGAATTGTGTTCTATGGGTCTCTCTGACCTGGGGACAACAGTTGCTGTCCAGACGATGGATTTTCACCTGCTGCTTCAGCCAAACTCTCCTTCCACCTGCTCCCTGTTAGTAAAGCCAACGAAGAAGAGCATGCGCAGAGGCTCGCCAAGGCTTTTGAGGTCACCCAATGGACCATAAAGAAAGCCCTGAACGTGAGGCCACGCAGGCGTAGATGGGTTCTGGCAAACGAAGCAAGGACTTTTCGAGCCTGCGCAGTTAAGCCTCGGTTGGGAAACAAAGGCGGAGACTGGCCTCAACTCGTGGGAGAAAAGGGGGTGAAGACGCATAAAAGATGGATCCTGACTGGACATCATTGAGATCTCCCCACCAAAGGATCCTGAATCACAACAGAGGACCGGCAGGACTCTATGGGACTGGAGACCAGAGGGACGCCTTTGGGACTCGTTCGGTGGTAACCAAATCCTCTTTCCCCCCTTTTCATTTTTCTTTCCCTTTTTCCTCTACATTCTCTTTCACAGGCCGCTTTACGGGCAAAATAATAAAGTAACACTGTGTGATAGAATTATAACCCCTTGGCATTTTGGTTGCCTTAATTTTGCGCTTCAGGATCAAGGTGAACAAACTGTAACGAGTCCATCACTGAATGGAGCGTGACAGCAACTAAGCAGCTGGAGGCTGGGAAGAGAGATGCTGCTGCTGCCCACTGCTGCCCCAGTCATTGCAATCAGCTCTGGTTCTGTGCAGTGCGCGGAGGTGCTGGGGAAGAGGAGGATGCTGCGAAGGCTGCAGCCCAGGCTGTGCAGCAGCCACAGACAGCCGTGGCTGGTTTGCAATGGGCCACACAGGGATCAGCAGCTGCTGCGGCTCTTGGCTAACCGGGTTTATACCTGAGCCTCCCTCCATTTTTAGAGCCCAGAAACCCAGGGCGGAGGAGCACACATCTGAGATGAAGCTCTGAGCGGGCGCATTTCTTCTCAAGACCAGCACTGTTTGCGGCGCTTCTCCCCGGTGTCTCAGGCCTGAACGTGCTCTCGTGACGCTGGAAGCCTTGTGCGTCAGAGCCTTGTGCAGAGATGGATCATGGCTCAGATTTCCAGCAAGGGAGCGAGCAGCCGGCTCTTCCTCACTTGGAAGACCCTCGGTGGAGGTGAGGCACCGTGTGTGGGTTTGGAGGGTCTCGCCTGTATCAGCTCAGGGAGGTGCTCCGAAACACCCCCGCAATGGGGAGGTTCCTTGTGAGACGAAGGGGATGCCGTACGGTGCATGGATTAGGTCAACCAGGCCAAGTCGGCGATAGATCTCAAATGTTCCAAGTCCTTGACTCGAATTGGAGACAGGCAGGTGGGAAGGGAGCTTGAGGGGGATCCAGCCAGACTGCCGGCTTGCGGCAGCACCAGCCCATGGCTTCCCGAAAGCAATGTCGGGACACCCCGAGGACAGAGATTTCCTGCAGCCTTCTTTGTCCCGAGGGGGAGCAGGAACAGATGAGCACAGGGGGAAAACTGTCATTTTTTTTTTAATTGGCTTTATTGATTTCTGAAAACAATCCAAGGCCGAGCAGAGGCTGGCAGCACCATGTCCTCAGGGCAGGTGAACGCCGCGGTCGCCGTCCATGCTCCCATCCCTGGTGTGCCGCCCTCAGACGCTCCCTCTGGGCGCTGCGCAGGCTCAGGACCAGCCGCATGTCCAGGGACCCGCATGGCGCTGGCAGCCGGGCTCTACTCCTCTTGCTGTCCCGCGGTGCAGCTGCAGCGGAAAGCCCTGCGCAGAGCCCGGAGCACCCTCCTGAACCGGGAAGGCCGTCGCCGTGGAGCTGGGCCCTGCGCTGGGCAGGCGATGTCTGTGCTGGTCTCTCCTCCATGCTCTCCAGACATTGAAGAAACCGCCTTTTCCTCTTGATCCTTTGCAGCTGGGACGAGAGGGGCTGTGCTGGGCTGTCCCTCATCCTCTCCTGCCAAATGAGCCTCAATGACTTCAAGTGCTGCAGGTGCTGGTGCTGCCGCTGGAACATCCATGCATTGGGCCAGGTCCTGCTGTTCCTCCGCTTGCTGGCCAGGTCCCTGGATCTCTGCCTCAGCCCTGCGCACGGCCTCACTGACGATGTACTCCACGATGTCCGACAGAGCCACATCGTCCTCTGTGGGGCTGTGCTGGGCAGGTGCCGGGCTCCCTGCTTCTGCTGCCCCCTCCGTGTCTGTGCAGCTGGGCAAGCCAGAGCCCTCCTGGGGACCTGCAGGGGCGTCCTGGAGGAGCTCCTGGACCGAGGGGTTGATCCAGATGTTCTGGATGGAGTTGTCTCTGCCTTGGCACCCCTCTTTGCTGCTCTCATCCTCCACATCCATGCGCTGGGCCAGGTCCTGCTGTTCCTCTGCTTCCTGGCCAGTTCCCAAGATCTCAGCCACAGCTCTGCGCACGGCCTCACTGACGATGCGCTGGGCTGTGTCCCACAGAGCCGCGTCGTAGGCTGTGGGGCCCTGTGGGGCAGGTGCCGGGCACTCTGCCTCTGCTGCTGCCGCGGTGTCGGTGCTGCGAGGCCAGCCAGACCCCTCCTGGGGACCTCCATGGTGGTCCTGGAAGCTCTCCTGGACCGAGGGGGTGACCCAGGTGCCCTGGATGGTGTGCTGGCCCGGGCCGTGGCTGACCTGCGGGCAGGAGGAGGAGCAGGACACGTGGGATGGAGGCGGCAGCCCCGGCACCGCAGCAGCTGCTTGCGGCCCCATCCAACCACCGGCCTCTCCCTCCTGCCCTGTACCATCCCTCCCCTGTGGCTTATGGAGCAAGGGGGGCAGCCCGAAGGGCTGGGAGTGGGCGTTCGCCTCCTTGTCAATCGGCATCTTGGGCCTCGCCTGCTGCAGAGCTGCAACGGGCACCCAGGGGAGCTGCTGCCTCGTGAGGAGCTGCTGCCTCCTCCGAAACTGCTGCCTCCTCCGAAGCTGCTGCCTCCTCCGAAGCTGCTGCCTCCTCAGAAGCTGCTGCCTCCTCCGAAGCTGCTGCCTCCTCAGAAGCTGCTGCCTCCTCAGAAGCTGCTGCCTCCTCAGAAGCTGCTCCTTAAATACCCCCACGGTCAGGGCGGGGACCCCCATGTCACAATGGCCTCTGGCTATGACGACCCCGTGTCACAATGGCTTCTGGTTATGACGAGGTGCTCACATCACAGAGCCCGGGCGGTCGCCATGGGGACACCCACCTCCAGGCCGGCTGGGACTGGCTGTGCACGGCGTGGGGCAGCCCCTGCTTGAAGGAGGAGAGAGCAGAGCATGGCGAGGGAAGCTGGCCCCAGCACACAGGAGCCCGTGCCCCAGAGCTTGGCTCAGAGATGCTGCTGCCTGCTCCGCTACACCTGCAACAATCCGCCTTCAGAGCTTGTTTGCAGGACACACCAAGGGCCTCTCTACAGCCTCACCACACTGATTCTTTGTTTTCAACATGATTGTCATGAGTTTTCTGAAGTAGGCATGAGCCTACTTTGAAGAAAAAGGCTGAAGCCACATTCACAAAACCACACAGTCCGTTTGCAGCAATAGAATCTACCGTTTCCCCCTTTTGTGACAACCAGTGCTCTCTCAAGGTGCGCTTTTACAGAACTTCTGAGCTGTTCCATGACTCACTTGCTAAAGGAGGTGGCCTCATCCAACTCCCAGTTTTAGCGTGCCAGCTCTCCAATGCATTGCCTCTGCCACCTTCCTTCTACCGGGCCCGAAGTGCATTCTACTGCCTGGTTAGGGAGATGCACGTGCCACCGGCCCCAAAGCATCACTCTGGGGACCCATCATGGCCGTTACCTCTCAGCTGCTGCACAAGCCAAATCTTTCTAGGATGGCAGCAGGCTCTCAGAATCTGCTACAGGTCCTTGCAAGCTCTCTATCTCCTTTTGTTCCCCTAGCACACTTACTCCCCGCTCCATGCAGTTTGTTTTGAGCCTAGGGAGCAGACAAATCCTTGGAAAATTACGTTTTATTTTCATGTCATATGTCAGAGAAACCCAGAATCCCAGAGTGTCAGGGGTTGAAGGGCCCTGTAAAGCTCATCCAGTGCAATCCCCCCATGGAGCAGGAACACCCAGCTGAGGTTCCACAGGAAGGTGTCCAGGCGGGTTTGAATGTCTGCACAGAAGGAGACTCCACAACCTCCCTGGGCAGCCTGGGCCAGGCTCTGACACCCTCACTCCGAACAAGTTTCTTCTCAAATTTAAGTGGAACCTCCTGTGTTCCAGTTTGCACCCATTGCCCCTTGTCCTGTCACTGGATGTCACCCAGAAGAGCCTGGCTCCATCCTCCTGACACTCCCCCTTTCCATATTGATCCCCATGAATGAGTCCCCACTCAGTTTCCTCTTCTCCAGCTCCAGAGCCCCAGCTCCCTCAGCCTTTCCTCACACGGGAGATGCTCCACTCCCTTCAGCATCTTTGTAGAACCTGAGGTTGTTCCTGCCCAGATTCAAGACTCCACACTTGCCCTTGTTCTATTTCATTAAATTTTTCCCTGCCCAACTCTCCATCCTGTCCAGGTCTCTCATGGCAGCACAGCTTCCAGTGTCAGCCACTCCTCCCAGCTTGGTGTCACCAGCAAACTTGCTGACAGTCACTCTATTCCCTCATCCAAGTTGTTGATGAATATATTGAATAATTCCGGCCCCAGCACTGCCCCCTGAGGCACTGCACTGGATCCAGGCCTCCAACTGGACTCTGCCCCGTTGACCACGACTCCCTGTCTTCTTCCCTTCAGCCAGTTCACAGTCCACGTCTCTACCCCATTGTCCAGACCACACTCCCTCAGTTTAGCAGCAAGGACACTGTGGGAGGCTGTGTCAAATGCTTTACTGAAGTCAAGAAATGAAGAAAATCCCAAAGTGAGGGGAAGTGAAGACACATAAAAGATGTTTCCTGACTGGACATCGTTGGGATCTCCCCACCAAAGGATCCCGAATCATGACAGAGGACCGGCAGGGCTCTACGGGACTGGAGACCAGAGGGAGGCCTTTGGGACTCGTTTGGTAGTAACCCAATCCTCTTCCCCCCTTTTCTTTTTTCCTTCCCTTCTTCCTCTACACTCTGTTTCGCGTGCCGCTTTACGGGCAAATAATAAGGTAACACTGTGTGACAGAATTATAACCCCTTGGCATTTTTGTTGCCTTAATTTTGTGCTTCGACATCAAGTTAAATGAAGCATCATGAGTCCATGACAGAATGGACTGTGACACAGGGCCTGGTGACACAGAGGTGCCCTGAAGTCCCAGTACTAAGCAGCGCATAGCAGTGACAGCGCACGGTTGAGGCGCAGTCTAAAGGTGAAGCTCCTTGCTGCGCTCTGGACAACGCTCATCATCACGTCAGGAAGGGACGCGTAGGGTGACATGAGCTTAAGCCCGCTGCCCTCTGCCACGCTCTGTTTTTCATTTATTCATGTTTTCATATGTTATGTTGGGCTGAGCCCCCGTGAATGGTTTATGCGCCAAGCCTCAGCCCCATCTCTGACCCCTTTGTGCCTGCACTCAGCGCCGCATCCTGCGTTGTCACATCCCAAGGCTGCTGCTGTCACCCCAAGCTGGTGTTTCCTCTATACTACATCATCATGTCAACATTGTAAATATTTTGTACAGAATAATTGTTGCTTCCTACAGTTTGTTACTGCCAGCTGTGTAAAACTCTTGTCCTACTCTGCCAAGATAAACAAAAGCTGGACATGTTGCCTCTGAAAACAGGGCAGCTCCGTGCAGTGGAGGATCCCTTGCTGAGGCACTGACCTGTCTCCTCTCTCCAAGCCTTGGGCTGGAAGGGGTGCTCGCAGGCTGGAGTAGTTGGGGCTCCATGCCTGGAAGTGTCCCCAAATCCTGCTAGGATGGCACGGTTCTTAGATGATTTTCCATTAATAATCCAGAGAGTTTGCAAAGGTACACATGCTGTTGGCCATGATCATGTTTCTGTGATGGCAACTACATTGTAGCTTTTCTGCTGTACAACGGCTTCCAGCTCCTCTGTTCATTGCCCATTCTGTGTGCGTTGCTGCAGCTGCATTTCAGCTGGGCTGCTGATCTGTGAAGGGGTTTCGTTAGAAGGAGATATGTTGTTGAATTAGTCAGGCCCAAAGGAATCTCAAGGCCAGTTCGAGAAGCTGAGAACAGAATCTGCTGTGAGAAAGAGGGGCGTTTCTTCATTAACAGGGCCTCAGCATGGCGTGAGTCGTCGGACCTATCATCGGTGGGGCTCCAGCGTGTGGACTGCCCATGATACTCATTCAGCGAATCCATGCTTGGAGCGTGGATTCGTGATTAGAGAATAGTTGTGTATATAAGGAGACATGCTTCTGTAATAAATGGCTTTGGCGTGATTCACATTGAATCGGAGTGCTGAGTCCTTTATCGTTCCAACAAATGGTGACCCCGACGTGATACTCCGAACGGCGTCTCACTACGGTCGGGGAAAAGCCTGGAGCAACCCAGCCGGAGGCGGCTCAGCTGGACTGAGAGCCGGGCGGAGACGTACGGACGTTCCGCGGATAAATTTTGTTGAAGGCGGCCCCGGGAAAGGTGAGCGGCTGGGAGCAGGAGGAGGGAAGAGTGAAGTTATGGGGCAGAATATATCCTCTGAGGAAGAAGCTATAGTTAAAATCCTCCTGCATATTCTCTCTAGGAGAGGACTTAAATATGAAGAAAGTAACATACGTAGACTGTTGGTTTGGTGTAGAACTAACGGCTACCCGACAGAAGCTGAGAAAGCTTTTAAAATTGAACTTTGGGACGATATAGGGCAGAAATTATGGGATAAGGTTAGCGACGGAGATAAAGAAGCTAAATCATTAGCGACTACATGGAAGCTTATAATTTCCACCTTAAAAGAATTTAAGGCTGAGCGGGTTGTGGCTACTGGAATTTTTGCAGCGTTACAGTCTGAAAAGAACTCTAAAAATAACTGTGAAGCTTATCCAGTTCGTGTTTTCGATATCCTTCCTGCTCCATGCCCTCTTGTGCCTTCGGCGCCCCCGATGATACAACAGTCTGGGGCGGAGGGAGGAAAATTACCGAGTGGATGGCCTCCTGTACCATCACACGACCCTAGAGAGACCAAGAAGTCCAAAGAACTGGAGTCAGATAATTTGTCAAAAGGACTGGTGAAAGCTGAGAATGTTAAAGTCGTAAATAATTGTAATATCAATTATTTTACTGATTCGTGTCCGCCTTTACCGCCTTCTGCCCTTCTAATTCCTACAAGAGAACAGAAGGAGTCGCCGGATAAGAACTGGGCAAAAGAACTGTGTGAAAGATCAGATCAGCTATTAGCGAGTGAATCCAACAGTCAGCCATATCAAGCTATGAGAGAGGTGCCTGAAACCAACAAAGCAGCCAAATTGTTTGCAACTATTAATCAGGGTCCCAATGAGAATTACATGCAATTTATTGACCACCTTCAAGAGACCATCAATAAGCAGGTTGAAAACTTAGAAGTTAAGGAAGCACTGGTGTTGAAATCAGCAGTAGAGAATGCTAATGTTTGCTATCAGCATGTTATTTGCGAGTTTTACAGTACATATTATGTGTTCCTGTGTACCGTCTCTCTGAAAATCAAGCAGCTTGTCATGAATGTGAGTTAATTGTTTTACTAGTTGTTTTTAAGTGCGCCATAAAACCTTCTGCCCGCTCTTCCCACTCAGGCTGCAAGCAGCCCTGTGCTTCCCCCCCCCCACCAAGGTTTTTACTTGCAAGATGAGGTCAGGAATGATTGTTTTCAGTTGTGTTCCTAAAAAAATCGGTATTGGGAGGTGTTTTAAAACATAGGAAAGCACTCGGACTAGAAATCATTAAATCTTTTCAGACAGTTTTACAGGCGGGGCGATTTGAACTTCAACAAGCTGAGAGAGACTTAACTGATAACACACGGGTCAGAAAACTTGTTAAAGTCTGCAAGATGCTTTCCTTATTAACCTGTTTTCTCTGTGGGTATCTGTTTAAGCATGTTGCAATTTTGATAGGTCTTTGTTATATGATACGATAAGTTCACAGTCTGTTAAATCATGAGATTCCGTTGACTCAAAATGTGCATTTTGTGATAATATAGAAGAACATGAGTAATTTAGTTCTTTACTGCGTGAATGTGATGTCTATCCCTGTTTCTCTATTAGGACGGGATGTGTTAGGACAACTAGGAGCAACTCTGGTGACGAAACAACAGCATTTCTAGAAGCGGCCATTGATGATGGGTGACCAGTACTGAAATTACAGTGGAAAAATGATGATCCAGTATGGGTAAATCAATGGCCGCTCAGTAAAGAAAACTCGCCCATGTTGAAGAGCTAGTACAGGAACAGCTTGAAAAAGGGCATTTAGAGCCGTCTACAAGTCCCTGGAATACTCCTGTGTTTACTATTCAGAAAAAATCAAAGAAATGGAGGTTGTTACATGATCTTCGAAAAATTAATGATACCATGGAAGACATGGGAGCATTACAGCCGGGATTACCATCCCCTGTCATGATTCCAGAAAACTGGCAGATCTTAATAATTGACTTGCAAGATTGTTTTTTCACCATTGCTTTACATCCTGATGACTGTAAACGTTTTGCATTTTCCATAAATTCTGCAAATAAGGCTAAACCTGCGAAAAGGTATCAATGGGTAGTTTTGCCACAGGGAATGAAAAATTCCCCAACTATGTGTCAAATTTATGTAGCTTGGGCCTTGCAATCAATCAGAAAATCTCATCCTGAGTTAGTGATTTGCCACTACATGGATGACATATTGATAGCTGGGGAAACTTTTTCGACTGATTTGTTGATAAATGAAGTATCTGATACATTGCAGCATAGAGGATTGCAAATTGCTCCAGAAAAGATACAAATTCAACCAGCATGGAAATATCTTGGTTGGGAAATTTCTCAGTCCACAGTGAAACCTCAGAAAACAGTATGTCGGCCTGTCATTCAATCCTTAAATGATGTGCAGAAACTAGTGGGTGATCTGAATTGGGTCCGAACCATTTGTGGGATCACTAATGAGGATTTAGCTCCAATTGTAAAACTGCTAAAAGGGGATAGTGACATTAGCTCTCCTAGAACGCTTACTGCTGAGGCGGATGCTGCTCTGAAAAAGATTATGTCCAAACTTGTAAAAGCTTTCAGCCATAGGTGGAACCCAGATTATGTAATCGGACTACTAATTGTAAACAATACTAACTATCCTTTTGCTCTCATAATGCAATGGACAACTGGTAAGGAGCCGTTAAAGATCTTAGAGTGGGTGTTTTTGCGTTTTCGACTCAAACGAACCATTACAACCAGGGTTGAAGTCTTTGCTCAGCTTATAATGAAAGGTAGGCAGAGAATAGTCGAAATTTCAGGGGCTGAGCCTGCATATATCATTGTTCCCCTCGTTTCAGAATATTTACAGTGGGCTTTGCAGAACTCCTTACCTTTTCAGATTGCGTTATTAGATTCTCGAGCTTTAATTAAGACGTTTTCCCCTCCACACAAGTTAATGTCAGTTTTGAATATGGGATCAATGGAGGAGGGTCCCCCTCTTCTCTCAGAATTTCCTGTTAAAGGACCCACAGTGTTCACTGACGCAGGGGGTAAAATGCAGAAAGCAGCAATTACATGGAAAACAGATGGAAAATGGCACGATGTGATACTAACTGACCTGAAAGGACCAACTCAGCATTTGGAACTCAGGACTGTAATAGAAGTGTTTATCAGATTTGCTCATAGCCCAGTGAATATTGTTTGCGATTCTTTGTATGTGGTAGGTGCGGTAGCTCGCATTGAAAGATCATTGCTCAAAGAGGTTCAGGATGCACAACTGATGTCTTTGTTCAAGCAACTATGGTTGTTGATCGAAGAGAGACAACACTGATACTTCATAACACATATCCGTAGTCATCTGACAATTCAAGGCGATTTAGCTGAAGGAAACCGCCGAGCTGATTTTCTTGTATCTCCTGCCTGGGTTCCACCTCCAGTAGATAGGTTTGGGCAAGCAGTACGCTCTCATAGTTTCCTCCATCAGTCTGCTCAGGTCTTACAGCGGCAATTTTCATTGTCCGAAAGTGAAGCCCGAGGTATTGTTAAAAGTTGTGCAGATTGTCAGCGCATCTCAGTAGGGCTGGGCGCAGGAGTCAATCCAAGAGGATTAGGAGCCTTGGAATTGTGGCAAATGGACGTCACACATGTCCCTGAATTTGGCAGGCTGAAGTATGTGCATATGTCTATTGATACATATTCTTTCGCCACATGGGCCACTGCTCAGACTGGTGAAACTAGTTCACATGTGCAACGACATTTACGTTCTGCTTTTGCAGCTTTGGGAGTTCTTGCACAGGTCAAGACAGGCAACGCACCTGGTTATATCGCCAAAGCTACTGCCACCTTTTTTCAATTGTGGGGTGTTAAGCACATTACAGGGATACCAAATTCTCCTACTGGTCAGGCCTTGGTAGAAAGGATGAATCGAACTCTCAAGCATCAGCTTGACAAACAAAAAGGGGGAACTGACTGTACTACTCCACATGACAGACTAAGCAAAGCATTATATGTCTTGAACTTTTTACGCCTTCCGCAAGGATTCGACATTCCACCTATGATTCGTCATGGAACAAGCTTAAGAGGACACTTGACAGACCTTAGAGAAAATCAATGTCAGGTCAAAATACGCAGTGGAGTTACTGGTGAATGGGAGGGTCCTTTCCAATTAATAACTTGGGGAAAGGGTTATGCTTGTGTCATTACAGATCAAGGATCAAAATGGATTCCTGCGAAACGGATCAAGCCATGGCTGAATAAAGACAACAAAGATTCGACAGATGCAGAAGGACAGGAGGGAGATAAGTTGTGAGAATTGTCTCAAATGTAAACCATGAATTCTTATTCAGTGTTATAGATGCTCTTAGACCCAGTGGTCTAAAAGCTTATTAGTAAACAGATAAGGTACCTTCCATAGAGAATGCTAATTTGAACAGATGGTAAGAGTTCCAAAAGGGTGATATTACAATTAGATAATCTATGCATAGATAAGGTAAAAGTATAAGATATTTCTACCATGGTAACCTAATTTAGCAACTGGTAAGGTTTTAAAAGAGATATTAAGATTAAGCTATAGATCTTTTAAATAGGTTAATATAAGTTTAAAGATATTAATTCAATAATTAGCATATGAATAGGTTAATATAAGTTTTAAGATATTAAGTCAATAATTAGCGTATGCTGATGGTATTAAGTACGTTACTCTATAAACCGCGCAGTTATAGATCTTCTAGGAATTTAAGAGAATATATTGTATTAAGTTGTCTGACTATTCTAAAATAGTGCGTTGGTAAGGTTGTCATAAGCAGAATTAAGGTTTTATATATGATATGAAGGTTTGAGTATAAGCAGATAGTTGTTTAATCTTATTAAGTAAGGTTTAGCTACATTATATGTGATTGTAATTATGTTGTTAATCATGTATCCTATGTTGCAGTGTATTTCAAAGACGATTCAGCATGCTGTTTAAGGGGCCTGACTAGTTCAAGAACAAAAAGGGGGAACAGTGAAGGGGTTTCGTTAGAAGGAGATACGTTGTTGAATTAGTCAGGCCCAAAGGAATCTCAAGGCCAGTTCGAGAAGCTGAGAACAGAATCTGCTGTGAAAAAGAGGGGCGTTTCTTCGTTAACAGGGCCTCAGCATGGCGTGAGTCGTCGGACCTATCATCGGTGGGGCTCCAGCGTGTGGACTGCCCATGATACTCATTTAGCGAATCCATGCTTGGAGCGTGGATTCGTGATTAGAGAATAGTTGTGTATATAAGGAGACATGCTTCTGTAATAAATGGCTTTGGCGTGATTCACATTGAATCGGAGTGCTGAGTCCTTTATCGTTCCAACACTGATCCCAGCACCTTTTTGCAGTGAGAAGCCCCAACTCCTTTGCAGCCATTCCCAGGCATTTCTGTGTTTTCTAGCACATCTTTCTGTTTCTTCTACTGCACTGCTCTCCATCCCCTGCCTCTGCTGAGACAGCAGAGCAAACGACCTGGGTAGCAGCCCATCCAAGAATTTAAAAAAGCCAAGAAGGCCAATGGTACCTGGGGTGGATTAGAAGGGGGTAGTCAGTAGGTCAGAGAGGTTCTCCTGCCCCTCTACTCTGCCCTGGGGAGACCACACCTGGAATATTGTGTCCAGTTGTGGCCCCTCAGTTCCAGAAGGACAGGGAACTGCTGGAGAGAGTCCAGCGCAGGCACCAAGATGCTGAAGGGAGTGGAGCATCTCCCGTGTGAGGAAAGGCTGAGGGAGCTGGGGCTCTGGAGCTGGAGGAGAATGAGGGGGGACTCATTCCTGGAGATCAATATGGAAAGGGGGAGTGTCAGGAGGATGAAGCCAGGCTCTTCTGGGTGACAACCAGTGACAGGACGAGGGGCAATGGGTACAAACTGGAACACAGGAAGTTCCACTTGAATATGAGAAGAAACTTGTTTGGGGTGAGGGTGGCAGAGCCTGGCCCAGGCTGCCCAGGGAGGTTGTGGAGTCTCCTTCTCTGCAGACATTCAAACCCGCCTTGACCCCTTCCTGTGGAACCTCAGCTGGGTGTTCCTTCTCCATGGGGGGATTGCACTGGGTGAGCTTTCCAGGGCCCTCCATTCCCTGACATCCTGGGATTCTGTGATTCTCAACAAGTACAAGGACAACACCAGGGCTTAGTTCAAGCGGAGGAAGGCCCACGCAGCGGTGTGGAACGTGGCGGAGGCGCAGGCTGACTCTGCCACAGTGCTGTCCCTTGAACCCTCGCCGCGCGCCGTCATCTCTGAGGAGCCCGGAGCCTGCAAACTCACCTGCACCGAGGACAAGATCCGCTTCGAGGGTGTCTTCTCACAGGAGACCCCAACGCTCCCTGAACAGGTTCTTTTAGATACTCCACACGTGGAACGTTTTTTGAAGGTTGTTAGCATTTAATACAAATTTTACTTATTTACATATTTGAGGTGGGCCAGGAGCTTGCCAGGGTGTAAGAGTTGGTCTGAAGGACAGTATTTGCCCGAACATCGCCATCAAGAGCTTGAACGGACAATGACTTGGAAAGAGGCCTGAGGAAGAACTGTGTTGCACAGGTCTCTCTGACCCGGGGGCTACCGTTAGCAACAGCCGCTGTGTGGGCTTCACCTGCTGCCTCAGCCAGGCTAGCCCCCACCTCCTAAAAGGAATTGTGTTCTATGGGTCTCTCTGACCTGGGGACAACAGTTGCTGTCCAGACGATGGATTTTCACCTGCTGCTTCAGCCAAACTCTCCTTCCACCTGCTCCCTGTTAGTAAAGCCAACGAAGAAGAGCATGCGCAGAGGCTCGCCAAGGCTTTTGAGGTCACCCAATGGACCATAAAGAAAGCCCTGAACGTGAGGCCACGCAGGCGCAGATGGGTTCTGGCAAACGAAGCAAGGACTTTTCGAGCCTGCGCAGTTAAGCCTCGGTTGGGAAACAAAGGCGGAGACTGGCCTCAACTCGTGGGAGAAAAGGGGGTGGAGACGCATAAAAGATGGATCCTGACTGGACATCATTGAGATCTCCCCACCAAAGGATCCTGAATCACAACAGAGGACCGGCAGGACTCTATGGGACTGGAGACCAGAGGGACGCCTTTGGGACTCGTTTGGTGGTAACCAAATCCTCTTTCCCCCCTTTTCATTTTTCTTTCCCTTTTTCCTCTACATTCTCTTTCACAGGCCGCTTTACGGGCAAAATAATAAAGTAACACTGTGTGATAGAATTATAACCCCTTGGCATTTTGGTTGCCTTAATTTTGCGCTTCAGGATCAAGGTGAACAAACTGTAACGAGTCCATCACTGAATGGAGCGTGACAGCAACTAAGCAGCTGGAGGCTGGGAAGAGAGATGCTGCTGCTGCCCACTGCTGCCCCAGTCATTGCAATCAGCTCTGGTTCTGTGCAGTGCGCGGAGGTGCTGGGGAAGAGGAGGATGCTGCGAAGGCTGCAGCCCAGGCTGTGCAGCAGCCACAGACAGCCGTGGCTGGTTTGCAATGGGCCACACAGGGATCAGCAGCTGCTGCGGCTCTTGGCTAACCAGGTTTATACCTGAGCCTCCCTCCATTTTTAGAGCCCAGAAACCCAGGGCGGAGGAGCACACATCTGAGATGAAGCTCTGAGCGGGCGCATTTCTTCTCAAGACCAGCACTGTTTGCGGCGCTTCTCCCCGGTGTCTCAGGCCTGAACGTGCTCTCGTGACGCTGGAAGCCTTGTGCGTCAGAGCCTTGTGCAGAGATGGATCATGGCTCAGATTTCCAGCAAGGGAGCGAGCAGCCGGCTCTTCCTCACTTGGAAGACCCTCGGTGGAGGTGAGGCACCGCGTGTGGGTTTGGAGGGTCTCGCCTGTATCAGCTCAGGGAGGTGCTCCGAAACACCCCCGCAATGGGGAGGTTCCTTGTGAGACGAAGGGGATGCCGTACGGTGCATGGATTAGGTCAACCAGGCCAAGTCAGCGATAGATCTCAAATGTTCCAAGTCCTTGACTCGAATTGGAGACAGGCAGGTGGGAAGGGAGCTTGAGGGGGATCCAGCCAGACTGCCGGCTTGCGGCAGCACCAGCCCATGGCTTCCCGAAAGCAATGTCGGGACACCCCGAGGACAGAGATTTCCTGCAGCCTTCTTTGTCCCGAGGGGGAGCAGGAACAGATGAGCACAGGGGGAAAACTGTCATTTTTTTTTTAATTGGCTTTATTGATTTCTGAAAACAATCCAAGGCCGAGCAGAGGCTGGCAGCACCATGTCCTCAGGGCAGGTGAACGCCGCGGTCGCCGTCCATGCTCCCATCCCTGGTGTGCCGCCCTCAGACGCTCCCTCTGGGCGCTGCGCAGGCTCAGGACCAGCCGCATGTCCAGGGACCCGCGTGGCGCTGGCAGCCGGGCTCTACTCCTCTTGCTGTCCCGCGGTGCAGCTGCAGCGGAAAGCCCTGCGCAGAGCCCGGAGCACCCTCCTGAACCGGGAAGGCCGTCGCCGTGGAGCTGGGCCCTGCGCTGGGCAGGCGATGTCTGTGCTGGTCTCTCCTCCATGCTCTCCAGACATTGAAGAAACCGCCTTTTCCTCTTGATCCTTTGCAGCTGGGACGAGAGGGGCTGTGCTGGGCTGTCCCTCATCCTCTCCTGCCAAATGAGCCTCAATGACTTCAAGTGCTGCAGGTGCTGGTGCTGCCGCTGGAACATCCATGCATTGGGCCAGGTCCTGCTGTTCCTCCGCTTGCTGGCCAGGTCCCTGGATCTCTGCCTCAGCCCTGCGCACGGCCTCACTGACGATGTACTCCACGATGTCCGACAGAGCCACATCGTCCTCTGTGGGGCTGTGCTGGGCAGGTGCCGGGCTCCCTGCTTCTGCTGCCCGCTCCGTGTCTGTGCAGCTGGGCAAGCCAGAGCCCTCCTGGGGACCTGCAGGGGCGTCCTGGAGGAGCTCCTGGACCGAGGGGTTGATCCAGATGTTCTGGATGGAGTTGTCTCTGCCTTGGCACCCCTCTTTGCTGCTCTCATCCTCCACATCCATGCGCTGGGCCAGGTCCTGCTGTTCCTCTGCTTCCTGGCCAGTTCCCAAGATCTCAGCCACAGCTCTGCGCACGGCCTCACTGACGATGCGCTGGGCTGTGTCCCACAGAGCCGCGTCGTAGGCTGTGGGGCCCTGTGGGGCAGGTGCCGGGCACTCTGCCTCTGCTGCTGCCGCGGTGTCGGTGCTGCGAGGCCAGCCAGACCCCTCCTGGGGACCTCCATGGTGGTCCTGGAAGCTCTCCTGGACCGAGGGGGTGACCCAGGTGCCCTGGATGGTGTGCTGGCCCGGGCCGTGGCTGACCTGCGGGCAGGAGGAGGAGCAGGACACGTGGGATGGAGGCGGCAGCCCCGGCACCGCAGCAGCTGCTTGCGGCCCCATCCAACCACCGGCCTCTCCCTCCTGCCCTGTACCATCCCTCCCCTGTGGCTTATGGAGCAAGGGGGGCAGCCCGAAGGGCTGGGAGTGGGCGTTCGCCTCCTTGTCAATCGGCATCTTGGGCCTCGCCTGCTGCAGAGCTGCAACGGGCACCCAGGGGAGCTGCTGCCTCGTGAGGAGCTGCTGCCTCCTCCGAAACTGCTGCCTCCTCCGAAGCTGCTGCCTCCTCCGAAGCTGCTGCCTCCTCAGAAGCTGCTGCCTCCTCCGAAGCTGCTGCCTCCTCAGAAGCTGCTGCCTCCTCAGAAGCTGCTCCTTAAATACCCCCACGGTCAGGGCGGGGACCCCCATGTCACAATGGCCTCTGGCTATGACGACCCCGTGTCACAATGGCTTCTGGTTATGACGAGGTGCTCACATCACAGAGCCCGGGCGGTCGCCATGGGGACACCCACCTCCAGGCCGGCTGGGACTGGCTGTGCACGGCGTGGGGCAGCCCCTGCTTGAAGGAGGAGAGAGCAGAGCATGGCGAGGGAAGCTGTCCCCAGCACACAGGAGCCCGTGCCCCAGAGCTTGGCTCAGAGATGCTGCTGCCTGCTCCGCTACACCTGCAACAATCCGCCTTCAGAGCTTGTTTGCAGGACACACCAAGGGCCTCTCTACAGCCTCACCACACTGATTCTTTGTTTTCAACATGATCGTCATGAGTTTTCTGAAGTAGGCATGAGCCTACTTTGAAGAAAAAGGCTGAAGCCACATTCACAAAACCACACAGTCCGTTTGCAGCAATAGAATCTACCGTTTCCCCCTTTTGTGACAACCAGGGCTCTCTCAAGTTGCGCTTTTACAGAACTTCTGAGCTGTTCCATGACTCACTTGCTAAAGGAGGTGGCCTCATCCAACTCCCAGTTTTAGCGTGCCAGCTCTCCAATGCATTGCCTCTGCCACCTTCCTTCTACCGGGCCCGAAGTGCATTCTACTGCCTGGTTAGGGAGATGCACGTGCCACCGGCCCCAAAGCATCACTCTGGGGACCCATCATGGCCGTTACCTCTCAGCTGCTGCACAAGCCAAATCTTTCTAGGATGGCAGCAGGCTCTCAGAATCTGCTACAGGTCCTTGCAAGCTCTCTATCTCCTTTTGTTCCCCTAGCACACTTACTCCCCGCTCCATGCAGTTTGTTTTGAGCCTAGGGAGCAGACAAATCCTTGGAAAATTACGTTTTATTTTCATGTCATATGTCAGAGAAACCCAGAATCCCAGAGTGTCAGGGGTTGAAGGGCCCTGTAAAGCTCATCCAGTGCAATCCCCCCATGGAGCAGGAACACCCAGCTGAGGGTCCACAGGAAGGTGTCCAGGCGGGTTTGAATGTCTGCAGAGAAGGAGACTCCACAACCTCCCTGGGCAGCCTGGGCCAGGCTCTGACACCCTCACTCCGAACAAGTTTCTTCTCAAATATAAGTGGAACCTCCTGTGTTCCAGTTTGCACCCATTGCCCCTTGTCCTGTCACTGGATGTCACCCAGAAGAGCCTGGCTCCATCCTCCTGACACTCCCCCTTTCCATATTGATCCCCATGAATGAGTCCCCACTCAGTTTCCTCTTCTCCAGCTCCAGAGCCCCAGCTCCCTCAGCCTTTCCTCACACGGGAGATGCTCCACTCCCTTCAGCATCTTTGTAGAACCTGAGGTTGTTCCTGCCCAGATTCAAGACTCCACACTTGCCCTTGTTCTATTTCATTAAATTTTTCCCTGCCCAACTCTCCATCCTGTCCAGGTCTCTCATGGCAGCACAGCTTCCAGTGTCAGCCACTCCTCCCAGCTTGGTGTCACCAGCAAACTTGCTGACAGTCACTCTATTCCCTCATCCAAGTTGTTGATGAATATATTGAATAATTCCGGCCCCAGCACTGCCCCCTGAGGCACTGCACTGGATCCAGGCCTCCAACTGGACTCTGCCCCGTTGACCACGACTCCCTGTCTTCTTCCGTTCAGCCAGTTCACAGTCCACGTCCCTACCCCATTGTCCAGACCACACTCCCTCAGTTTAGCAGCAAGGACACTGTGGGAGGCTGTGTCAAATGCTTTACTGAAGTCAAGAAAAGAAGAAAATCCCAAAGTGAGGGGAAGTGAAGACACATAAAAGATGTTTCCTGACTGGACATCGTTGGGATCTCCCCACCAAAGGATCCCGAATCATGACAGAGGACCGGCAGGGCTCTACGGGACTGGAGACCAGAGGGAGGCCTTTGGGACTCGTTTGGTAGTAACCCAATCCTCTTCCCCCCTTTTCTTTTTTCCTTCCCTTCTTCCTCTACACTCTGTTTCGCGTGCCGCTTTACGGGCAAATAATAAGGTAACACTGTGTGACAGAATTATAACCCCTTGGCATTTTTGTTGCCTTAATTTTGTGCTTCGACATCAAGTTAAATGAAGCATCATGAGTCCATGACAGAATGGACTGTGACACAGGGCCTGGTGACACAGAGGTGCCCTGAAGTCCCAGTACTAAGCAGCGCATAGCAGTGACAGCGCACGGTTGAGGCGCAGTCTAAAGGTGAAGCTCCTTGCTGCGCTCTGGACAACGCTCATCATCACGTCAGGAAGGGACGCGTAGGGTGACATGAGCTCAAGCCCGCTGCCCTCTGCCAGGCTCTGTTTTTCATTTATTCATGTTTTCATATGTTATGTTGGGCTGAGCCCCCGTGAATGGTTTATGCGCCAAGCCTCAGCCCCATCTCTGACCCCTTTGTGCCTGCACTCAGCGCCGCATCCTGCGTTGTCACATCCCAAGGCTGCTGCTGTCACCCCAAGCTGGTGTTTCCTCTATACTACATCATCATGTCAACATTGTAAATATTTTGTACAGAATAATTGTTACTTCCTACAGTTTGTTACTGCCAGCTGTGTAAAACTCTTGTCCTACTCTGCCAAGATAAACAAAAGCTGGACATGTTGCCTCTGAAAACAGGGCAGCTCCGTGCAGTGGAGGATCCCTTGCTGAGGCACTGACCTGTCTCCTCTCTCCAAGCCTTGGGCTGGAAGGGGTGCTCGCAGGCTGGAGTAGTTGGGGCTCCATGCCTGGAAGTGTCCCCAAATCCTGCTAGGATGGCACGGTTCTTAGATGATTTTCCATTAATAATCCAGAGAGTTTGCAAAGGTACACATGCTGTTGGCCATGATCATGTTTCTGTGATGGCAACTACATTGTAGCTTTTCTGCTGTACAACGGCTTCCAGCTCCTCTGTTCATTGCCCATTCTGTGTGCGTTGCTGCAGCTGCATTTCAGCTGGGCTGCTGATCTGTGAAGGGGTTTCGTTAGAAGGAGATATGTTGTTGAATTAGTCAGGCCCAAAGGAATCTCAAGGCCAGTTCGAGAAGCTGAGAACAGAATCTGCTGTGAGAAAGAGGGGCGTTTCTTCATTAACAGGGCCTCAGCATGGCGTGAGTCGTCGGACCTATCATCGGTGGGGCTCCAGCGTGTGGACTGCCCATGATACTCATTTAGCGAATCCATGCTTGGAGCGTGGATTCGTGATTAGAGAATAGTTGTGTATATAAGGAGACATGCTTCTGTAATAAATGGCTTTGGCGTGATTCACATTGAATCGGAGTGCTGAGTCCTTTATCGTTCCAACAAATGGTGACCCCGACGTGATACTCCGAACGGCGTCTCACTACGGTCGGGGAAAAGCCTGGAGCGGCCCAGCCGGAGGCGGCTCAGCTGGACTGAGAGCCGGGCGGAGACGTACGGACGTTCCGCGGATAAATTTTGTTGAAGGCGGCGCCGGGAAAGGTGAGCGGCTGGGAGCAGGAGGAGGGAAGAGTGAAGTTATGGGGCAGAATATATCCTCTGAGGAAGAAGCTATAGTTAAAATCCTCCTGCATATTCTCTCTAGGAGAGGACTTAAATATGAAGAAAGTAACATACGTAGACTGTTGGTTTGGTGTAGAACTAACGGCTACCCGACAGAAGCTGAGAAAGCTTTTAAAATTGAACTTTGGGACGATATAGGGCAGAAATTATGGGATAAGGTTAGCGACGGAGATAAAGAAGCTAAATCATTAGCGACTACATGGAAGCTTATAATTTCCACCTTAAAAGAATTTAAGGCTGAGCGGGCTGCGGTTACTGGAATTTTTGCAGCGTTACAGTCTGAAAAGAACTCTAAAAATAACTGTGAAGCTTATCCAGTTCGTGTTTTCGATATCCTTCCTGCTCCATGCCCTCTTGTGCCTTCGGCGCCCCCGATGATACAACAGTCTGGGGCGGAGGGAGGAAAATTACCGAGTGGATGGCCTCCTGTACCATCACACGACCCTAGAGAGACCAAGAAGTCCAAAGAACTGGAGTCAGATAATTTGTCAAAAGGACTGGTGAAAGCTGAGAATGTTAAAGTCGTAAATAATTGTAATATCAATTATTTTACTGATTCGTGTCCGCCTTTACCGCCTTCTGCCCTTCTAATTCCTACAAGAGAACAGAAGGAGTCGCCGGATAAGAACTGGGCAAAAGAACTGTGTGAAAGATCAGATCAGCTATTAGCGAGTGAATCCAACAGTCAGCCATATCAAGCTATGAGAGAGGTGCCTGAAACCAACAAAGCAGCCAAATTGTTTGCAACTATTAATCAGGGTCCCAATGAGAATTACATGCAATTTATTGACCACCTTCAAGAGACCATCAATAAGCAGGTTGAAAACTTAGAAGTTAAGGAAGCACTGGTGTTGAAATTAGCAGTAGAGAATGCTAATGTTTGCTATCAGCATGTTATTTGCGAGTTTTACAGTACATATTATGTGTTCCTGTGTACCGTCTCTCTGAAAATCAAGCAGCTTGTCATGAATGTGAGTTAATTGTTTTACTAGTTGTTTTTAAGTGCGCCATAAAACCTTCTGCCCGCTCTTCCCACTCAGGCTGCAAGCAGCCCTGTGCTTCCCCCCCCCACCAAGGTTTTTACTTGCAAGATGAGGTCAGGAATGATTGTTTTCAGTTGTGTTCCTAAAAAAATCGGTATTGGGAGGTGTTTTAAAACATAGGAAAGCACTCGGACAAGAAATCATTAAATCATTTCAGACAGTTTTACAGGCGGGGCGATTTGAACTTCAACAAGCTGAGAGAGACTTAACTGATAACACACGGGTCAGAAAACTTGTTAAAGTCTGCAAGATGCTTTCCTTATTAACCTGTTTTCTCTGTGGGTATCTGTTTAAGCATGTTGCAATTTTGATAGGTCTTTGTTATATGATACGATAAGTTCACAGTCTGTTAAATCATGAGATTCCGTTGACTCAAAATGTGCATTTTGTGATAATATAGAAGAACATGAGTAATTTAGTTCTTTACTGCGTGAATGTGATGTCTATCCCTGTTTCTCTATTAGGACGGGATGTGTTAGGACAACTAGGAGCAACTCTGGTGACGAAACAACAGCATTTCTAGAAGCGGCCATTGATGATGGGTGACCAGTACTGAAATTACAGTGGAAAAATGATGATCCAGTATGGGTAAATCAATGGCCGCTCAGTAAAGAAAACTCGCCCATGTTGAAGAGCTAGTACAGGAACAGCTTGAAAAAGGGCATTTAGAGCCGTCTACAAGTCCCTGGAATACTCCTGTGTTTACTATTCAGAAAAAATCAAAGAAATGGAGGTTGTTACATGATCTTCGAAAAATTAATGATACCATGGAAGACATGGGAGCATTACAGCCGGGATTACCATCCCCTGTCATGATTCCAGAAAACTGGCAGATCTTAATAATTGACTTGCAAGATTGTTTTTTCACCATTGCTTTACATCCTGATGACTGTAAACGTTTTGCATTTTCCATAAATTCTGCAAATAAGGCTGAACCTGCGAAAAGGTATCAATGGGTAGTTTTGCCACAGGGAATGAAAAATTCCCCAACTATGTGTCAAATTTATGTAGCTTGGGCCTTGCAATCAATCAGAAAATCTCATCCTGAGTTAGTGATTTGCAACTACATGGATGACATATTGATAGCTGGGGACACTTTTTAGACTGATTTGTTGATAAATGAAGTATCTGATACATTGCAGCATAGAGGATTGCAAATTGCTCCAGAAAAGGTACAAATTCAACCAGCATGGAAATATCTTGGTTGGGAAATTTCTCAGTCCACAGTGAAACCTCAGAAAACAGTATGTCGGCCTGTCATTCAATCCTTAAATGATGTGCAGAAACTAGTGGGTGATCTGAATTGGGTCCGAACCATTTGTGGGATCACTAATGAGGATTTAGCTCCAATTGTAAAACTGCTAAAAGGGGATAGTGACATTAGCTCTCCTAGAACGCTTACTGCTGAGGCGGATGCTGCTCTGATAAAGATTATGTCCAAACTTGTAAAAGCTTTCAGCCATAGGTGGAACCCAGATTATGTAATCGGACTACTAATTGTAAACAATACTAACTATCCTTTTGCTCTCATAATGCAATGGACAACTGGTAAGGAGCCGTTAAAGATCTTAGAGTGGGTGTTTTTGCGTTTTCGACTCAAACGAACCATTAAAACCAGGGTTGAAGTCTTTGCTCAGCTTATAATGAAAGGTAGGCAGAGAATAGTCGAAATTTCAGGGGCTGAGCCTGCATATATCATTGTTCCCCTCGTTTCAGAATATTTACAGTGGGCTTTGCAGAACTCCTTACCTTTTCAGATTGCGTTATTAGATTCTCGAGCTTTAATTAAGACGTTTTCCCCTCCACACAAGTTAATGTCAGTTTTGAATATGGGATCAATGGAGGAGGGTCCCCCTCTTCTCTCAGAATTTCCTGTTAAAGGACCCACAGTGTTCACTGATGCAGGGGGTAAAATGCAGAAAGCAGCAATTACATGGAAAACAGATGGAAAATGGCATGATGTGATACTAACTGACCTGAAAGGAGCAACTCAGCATTTGGAACTCAGGACTGTAATAGAAGTGTTTATCAGATTTGCTCATAGCCCAGTGAATATTGTTTGCGATTCTTTGTATGTGGTAGGTGTGGTAGCTCGCATTGAAAGATCATTGCTCAAAGAGGTTCAGGATGCACAACTGATGTCTTTGTTCAAGCAACTATGGTTGTTGATCGAAGAGAGACAACACTGATACTTCATAACACATATCCGTAGTCATCTGACAATTCAAGGCGATTTAGCTGAAGGAAACCGCCGAGCTGATTTTCTTGTATCTCCTGCCTGGGTTCCACCTCCAGTAGATAGGTTTGGGCAAGCAGTACGCTCTCATAGTTTCCTCCATCAGTCTGCTCAGGTCTTACAGCGGCAATTTTCATTGTCCGAAAGTGAAGCCCGAGGTATTGTTAAAAGTTGTGCAGATTGTCAGCGCATCTCAGTAGGGCTGGGCGCAGGAGTCAATCCAAGAGGATTAGGAGCCTTGGAATTGTGGCAAATGGACGTCACACATGTCCCTGAATTTGGCAGGCTGAAGTATGTGCATATGTCTATTGATACATATTCTTTCGCCATATGGGCCACTGCTCAGACTGGTGAAACTAGTTCACATGTGCAACGACATTTACGTTCTGCTTTTGCAGCTTTGGGAGTTCTTGCACAGGTCAAGACAGGCAACGCACCTGGTTATATCGCCAAAGCTACTGCCACCTTTTTTCAATTGTGGGGTGTTAAGCACATTACAGGGATACCAAATTCTCCTACTGGTCAGGCCTTGGTAGAAAGGATGAATCGAACTCTCAAGCATCAGCTTGACAAACAAAAAGGGGGAACTGACTGTACTACTCCACATGACAGACTAAGCAAAGCATTATATGTCTTGAACTTTTTACGCCTTCCGCAAGGATTCGACATTCCACCTATGATTCGTCATGGAACAAGCTTAAGAGGACACTTGACAGACCTTAGAGAAAATCAATGTCAGGTCAAAATACGCAGTGGAGTTACTGGTGAATGGGAGGGTCCTTTCCAATTAATAACTTGGGGAAAGGGTTATGCTTGTGTCATTACAGATCAAGGATCAAAATGGATTCCTGCGAAACGGATCAAGCCATGGCTGAATAAAGACAACAAAGATTCGACAGATGCAGAAGGACAGGAGGGAGATAAGTTGTGAGAATTGTCTCAAATGTAAACCATGAATTCTTATTCAGTGTTATAGATGCTCTTAGACCCAGTGGTCTAAAAGCTTATTAGTAAACAGATAAGGTACCTTCCATAGAGAATGCTAATTTGAACAGATGGTAAGAGTTCCAAAAGGGTGATATTACAATTAGATAATCTATGCATAGATAAGGTAAAAGTATAAGATATTTCTACCATGGTAACCTAATTTAGCAACTGGTAAGGTTTTAAAAGAGATATTAAGATTAAGCTATAGATCTTTTAAATAGGTTAATATAAGTTTAAAGATATTAATTCAATAATTAGCATATGAATAGGTTAATATAAGTTTTAAGATATTAAGTCAATAATTAGCGTATGCTGATGGTATTAAGTACGTTACTCTATAAACCGCGCAGTTATAGATCTTCTAGGAATTTAAGAGAATATATTGTATTAAGTTGTCTGACTATTCTAAAATAGTGCGTTGGTAAGGTTGTCATAAGCAGAATTAAGGTTTTATATATGATATGAAGGTTTGAGTATAAGCAGATAGTTGTTTAATCTTATTAAGTAAGGTTTAGCTACATTATATGTGATTGTAATTATATTGTTAATCATGTATCCTATGTTGCAGTGTATTTCAAAGACGATTCAGCATGCTGTTTAAGGGGCCTGACTAGTTCAAGAACAAAAAGGGGGAATAGTGAAGGGGTTTCGTTAGAAGGAGATACGTTGTTGAATTAGTCAGGCCCAAAGGAATCTCAAGGCCAGTTCGAGAAGCTGAGAACAGAATCTGCTGTGAGAAAGAGGGGCGCTTCTTCGTTAACAGGGCCTCAGCATGGCGTGAGTCGTCGGACCTATCATCGGTGGGGCTCCAGCGTGTGGACTGCCCATGATACTCATTTAGCGAATCCATGCTTGGAGCGTGGATTCGTGATTAGAGAATAGTTGTGTATATAAGGAGACATGCTTCTGTAATAAATGGCTTTTGTGTGATTCACATTGAATCGGAGTGCTGAGTCCTTTATCGTTCCAACACTGATCCCAGCACCTTTTTGCAGTGAGAAGCCCCAACTCCTTTGCAGCCATTCCCAGGCATTTCTGTGTTTTCTAGCACATCTACAACCCTTCTGTTTCTTCTACTGCACTGCTCTCCATCCCCTGCCTCTGCTGAGACAGCAGAGCAAACGACCTGGGTAGCAGCCCATCCAAGAATTTAAAAAAGCCAAGAAGGCCAATGGTACCTGGGGTGGATTAGAAGGGGGTAGTCAGTAGGTCAGAGAGGTTCTCCTGCCCCTCTACTCTGCCCTGGGGAGACCACACCTGGAATATTGTGTCCAGTTGTGGCCCCTCAGTTCCAGAAGGACAGGGAACTGCTGGAGAGAGTCCAGCGCAGCCACCAAGATGCTGAAGGGAGTGGAGCATCTCCCGTGTGAGGAAAGGCTGAGGGAGCTGGGGCTCTGGAGCTGGAGGAGAATGAGGGGGGACTCATTCCTGGGGATCAATATGGAAAGGGGGAGTGTCAGGAGGATGGAGCCAGGCTCTTCTGGGTGACAACCAGTGACAGGACGAGGCGCAATGGGTACAAACTGGAACACAGGAGGTTCCACTTGAATATGAGAAGAAACTTGTTTAGGGTGAGGGTGGCAGAGCCTGGCCCAGGCTGCCCAGGGAGGTTGTGGAGTCTCCTTCTCTGCAGACATTCAAACCCGCCTTGACACCTTCCTGTGGAACCTCAGCTGGGTGTTCCTGCTCCATGGGGGGATTGCACTGGGTGAGCTTTCCAGGGCCCTCCATTCCCTGACATCCTGGGATTCTGTGATTCTCAACAAGTACAAGGACAACACCAGGGCTTCGTTCAAGCGGAGGAAGGCCCACGCAGCGGCGTGGAACGTGGCGGAGGCGCAGGCTGACTTTGCCACAGTGTTGTCCCTTGAGCCCTCGCCGCGCGCCATCATCTCTGAGGAGCCCGGAGCCTGCAAGCTCACCTGCACCGAGGACAAGATCCGCTTCGAGGGTGTCTTCTCACAGGAGACCCCAACGCTCCCTGAACAGGTTCTTTTAGATACTCCACACGTGGAACGTTTTTTGAAGGTTGTTAGCATTTAATACAAATTTTACTTATTTACATATTTGAGGTGGCCCAGGAGCTTGCCAGGGTGTAAGAGTTGGTCTGAAGGACAGTATTTGCCCGAACATCGCCATCAAGAGCTTGAACGGACAATGACTTGAAAAGAGGCCTGAGGAAGAACTGTGTTGCACAGGTCTCTCTGACCCGGGGGCTACCGTTAGCAACAGCCGCTGTGTGGGCTTCACCTGCTGCCTCAGCCAGGCTAGCCCCCACCTCCTAAAAGGAATTGTGTTCTATGGGTCTCTCTGACCTGGGGACAACAGTTGCTGTCCAGACGATGGATTTTCACCTGCTGCTTCAGCCAAACTCTCCTTCCACCTGCTCCCTGTTAGTAAAGCCAACGAAGAAGAGCATGCGCAGAGGCTCGCCAAGGCTTTTGAGGTCACCCAATGGACCATAAAGAAAGCCCTGAACGTGAGGCCACGCAGGCGCAGATGGGTTCTGGCAAACGAAGCAAGGACTTTTCGAGCCTGCGCAGTTAAGCCTCGGTTGGGAAACAAAGGCGGAGACTGGCCTCAACTCGTGGGAGAAAAGGGGGTGAAGACGCATAAAAGATGGATCCTGACTGGACATCATTGAGATCTCCCCACCAAAGGATCCTGAATCACAACAGAGGACCGGCAGGACTCTATGGGACTGGAGACCAGAGGGACGCCTTTGGGACTCGTTTGGTGGTAACCAAATCCTCTTTCCCCCCTTTTCATTTTTCTTTCCCTTTTTCCTCTACATTCTCTTTCACAGGCCGCTTTACGGGCAAAATAATAAAGTAACACTGTGTGATAGAATTATAACCCCTTGGCATTTTGGTTGCCTTAATTTTGCGCTTCAGGATCAAGGTGAACAAACTGTAACGAGTCCATCACTGAATGGAGCGTGACAGCAACTAAGCAGCTGGAGGCTGGGAAGAGAGATGCTGCTGCTGCCCACTGCTGCCCCAGTCATTGCAATCAGCTCTGGTTCTGTGCAGTGCGCGGAGGTGCTGGGGAAGAGGAGGATGCTGCGAAGGCTGCAGCCCAGGCTGTGCAGCAGCCACAGACAGCCGTGGCTGGTTTGCAATGGGCCACACAGGGATCAGCAGCTGCTGCGGCTCTTGGCTAACCGGGTTTATACCTGAGCCTCCCTCCATTTTTAGAGCCCAGAAACCCAGGGCGGAGGAGCACACATCTGAGATGAAGCTCTGAGCGGGCACATTTCTTCTCAAGACCAGCACTGTTTGCGGCGCTTCTCCCCGGTGTCTCAGGCCTGAACGTGCTCTCGTGACGCTGGAAGCCTTGTGCGTCAGAGCCTTGTGCAGAGATGGATCATGGCTCAGATTTCCAGCAAGGGAGCGAGCAGCCGGCTCTTCCTCACTTGGAAGACCCTCGGTGGAGGTGAGGCACCGCGTGTGGGTTTGGAGGGTCTCGCCTGTATCAGCTCAGGGAGGTGCTCCGAAACACCCCCGCAATGGGGAGGTTCCTTGTGAGACGAAGGGGATGCCGTACGGTGCATGGATTAGGTCAACCAGGCCAAGTCGGCGATAGATCTCAAATGTTCCAAGTCCTTGACTCGAATTGGAGACAGGCAGGTGGGAAGGGAGCTTGAGGGGGATCCAGCCAGACTGCCGGCTTGCGGCAGCACCAGCCCATGGCTTCCCGAAAGCAATGTCGGGACACCCCGAGGACAGAGATTTCCTGCAGCCTTCTTTGTCCCGAGGGGGAGCAGGAACAGATGAGCACAGGGGGAAAACTGTCATTTTTTTTTTAATTGGCTTTATTGATTTCTAAAAACAATCCAAGGCCGAGCAGAGGCTGGCAGCACCATGTCCTCAGGGCAGGTGAACGCCGCGGTCGCCGTCCATGCTCCCATCCCTGGTGTGCCGCCCTCAGACGCTCCCTCTGGGCGCTGCGCAGGCTCAGGACCAGCCGCATGTCCAGGGACCCACGTGGCGCTGGCAGCCGGGCTCTACTCCTCTTGCTGTCCCGCGGTGCAGCTGCAGCGGAAAGCCCTGCGCAGAGCCCGGAGCACCCTCCTGAACCGGGAAGGCCGTCGCCGTGGAGCTGGGCCCTGCGCTGGGCAGGCGATGTCTGTGCTGGTCTCTCCTCCATGCTCTCCAGACATTGAAGAAACCGCCTTTTCCTCTTGATCCTTTGCAGCTGGGACGAGAGGGGCTGTGCTGGGCTGTCCCTCATCCTCTCCTGCCAAATGAGCCTCAATGACTTCAAGTGCTGCAGGTGCTGGTGCTGCCGCTGGAACATCCATGCATTGGGCCAGGTCCTGCTGTTCCTCCGCTTGCTGGCCAGGTCCCTGGATCTCTGCCTCAGCCCTGCGCACGGTCTCACTGACGATGTACTCCACGATGTCCGACAGAGCCACATCGTCCTCTGTGGGGCTGTGCTGGGCAGGTGCCGGGCTCCCTGCTTCTGCTGCCCCCTCCGTGTCTGTGCAGCTGGGCAAGCCAGAGCCCTCCTGGGGACCTGCAGGGGCGTCCTGGAGGAGCTCCTGGACCGAGGGGTTGATCCAGATGTTCTGGATGGAGTTGTCTCTGCCTTGGCACCCCTCTTTGCTGCTCTCATCCTCCACATCCATGCGCTGGGCCAGGTCCTGCTGTTCCTCTGCTTCCTGGCCAGTTCCCAAGATCTCAGCCACAGCTCTGCGCACGGCCTCACTGACGATGCGCTGGGCTGTGTCCCACAGAGCCGCGTCGTAGGCTGTGGGGCCCTGTGGGGCAGGTGCCGGGCACTCTGCCTCTGCTGCTGCCGCGGTGTCGGTGCTGCGAGGCCAGCCAGACCCCTCCTGGGGACCTCCATGGTGGTCCTGGAAGCTCTCCTGGACCGAGGGGGTGACCCAGGTGCCCTGGATGGTGTGCTGGCCCGGGCCGTGGCTGACCTGCGGGCAGGAGGAGGAGCAGGACACGTGGGATGGAGGCGGCAGCCCCGGCACCGCAGCAGCTGCTTGCGGCCCCATCCAACCACCGGCCTCTCCCTCCTGCCCTGTACCATCCCTCCCCTGTGGCTTATGGAGCAAGGGGGGCAGCCCGAAGGGCTGGGAGTGGGCGTTCGCCTCCTTGTCAATCGGCATCTTGGGCCTCGCCTGCTGCAGAGCTGCAACGGGCACCCAGGGGAGCTGCTGCCTCGTGAGGAGCTGCTGCCTCCTCCGAAACTGCTGCCTCCTCCGAAGCTGCTGCCTCCTCTGAAGCTGCTGCCTCCTCAGAAGCTGCTGCCTCCTCAGAAGCTGCTGCCTCCTCAGAAGCTGCTCCTTAAATACCCCCACGGTCAGGGCGGGGACCCCCATGTCACAATGGCCTCTGGCTATGACGACCCCGTGTCACAATGGCTTCTGGTTATGACAAGGTGCCCACATCACAGAGCCCGGGCGGTCGCCATGGAGACACCCACCTCCGGGCCGGCTGGGACTGGCTGTGCACGGCGTGGGGCAGCCCCTGCTTGAAGGAGGAGAGAGCAGAGCATGGCGAGGGAAGCTGTCCCCAGCACACAGGAGCCTGTGCCCCAGAGCTTGGCTCAGAGATGCTGCTGCCTGCTCCGCTACACCTGCAACAATCCGCCTTCAGAGCTTGTTTGCAGGACACACCAAGGGCCGCTCTACAGCCTCACCACACTGATTCTTTGTTTTCAACATGATCGTCATGAGTTTTCTGAAGTAGGCATGAGCCTACTTTGAAGAAAAAGGCTGAAGCCACATTCACAAAACCACACAGTCCGTTTGCAGCAATAGAATCTACCGTTTCCCCCTTTTGTGACAACCAGGGCTCTCTCAAGGTGCGCTTTTACAGAACTTCTGAGCTGTTCCATGACTCACTTGCTAAAGGAGGTGGCCTCATCCAACTCCCAGTTTTAGCGTGCCAGCTCTCCAATGCATTGCCTCTGCCACCTTCCTTCTACCGGGCCCGAAGTGCATTCTACTGCCTGGTTAGGGAGATGCACGTGCCACCGGCCCCAAAGCATCACTCTGGGGACCCATCATGGCCGTTACCTCTCAGCTGCTGCACAAGCCAAATCTTTCTAGGATGGCAGCAGGCTCTCAGAATCTGCTACAGGTCCTTGCAAGCTCTCTATCTCCTTTTGTTCCCCTAGCACACTTACTCCCCGCTCCATGCAGTTTGTTTTGAGCCTAGGGAGCAGACAAATCCTTGGAAAATTACGCTTTATTTTCATGTCATATGTCAGAGAAACCCAGAATCCCAGAGTGTCAGGGGTTGAAGGGCCCTGTAAAGCTCATCCAGTGCAATCCCCCCATGGAGCAGGAACACCCAGCTGAGGTTCCACAGGAAGGTGTCCAGGCGGGTTTGAATGTCTGCAGAGAAGGAGACTCCACAACCTCCCTGGGCAGCCTGGGCCAGGCTCTGCCACCCTCACTCCGAACAAGCTTCTTCTCAAATTTAAGTGGAACCTCCTGTGTTTCAGTTTGCACCCATTGACCCTTGTCCTGTCACTGGATGTCACCCAGAAGAGCCTGGCTCCATCCTCCTGACACTCCCCCTTTCCATATTGGTCCCCATGAATGAGTCCCCACTCAGTTTCCTCTTCTCCAGCTCCAGAGTCCCAGCTCCCTCAGCCTTTCCTCACACGGGAGATGCTCCACTCCCTTCAGCATCTTTGTAGAACCTGAGGTTGTTCCTGCCCAGATTCAAGACTCCACACTTGCCCTTGTTCTATTTCATTAAATTTTTCCCTGCCCAACTCTCCATCCTGTCCAGGTCTCTCATGGCAGCACAGCTTCCAGTGTCAGCCACTCCTCCCAGCTTGGTGTCACCAGCAAACTTGCTGACAGTCACTCTATTCCCTCATCCAAGTTGTTGATGAATATATTGAATAATTCCGGCCCCAGCACTGCCCCCTGAGGCACTGCACTGGATCCAGGCCTCCAACTGGACTCTGCCCCGTTGACCACGACTCCCTGGCTTCTTCCCTTCAGCCAGTTCACAGTCACCGCACTACCCCATTGTCCATACCACACTCCCTCAGTTTAGCAGCAAGGACACTGTGGGAGGCTGTGTCAAATGCTTTACTGAAGTCAAGAAAAGAAGAAAATCCCAAAGTGAGGGGAAGTGAAGACACATAAAAGATGTTTCTTGACTGGACATCGTTGGGATCTCCCCACCAAAGGATCCCGAATCATGACAGAGGACCAGCAGGGCTCTACGGGACTGGAGACCAGAGGGAGGCCTTTGGGACTCGTTTGGTAGTAACCCAATCCTCTTCCCCCCTTTTCTTTTTTCCTTCCCTTCTTCCTCTACACTCTGTTTCGCGTGCCGCTTTACGGGCAAATAATAAGGTAACACTGTGTGACAGAATTATAACCCCTTGGCATTTTTGTTGCCTTAATTTTGTGCTTCGACATCAAGTTAAATGAAGCATCATGAGTCCATGACAGAATGGACTGTGACACAGGGCCTGGTGACACAGAGGTGCCCTGAAGTCCCAGTACTAAGCAGCGCATAGCAGTGACAGCGCACGGTTGAGGCGCAGTCTAAAGGTGAAGCTCCTTGCTGCGCTCTGGACAACGCTCATCATCCCGTCAGGAAGGGACGCGTTGGGTGACATGAGCTCAAGCCCGCTGCCCTCTGCCAGGCTCTGTTTTTCATTTTTTCATGTTTTCATATGTTATGTTGGGCTGAGCCCCCGTGAATGGTTTATGCGCCAAGCCTCAGCCCCATCTCTGACCCCTTTGTGCCTGCACTCAGCGCCGCATCCTGCGTTGTCACATCCCAAGGCTGCTGCTGTCACCCCAAGCTGGTGTTTCCTCTATACTACATCATCATGTCAACATTGTAAATATTTTATATAGAATAATTGTTACTTCCTACAGTTTGTTACTGCCAGCTGTGTAAAACTCTTGTCCTACTCTGCCAAGATAAACAAAAGCTGGACATGTTGCCTCTGAAAACAGGGCAGCTCCGTGCAGTGGAGGATCCCTTGCTGAGGCACTGACCTGTCTCCTCTCTCCAAGCCTTGGGCTGGAAGGGGTGCTCGCAGGCTGGAGTAGTTGGGGCTCCATGCCTGGAAGTGTCCCCAAATCCTGCTAGGATGGCACGGTTCTTAGATGATTTTCCATTAATAATCCAGAGAGTTTGCAAAGGTACACATGCTGTTGGCCATGATCATGTTTCTGTGATGGCAACTACATTGTAGCTTTTCTGCTGTACAACGGCTTCCAGCTCCTCTGTTCATTGCCCATTCTGTGTGCGTTGCTGCAGCTGCATTTCAGCTGGGCTGCTGATCTGTGAAGGGGTTTCGTTAGAAGGAGATATGTTGTTGAATTAGTCAGGCCCAAAGGAATCTCAAGGCCAGTTCGAGAAGCTGAGAACAGAATCTGCTGTGAGAAAGAGGGGCGTTTCTTCATTAACAGGGCCTCAGCATGGCGTGAGTCGTCGGACCTATCATCGGTGGGGCTCCAGCGTGTGGACTGCCCATGATACTCATTTAGCGAATCCATGCTTGGAGCGTGGATTCGTGATTAGAGAATAGTTGTGTATATAAGGAGACATGCTTCTGTAATAAATGGCTTTGGTGTGATTCACATTGAATCGGAGTGCTGAGTCCTTTATCGTTCCAACAAATGGTGACCCCGACGTGATACTCCGAACGGCGTCTCACTACGGTCGGGGAAAAGCCTGGAGCAACCCAGCCGGAGGCGGCTCAGCTGGACTGAGAGCCGGGCGGAGACGTACGGACGTTCCGCGGATAAATTTTGTTGAAGGCGGCCCCGGGAAAGGTGAGCGGCTGGGAGCAGGAGGAGGGAAGAGTGAAGTTATGGGGCAGAATATATCCTCTGAGGAAGAAGCTATAGTTAAAATCCTCCTGCATATTCTCTCTAGGAGAGGACTTAAATATGAAGAAAGTAACATACGTAGACTGTTGGTTTGGTGTAGAACTAACGGCTACCCGACAGAAGCTGAGAAAGCTTTTAAAATTGAACTTTGGGACGATATAGGGCAGAAATTATGGGATAAGGTTAGCGACGGAGATAAAGAAGCTAAATCATTAGCGACTACATGGAAGCTTATGATTTCCACCTTAAAAGAATTTAAGGCTGAGCGGGTTGTGGCTACTGGAATTTTTGCAGCGTTACAGTCTGAAAAGAACTCTAAAAATAACTGTGAAGCTTATCCAGTTCATGTTTTCGATATCCTTCCTGCTCCATGCCCTCTTGTGCCTTCGGCGCCCCCGATGATACAACAGTCTGGGGCGGAGGGAGGAAAATTACCGAGTGGATGGCCTCCTGTACCATCACACGACACTAGAGAGACCAAGAAGTCCAAAGAACTGGAGTCAGATAATTTGTCAAAAGGACTGGTGAAAGCTGAGAATGTTAAAGTCGTAAATAATTGTAATATCAATTATTTTACTGATTCGTGTCCGCCTTTACCGCCTTCTGCCCTTCTAATTCCTACAAGAGAACAGAAGGAGTCGCCGGATAAGAACTGGGCAAAAGAACTGTGTGAAAGATCAGATCAGCTATTAGCGAGTGAATCCAACAGTCAGCCATATCAAGCTATGAGAGAGGTGCCTGAAACCAACAAAGCAGCCAAATTGTTTGCAACTATTAATCAGGGTCCCAATGAGAATTACATGCAATTTATTGACCACCTTCAAGAGACCATCAATAAGCAGGTTGAAAACTTAGAAGTTAAGGAAGCACTGGTGTTGAAATTAGCAGTAGAGAATGCTAATGTTTGCTATCAGCATGTTATTTGCGAGTTTTACAGTACATATTATGTGTTCCTGTGTACCGTCTCTCTGAAAATCAAGCAGCTTGTCATGAATGTGAGTTAATTGTTTTACTAGTTGTTTTTAAGTGCGCCATAAAACCTTCTGCCCGCTCTTCCCACTCAGGCTGCAAGCAGCCCTGTGCTTCCCCCCCCCACCAAGGTTTTTACTTGCAAGATGAGGTCAGGAATGATTGTTTTCAGTTGTGTTCCTAAAAAAATCGGTATTGGGAGGTGTTTTAAAACATAGGAAAGCACTCGGACAAGAAATCATTAAATCATTTCAGACAGTTTTACAGGCGGGGCGATTTGAACTTCAACAAGCTGAGAGAGACTTAACTGATAACACACGGGTCAGAAAACTTGTTAAAGTCTGCAAGATGCTTTCCTTATTAACCTGTTTTCTCTGTGGGTATCTGTTTAAGCATGTTGCAATTTTGATAGGTCTTTGTTATATGATACGATAAGTTCACAGTCTGTTAAATCATGAGATTCCGTTGACTCAAAATGTGCATTTTGTGATAATATAGAAGAACATGAGTAATTTAGTTCTTTACTGCGTGAATGTGATGTCTATCCCTGTTTCTCTATTAGGACGGGATGTGTTAGGACAACTAGGAGCAACTCTGGTGACGAAACAACAGCATTTCTAGAAGCGGCCATTGATGATGGGTGACCAGTACTGAAATTACAGTGGAAAAATGATGATCCAGTATGGGTAAATCAATGGCCGCTCAGTAAAGAAAACTCGCCCATGTTGAAGAGCTAGTACAGGAACAGCTTGAAAAAGGGCATTTAGAGCCGTCTACAAGTCCCTGGAATACTCCTGTGTTTACTATTCAGAAAAAATCAAAGAAATGGAGGTTGTTACATGATCTTCGAAAAATTAATGATACCATGGAAGACATGGGAGCATTACAGCCGGGATTACCATCCCCTGTCATGATTCCAGAAAACTGGCAGATCTTAATAATTGACTTGCAAGATTGTTTTTTCACCATTGCTTTACATCCTGATGACTGTAAACGTTTTGCATTTTCCATAAATTCTGCAAATAAGGCTGAACCTGCGAAAAGGTATCAATGGGTAGTTTTGCCACAGGGAATGAAAAATTCCCCAACTATGTGTCAAATTTATGTAGCTTGGGCCTTGCAATCAATCAGAAAATCTCATCCTGAGTTAGTGATTTGCCACTACATGGATGACATATTGATAGCTGGGGAAACTTTTTCGACTGATTTGTTGATAAATGAAGTATCTGATACGTTGCAGCATAGAGGATTGCAAATTGCTCCAGAAAAGGTACAAATTCAACCAGCATGGAAATATCTTGGTTGGGAAATTTCTCAGTCCACAGTGAAACCTCAGAAAACAGTATGTCGGCCTGTCATTCAATCCTTAAATGATGTGCAGAAACTAGTGGGTGATCTGAATTGGGTCCGAACCATTTGTGGGATCACTAATGAGGATTTAGCTCCAATTGTAAAACTGCTAAAAGGGGGTAGTGACATTAGCTCTCCTAGAACGCTTACTGCTGAGGCGGATGCTGCTCTGAAAAAGATTATGTCCAAACTTGTAAAAGCTTTCAGCCATAGGTGGAACCCAGATTATGTAATCGGACTACTAATTGTAAACAATACTAACTATCCTTTTGCTCTCATAATGCAATGGACAACTGGTAAGGAGCCGTTAAAGATCTTAGAGTGGGTGTTTTTGCGTTTTCGACTCAAACGAACCATTACAACCAGGGTTGAAGTCTTTGCTCAGCTTATAATGAAAGGTAGGCAGAGAATAGTCGAAATTTCAGGGGCTGAGCCTGCATATATCATTGTTCCCCTCGTTTCAGAATATTTACAGTGGGCTTTGCAGAACTCCTTACCTTTTCAGATTGCGTTATTAGATTCTCGAGCTTTAATTAAGACGTTTTCCCCTCCACACAAGTTAATGTCAGTTTTGAATATGGGATCAATGGAGGAGGGTCCCCCTCTTCTCTCAGAATTTCCTGTTAAAGGACCCACAGTGTTCACTGACACAGGGGGTAAAATGCAGAAAGCAGCAATTACATGGAAAACAGATGGAAAATGGCACGATGTGATACTAACTGACCTGAAAGGACCAACTCAGCATTTGGAACTCAGGACTGTAATAGAAGTGTTTATCAGATTTGCTCATAGCCCAGTGAATATTGTTTGCGATTCTTTGTATGTGGTAGGTGTGGTAGCTCGCATTGAAAGATCATTGCTCAAAGAGGTTCAGGATGCACAACTGATGTCTTTGTTCAAGCAACTATGGTTGTTGATCGAAGAGAGACAACACTGGTACTTCATAACACATATCCGTAGTCATCTGACAATTCAAGGCGATTTAGCTGAAGGAAACCGCCGAGCTGATTTTCTTGTATCTCCTGCCTGGGTTCCACCTCCAGTAGATAGGTTTGGGCAAGCAGTACGCTCTCATAGTTTCCTCCATCAGTCTGCTCAGGTCTTACAGCGGCAATTTTCATTGTCCGAAAGTGAAGCCCGAGGTATTGTTAAAAGTTGTGCAGATTGTCAGCGCATCTCAGTAGGGCTGGGCGCAGGAGTCAATCCAAGAGGATTAGGAGCCTTGGAATTGTGGCAAATGGACGTCACACATGTCCCTGAATTTGGCAGGCTGAAGTATGTGCATATGTCTATTGATACATATTCTTTCGCCATATGGGCCACTGCTCAGACTGGTGAAACTAGTTCACATGTGCAACGACATTTACGTTCTGCTTTTGCAGCTTTGGGAGTTCTTGCACAGGTCAAGACAGGCAACGCACCTGGTTATATCGCCAAAGCTACTGCCACCTTTTTTCAATTGTGGGGTGTTAAGCACATTACAGGGATACCAAATTCTCCTACTGGTCAGGCCTTGGTAGAAAGGATGAATCGAACTCTCAAGCATCAGCTTGACAAACAAAAAGGGGGAACTGACTGTACTACTCCACATGACAGACTAAGCAAAGCATTATATGTCTTGAACTTTTTACGCCTTCCGCAAGGATTCGACATTCCACCTATGATTCGTCATGGAACAAGCTTAAGAGGACACTTGACAGACCTTAGAGAAAATCAATGTCAGGTCAAAATACGCAGTGGAGTTACTGGTGAATGGGAGGGTCCTTTCCAATTAATAACTTGGGGAAAGGGTTATGCTTGTGTCATTACAGATCAAGGATCAAAATGGATTCCTGCGAAATGGATCAAGCCATGGCTGAATAAAGACAACAAAGATTCGACAGATGCAGAAGGACAGGAGGGAGATAAGTTGTGAGAATTGTCTCAAATGTAAACCATGAATTCTTATTCAGTGTTATAGATGCTCTTAGACCCAGTGGTCTAAAAGCTTATTAGTAAACAGATAAGGTACCTTCCATAGAGAATGCTAATTTGAACAGATGGTAAGAGTTCCAAAAGGGTGATATTACAATTAGATAATCTATGCATAGATAAGGTAAAAGTATAAGATATTTCTACCATGGTAACCTAATTTAGCAACTGGTAAGGTTTTAAAAGAGATATTAAGATTAAGCTATAGATCTTTTAAATAGGTTAATATAAGTTTAAAGATATTAATTCAATAATTAGCATATGAATAGGTTAATATAAGTTTTAAGATATTAAGTCAATAATTAGCGTATGCTGATGGTATTAAGTACGTTACTCTATAAACCGCGCAGTTATAGATCTTCTAGGAATTTAAGAGAATATATTGTATTAAGTTGTCTGACTATTCTAAAATAGTGCGTTGGTAAGGTTGTCATAAGCAGAATTAAGGTTTTATATATGATATGAAGGTTTGAGTATAAGCAGATAGTTGTTTAATCTTATTAAGTAAGGTTTAGCTACATTATATGTAATTGTAATTATGTTGTTAATCATGTATCCTATGTTGCAGTGTATTTCAAAGACGATTCAGCATGCTGTTTAAGGGGCCTGACTAGTTCAAGAACAAAAAGGGGGAATAGTGAAGGGGTTTCGTTAGAAGGAGATACGTTGTTGAATTAGTCAGGCCCAAAGGAATCTCAAGGCCAGTTCGAGAAGCTGAGAACAGAATCTGCTGTGAGAAAGAGGGGCGTTTCTTCGTTAACAGGGCCTCAGCATGGCGTGAGTCGTCGGACCTATCATCGGTGGGGCTCCAGCGTGTGGACTGCCCATGATACTCATTTAGCGAATCCATGCTTGGAGCGTGGATTCGTGATTAGAGAATAGTTGTGTATATAAGGAGACATGCTTCTGTAATAAATGGCTTTTGCGTGATTCACATTGAATCGGAGTGCTGAGTCCTTTATCGTTCCAACACTGATCCCAGCACCTTTTTGCAGTGAGAAGCCCCAACTCCTTTGCAGCCATTCCCAGGCATTTCTGTGTTTTCTAGCACATCTACAACCCTTCTGTTTCTTCTACTGCACTGCTCTCCATCCCCTGCCTCTGCTGAGACAGCAGAGCAAACGACCTGGGTAGCAGCCCATCCAAGAATTTAAAAAAGCCAAGAAGGCCAATGGTACCTGGGGTGGATTAGAAGGGGGTAGTCAGTAGGTCAGAGAGGTTCTCCTGCCCCTCTACTCTGCCCTGGGGAGACCACACCTGGAATATTGTGTCCAGTTGTGGCCCCTCAGTTCCAGAAGGACAGGGAACTGCTGGAGAGAGTCCAGCGCAGCCACCAAGATGCTGAAGGGAGTGGAGCATCTCCCGTGTGAGGAAAGGCTGAGGGAGCTGGGGCTCTGGAGCTGGAGGAGAATGAGGGGGGACTCATTCCTGGGGATCAATATGGAAAGGGGGAGTGTCAGGAGGATGGAGCCAGGCTCTTCTGGGTGACAACCAGTGACAGGACGAGGGGCAATGGGTACAAACTGGAACACAGGAGGTTCCACTTGAATATGAGAAGAAACTTGTTCCTGGTGAGGGTGTCAGAGCCTGGCTCAGGCTGCCCAGGGAGGTTGTGGAGTCTCCTTCTCTGCAGACATTCAATCCCGCCTGGACCCCTTCCTGTGGAACCTCAGCTGGGTGTTCCTGCTCCATGGGGGGATTGCACTGGGTGAGCTTTCCAGGGCCCTCCATTCCCTGACATCCTGGGATTCTGTGATTCTCAACAAGTACAAGGACAACACCAGGGCTTCGTTCAAGCGGAGGAAGGCCCACGCAGCGGTGTGGAACGTGGCGGAGGCGCAGGCTGACTCTGTCACAGTGCTGTCCCTTGAACCCTCGCCGCGCGCCGTCATCTCTGAGGAGCCCGGAGCCTGCAAACTCACCTGCACCGAGGACAAGATCTGCTTCGAGGGTGTCTTCTCACAGGAGACCCCAACGCTCCCTGAACAGGTTCTTTTAGATACTCCACACGTGGAACGTTTTTTGAAGGTTGTTAGCATTTAATACAAATTTTACTTATTTACATATTTGAGGTGGCCCAGGAGCTTGCCAGGGTGTAAGAGTTGGTCTGAAGGACAGTATTTGCCCGAACATCGCCATCAAGAGCTTGAACGGACAATGACTTGGAAAGAGGCCTGAGGAAGAACTGTGTTGCACAGGTCTCTCTGACCCGGGGGCTACCATTAGCAACAGCCGCTGTGTGGGCTTCACCTGCTGCCTCAGCCAGGCTAGCCCCCACCTCCTAAAAGGAATTGTGTTCTATGGGTCTCTCTGACCTGGGGACAACAGTTGCTGTCCAGACGATGGATTTTCACCTGCTGCTTCAGCCAAACTCTCCTTCCACCTGCTCCCTGTTAGTAAAGCCAACGAAGAAGAGCATGCGCAGAGGCTCGCCAAGGCTTTTGAGGTCACCCAATGGACCATAAAGAAAGCCCTGAACGTGAGGCCACGCAGGCGCAGATGGGTTCTGGCAAACGAAGCAAGGACTTTTCGAGCCTGCGCAGTTAAGCCTCGGTTGGGAAACAAAGGCGGAGACTGGCCTCAACTCGTGGGAGAAAAGGGGGTGAAGACGCATAAAAGATGGATCCTGACTGGACATCATTGAGATCTCCCCACCAAAGGATCCTGAATCACAACAGAGGACCGGCAGGACTCTATGGGACTGGAGACCAGAGGGACGCCTTTGGGACTCGTTCGGTGGTAACCAAATCCTCTTTCCCCCCTTTTCATTTTTCTTTCCCTTTTTCCTCTACATTCTCTTTCACAGGCCGCTTTACGGGCAAAATAATAAAGTAACACTGTGTGATAGAATTATAACCCCTTGGCATTTTGGTTGCCTTAATTTTGCGCTTCAAGATCAAGGTGAACAAACTGTAACGAGTCCATCACCGAATGGAGCGTGACAGCAACTAAGCAGCTGGAGGCTGGGAAGAGAGATGCTGCTGCTGCCCACTGCTGCCCCAGTCATTGCAATCAGCTCTGGTTCTGTGCAGTGCGCGGAGGTGCTGGGGAAGAGGAGGATGCTGCGAAGGCTGCAGCCCAGGCTGTGCAGCAGCCACAGACAGCCGTGGCTGGTTTGCAATGGGCCACACAGGGATCAGCAGCTGCTGCGGCTCTTGGCTAACCGGGTTTATACCTGAGCCTCCCTCCATTTTTAGAGCCCAGAAACCCAGGGCGGAGGAGCACACATCTGAGATGAAGCTCTGAGCGGGCGCATTTCTTCTCAAGACCAGCACTGTTTGCGGCGCTTCTCCCCGGTGTCTCAGGCCTGAACGTGCTCTCGTGACGCTGGAAGCCTTGTGCGTCAGAGCCTTGTGCAGAGATGGATCATGGCTCAGATTTCCAGCAAGGGAGCGAGCAGCCGGCTCTTCCTCACTTGGAAGACCCTCGGTGGAGGTGAGGCACCGCGTGTGGGTTTGGAGGGTCTCGCCTGTATCAGCTCAGGGAGGTGCTCCGAAACACCCCCGCAATGGGGAGGTTCCTTGTGAGACGAAGGGGATGCCGTACGGTGCATGGATTAGGTCAACCAGGCCAAGTCGGCGATAGATCTCAAATGTTCCAAGTCCTTGACTCGAATTGGAGACAGGCAGGTGGGAAGGGAGCTTGAGGGGGATCCAGCCAGACTGCCGGCTTGCGGCAGCACCAGCCCATGGCTTCCCGAAAGCAATGTCGGGACACCCCGAGGACAGAGATTTCCTGCAGCCTTCTTTGTCCCGAGGGGGAGCAGGAACAGATGAGCACAGGGGGAAAACTGTCATTTTTTTTTTAATTGGCTTTATTGATTTCTTAAAACAATCCAAGGCCGAGCAGAGGCTGGCAGCACCATGTCCTCAGGGCAGGTGAACGCCGCGGTCGCCGTCCATGCTCCCATCCCTGGTGTGCCGCCCTCAGACGCTCCCTCTGGGCGCTGCGCAGGCTCAGGACCAGCCGCATGTCCAGGGACCCCCGTGGCGCTGGCAGCCGGGCTCTACTCCTCTTGCTGTCCCGCGGTGCAGCTGCAGCGGAAAGCCCTGCGCAGAGCCCGGAGCACCCTCCTGAACCGGGAAGGCCGTCGCCGTGGAGCCTGGCCCTGCACTGGGCAGGCGATGTCTGTGCTGGTCTCTCCTCCATGCTCTCCAGACATTGAAGAAACCGCCTTTTCCTCTTGATCCTTTGCAGCTGGGACGAGAGGGGCTGTGCTGGGCTGTCCCTCATCCTCTCCTGCCAAATGAGCCTCAATGACTTCAAGTGCTGCAGGTGCTGGTGCTGCCGCTGGAACATCCATGCATTGGGCCAGGTCCTGCTGTTCCTCCGCTTGCTGGCCAGGTCCCTGGATCTCAGCCTCAGCCCTGCGCACAGTCTCACTGACGATGTACTCCACGATGTCCGACAGAGCCACATCGTCCTCTGTGGGGCTGTGCTGGGCAGGTGCCGGGCTCCCTGCTTCTGCTGCCCGCTCCGTGTCTGTGCAGCTGGGCAAGCCAGAGCCCTCCTGGGGACCTGCAGGGGCGTCCTGGAGGAGCTCCTGGACCGAGGGGTTGATCCAGATGTTCTGGATGGAGTTGTCTCTGCCTTGGCACCCCTCTTTGCTGCTCTCATCCTCCACATCCATGCGCTGGGCCAGGTCCTGCTGTTCCTCTGCTTCCTGGCCAGTTCCCAAGATCTCAGCCACAGCTCTGCGCACGGCCTCACTGACGATGCGCTGGGCTGTGTCCCACAGAGCCGCGTCGTAGGCTGTGGGGCCCTGTGGGGCAGGTGCCGGGCACTCTGCCTCTGCTGCTGCCGCGGTGTTGGTGCTGCGAGGCCAGCCAGACCCCTCCTGGGGACCTCCATGGTGGTCCTGGAAGCTCTCCTGGACCGAGGGGGTGACCCAGGTGCCCTGGATGGTGTGCTGGCCCGGGCCGTGGCTGACCTGCGGGCAGGAGGAGGAGCAGGACACGTGGGATGGAGGCGGCAGCCCCGGCACCGCAGCAGCTGCTTGCGGCCCCATCCAACCACCGGCCTCTCCCTCCTGCCCTGTACCATCCCTCCCCTGTGGCTTATGGAGCAAGGGGGGCAGCCCGAAGGGCTGGGAGTGGGCGTTCGCCTCCTTGTCAATCGGCATCTTGGGCCTCGCCTGCTGCAGAGCTGCAACGGGCACCCAGGGGAGCTGCTGCCTCGTGAGGAGCTGCTGCCTCCTCCGAAACTGCTGCCTCCTCCGAAGCTGCTGCCTCCTCCGAAGCTGCTGCCTCCTCAGAAGCTGCTGCCTCCTCCGAAGCTGCTGCCTCCTCAGAAGCTGCTGCCTCCTCAGAAGCTGCTCCTTAAATACCCCCACGGTCAGGGCGGGGACCCCCATGTCACAATGGCCTCTGGCTATGACGACCCCGTGTCACAATGGCTTCTGGTTATGACAAGGTGCCCACATCACAGAGCCCGGGCGGTCGCCATGGAGACACCCACCTCCGGGCCGGCTGGGACTGGCTGTGCACGGCGTGGGGCAGCCCCTGCTTGAAGGAGGAGAGAGCAGAGCATGGCGAGGGAAGCTGTCCCCAGCACACAGGAGCCTGTGCCCCAGAGCTTGGCTCAGAGATGCTGCTGCCTGCTCCGCTACACCTGCAACAATCCGCGTTCAGAGCTTGTTTGCAGGACACACCAAGGGCCGCTCTACAGCCTCACCACACTCATTCTTTGTTTTCAACATGATCGTCATGAGTTTTCTGAAGTAGGCATGAGCCTACTTTGAAGAAAAAGGCTGAAGCCACATTCACAAAACCACACAGTCCGTTTGCAGCAATAGAATCTACCGTTTCCCCCTTTTGTGACAACCAGTGCTCTCTCAAGGTGCGCTTTTACAGAACTTCTGAGCTGTTCCATGACTCACTTGCTAAAGGAGGTGGCCTCATCCAACTCCCAGTTTTAGCGTGCCAGCTCTCCAATGCATTGCCTCTGCCACCTTCCTTCTACCGGGCCCGAAGTGCATTCTACTGCCTGGTTAGGGAGATGCACGTGCCACCGGCCCCAAAGCATCACTCTGGGGACCCATCATGGCCGTTACCTCTCAGCTGCTGCACCAGCCAAATCTTTCTAGGATGGCTGCAGGCCCTCAGAATCTGCTACAGGTCCTTGCAAGCTCTCTATCTCCTTTTGTTCCCCTAGCACACTTACTCCCCGCTCCATGCAGTTTGTTTTGAGCCTAGGGAGCAGACAAATCCTTGGAAAATTACGCTTTATTTTCATGTCATATGTCAGAGAAACCCAGAATCCCAGAGTGTCAGGGGTTGAAGGGCCCTGGAAAGCTCATCCAGTGCAATCCCCCCATGGAGCAGGAACACCCAGCTGAGGTTCCACAGGAAGGTGTCCAGGCGGGTTTGAATGTCTGCAGAGAAGGAGACTCCACAACCTCCCTGGGCAGCCTGGGCCAGGCTCTGACACCCTCACTCCGAACAAGTTTCTTCTCAAATTTAAGTGGAACCTCCTGTGTTCCAGTTTGCACCCATTGCCCCTTGTCCTGTCACTGGATGTCACCCAGAAGAGCCTGGCTCCATCCTCCTGACACTCCCCCTTTCCATATTGATCCCCATGAATGAGTCCCCACTCAGTTTCCTCTTCTCCAGCTCCAGAGCCCCAGCTCCCTCAGCCTTTCCTCACACGGGAGATGCTCCACTCCCTTCAGCATCTTTGTAGAACCTGAGGTTGTTCCTGCCCAGATTCAAGACTCCACACTTGCCCTTGTTCTATTTCATTAAATTTTTCCCTGCCCAACTCTCCATCCTGTCCAGGTCTCTCATGGCAGCACAGCTTCCAGTGTCAGCCACTCCTCCCAGCTTGGTGTCACCAGCAAACTTGCTGACAGTCACTCTATTCCCTCATCCAAGTTGTTGATGAATATATTGAATAATTCCGGCCCCAGCACTGCCCCCTGAGGCACTGCACTGGATCCAGGCCTCCAACTGGACTCTGCCCCGTTGACCACGACTCCCTGTCTTCTTCCCTTCAACCAGTTCACAGTCCACGTCCCTACCCCATTGTCCAGACCACACTCCCTCAGTTTAGCAGCAAGGACACTGTGGGAGGCTGTGTCAAATGCTTTACTGAAGTCAAGAAATGAAGAAAATCCCAAAGTGAGGGGAAGTGAAGACACATAAAAGATGTTTCCTGACTGGACATCGTTGGGATCTCCCCACCAGAGGATCCCGAATCATGACAGAGGACCGGCAGGGCTCTACGGGACTGGAGACCAGAGGGAGGCCTTTGGGACTCGTTTGGTAGTAACCCAATCCTCTTCCCCCCTTTTCTTTTTTCCTTCCCTTCTTCCTCTACACTCTGTTTCGCGTGCCGCTTTACGGGCAAATAATAAGGTAACACTGTGTGACAGAATTATAACCCCTTGGCATTTTTGTTGCCTTAATTTTGTGCTTCGACATCAAGTTAAATGAAGCATCATGAGTCCATGACAGAATGGACTGTGACACAGGGCCTGGTGACACAGAGGTGCCCTGAAGTCCCAGTACTAAGCAGCGCATAGCAGTGACAGCGCACGGTTGAGGCGCAGTCTAAAGGTGAAGCTCCTTGCTGCGCTCTGGACAACGCTCATCATCATGTCAGGAAGGGACGCGTAGGGTGACATGAGCTCAAGCCCGCTGCCCTCTGCCAGGCTCTGTTTTTCATTTTTTCATGTTTTCATATGTTATGTTGGGCTGAGCCCCCGTGAATGGTTTATGCGCCAAGCCTCAGCCCCATCTCTGACCCCTTTGTGCCTGGACTCAGCGCCGCATCCTGCGTTGTCACATCCCAAGGCTGCTGCTGTCACCCCAAGCTGGTGTTTCTTCTATACTACATCATCATGTCAACATTGTAAATATTTTATATAGAATAATTGTTACTTCCTACAGTTTGTTACTGCCAGCTGTGTAAAACTCTTGTCCTACTCTGCCAAGATAAACAAAAGCTGGACATGTTGCCTCTGAAAACAGGGCAGCTCCGTGCAGTGGAGGATCCCTTGCTGAGGCACTGACCTGTCTCCTCTCTCCAAGCCTTGGGCTGGAAGGGGTGCTCGCAGGCTGGAGTAGTTGGGGCTCCATGCCTGGAAGTGTCCCCAAATCCTGCTAGGATGGCACGGTTCTTAGATGATTTTCCATTAATAATCCAGAGAGTTTGCAAAGGTACACATGCTGTTGGCCATGATCATGTTTCTGTGATGGCAACTACATTGTAGCTTTTCTGCTGTACAACGGCTTCCAGCTCCTCTGTTCATTGCCCATTCTGTGTGCGTTGCTGCAGCTGCATTTCAGCTGGGCTGATGATCTGTGAAGGGGTTTCGTTAGAAGGAGATATGTTGTTGAATTAGTCAGGCCCAAAGGAATCTCAAGGCCAGTTCGAGAAGCTGAGAACAGAATCTGCTGTGAGAAAGAGGGGCGTTTCTTCATTAACAGGGCCTCAGCATGGCGTGAGTCGTCGGACCTGTCATCGGTGGGGCTCCAGCGTGTGGACTGCCCATGATACTCATTTAGCGAATCCATGCTTGGAGCGTGGATTCGTGATTAGAGAATAGTTGTGTATATAAGGAGACATGCTTCTGTAATAAATGGCTTTGGCGTGATTCACATTGAATCGGAGTGCTGAGTCCTTTATCGTTCCAACAAATGGTGACCCCGACGTGATACTCCGAACGGCGTCTCACTACGGTCGGGGAAAAGCCTGGAGCAACCCAGCCGGAGGCGGCTCAGCTGGACTGAGAGCCGGGCGGAGACGTACGGACGTTCCGCGGATAAATTTTGTTGAAGAAGGCCCCGGGAAAGGTGAGCGGCTGGGAGCAGGAGGAGGGAAGAGTGAAGTTATGGGGCAGAATATATCCTCTGAGGAAGAAGCTATAGTTAAAATCCTCCTGCATATTCTCTCTAGGAGAGGACTTAAATATGAAGAAAGTAACATACGTAGACTGTTGGTTTGGTGTAGAACTAACGGCTACCCGACAGAAGCTGAGAAAGCTTTTAAAATTGAACTTTGGGACGATATAGGGCAGAAATTATGGGATAAGGTTAGCGACGGAGATAAAGAAGCTAAATCATTAGCGACTACATGGAAGCTTATGATTTCCGCCTTAAAAGAATTTAAGGCTGAGCGGGCTGCGGTTACTGGAATTTTTGCAGCGTTACAGTCTGAAAAGAACTCTAAAAATAACTGTGAAGCTTATCCAGTTCGTGTTTTCGATATCCTTCCTGCTCCATGCCCTCTTGTGCCTTCGGCGCCCCCGATGATACAACAGTCTGGGGCGGAGGGAGGAAAATTACCGAGTGGATGGCCTCCTGTACCATCACACGACCCTAGAGAGACCAAGAAGTCCAAAGAACTGGAGTCAGATAATTTGTCAAAAGGACTGGTGAAAGCTGAGAATGTTAAAGTCATAAATAATTGTAATATCAATTATTTTACTGATTCGTGTCCGCCTTTACCGCCTTCTGCCCTTCTAATTCCTACAAGAGAACAGAAGGAGTCGCCGGATAAGAACTGGGCAAAAGAACTGTGTGAAAGATCAGATCAGCTATTAGCGAGTGAATCCAACAGTCAGCCATATCAAGCTATGAGAGAGTTGCCTGAAACCAACAAAGCAGCCAAATTGTTTGCAACTATTAATCAGGGTCCCAATGAGAATTACATGCAATTTATTGACCACCTTCAAGAGACCATCAATAAGCAGGTTGAAAACTTAGAAGTTAAGGAAGCACTGGTGTTGAAATTAGCAGTAGAGAATGCTAATGTTTGCTATCAGCATGTTATTTGCGAGTTTTACAGTACATATTATGTGTTCCTGTGTACCGTCTCTCTGAAAATCAAGCAGCTTGTCATGAATGTGAGTTAATTGTTTTACTAGTTGTTTTTAAGTGCGCCATAAAACCTTCTGCCCGCTCTTCCCACTCAGGCTGCGAGCAGCCCTGTGCTTCCCCCCCCCACCAAGGTTTTTACTTGCAAGATGAGGTCAGGAATGATTGTTTTCAGTTGTGTTCCTAAAAAAATCGGTATTGGGAGGTGTTTTAAAACATAGGAAAGCACTCGGACAAGAAATCATTAAATCATTTCAGACAGTTTTACAGGCGGGGCGATTTGAACTTCAACAAGCTGAGAGAGACTTAACTGATAACACACGGGTCAGAAAACTTGTTAAAGTCTGCAAGATGCTTTCCTTATTAACCTGTTTTCTCTGTGGGTATCTGTTTAAGCATGTTGCAATTTTGATAGGTCTTTGTTATATGATACGATAAGTTCACAGTCTGTTAAATCATGAGATTCCGTTGACTCAAAATGTGCATTTTGTGATAATATAGAAGAACATGAGTAATTTAGTTCTTTACTGCGTGAATGTGATGTCTATCCCTGTTTCTCTATTAGGACGGGATGTGTTAGGACAACTAGGAGCAACTCTGGTGACAAAACAACAGCATTTCTAGAAGCGGCCATTGATGATGGGTGACCAGTACTGAAATTACAGTGGAAAAATGATGATCCAGTATGGGTAAATCAATGGCCGCTCAGTAAAGAAAACTCGCCCGTGTTGAAGAGCTAGTACAGGAACAGCTTGAAAAAGGGCATTTAGAGCCGTCTACAAGTCCCTGGAATACTCCTGTGTTTACTATTCAGAAAAAATCAAAGAAATGGAGGTTGTTACATGATCTTCGAAAAATTAATGATACCATGGAAGACATGGGAGCATTACAGCCGGGATTACCATCCCCTGTCATGATTCCAGAAAACTGGCAGATCTTAATAATTGACTTGCAAGATTGTTTTTTCACCATTGCTTTACATCCTGATGACTGTAAACGTTTTGCATTTTCCATAAATTCTGCAAATAAGGCTGAACCTGCGAAAAGGTATCAATGGGTAGTTTTGCCACAGGGAATGAAAAATTCCCCAACTATGTGTCAAATTTATGTAGCTTGGGCCTTGCAATCAATCAGAAAATCTCATCCTGAGTTAGTGATTTGCCACTACATGGATGACATATTGATAGCTGGGGAAACTTTTTCGACTGATTTGTTGATAAATGAAGTATCTGATACATTGCAGCATAGAGGATTGCAAATTGCTCCAGAAAAGGTACAAATTCAACCAGCATGGAAATATCTTGGTTGGGAAATTTCTCAGTCCACAGTGAAACCTCAGAAAACAGTATGTCGGCCTGTCATTCAATCCTTAAATGATGTGCAGAAACTAGTGGGTGATCTGAATTGGGTCCGAACCATTTGTGGGATCACTAATGAGGATTTAGCTCCAATTGTAAAACTGCTAAAAGGGGATAGTGACATTAGCTCTCCTAGAACGCTTACTGCTGAGGCGGATGCTGCTCTGAAAAAGATTATGTCCAAACTTGTAAAAGCTTTCAGCCATAGGTGGAACCCAGATTATGTAATCGGACTACTAATTGTAAACAATACTAACTATCCTTTTGCTCTCATAATGCAATGGACAACTGGTAAGGAGCCGTTAAAGATCTTAGAGTGGGTGTTTTTGCGTTTTCGACTCAAACGAACCATTACAACCAGGGTTGAAGTCTTTGCTCAGCTTATAATGAAAGGTAGGCAGAGAATAGTCGAAATTTCAGGGGCTGAGCCTGCATATATCATTGTTCCCCTCGTTTCAGAATATTTACAGTGGGCTTTGCAGAACTCCTTACCTTTTCAGATTGCGTTATTAGATTCTCGAGCTTTAATTAAGACGTTTTCCCCTCCACACAAGTTAATGTCAGTTTTGAATATGGGATCAATGGAGGAGGGTCCCCCTCTTCTCTCAGAATTTCCTGTTAAAGGACCCACAGTGTTCACTGACGCAGGGGGTAAAATGCAGAAAGCAGCAATTACATGGAAAACAGATGGAAAATGGCACGATGTGATACTAACTGACCTGAAAGGACCAACTCAGCATTTGGAACTCAGGACTGTAATAGAAGTGTTTATCAGATTTGCTCATAGCCCAGTGAATATTGTTTGCGATTCTTTGTATGTGGTAGGTGCGGTAGCTCGCATTGAAAGATCATTGCTCAAAGAGGTTCAGGATGCACAGCTGATGTCTTTGTTCAAGCAACTATGGTTGTTGATCGAAGAGAGACAACACTGATACTTCATAACACATATCCGTAGTCATCTGACAATTCAAGGCGATTTAGCTGAAGGAAACCGCCGAGCTGATTTTCTTGTATCTCCTGCCTGGGTTCCACCTCCAGTAGATAGGTTTGGGCAAGCAGTACGCTCTCATAGTTTCCTCCATCAGTCTGCTCAGGTCTTACAGCGGCAATTTTCATTGTCCGAAAGTGAAGCCCGAGGTATTGTTAAAAGTTGTGCAGATTGTCAGCGCATCTCAGTAGGGCTGGGCGCAGGAGTCAATCCAAGAGGATTAGGAGCCTTGGAATTGTGGCAAATGGACGTCACACATGTCCCTGAATTTGGCAGGCTGAAGTATGTGCATATGTCTATTGATACATATTCTTTCGCCACATGGGCCACTGCTCAGACTGGTGAAACTAGTTCACATGTGCAACGACATTTACGTTCTGCTTTTGCAGCTTTGGGAGTTCTTGCACAGGTCAAGACAGGCAACGCACCTGGTTATATCGCCAAAGCTACTGCCACCTTTTTTCAATTGTGGGGTGTTAAGCACATTACAGGGATACCAAATTCTCCTACTGGTCAGGCCTTGGTAGAAAGGATGAATCGAACTCTCAAGCATCAGCTTGACAAACAAAAAGGGGGAACTGACTGTACTACTCCACATGACAGACTAAGCAAAGCATTATATGTCTTGAACTTTTTACGCCTTCCGCAAGGATTCGACATTCCACCTATGATTCGTCATGGAACAAGCTTAAGAGGACACTTGACAGACCTTAGAGAAAATCAATGTCAGGTCAAAATACGCAGTGGAGTTACTGGTGAATGGGAGGGTCCTTTCCAATTAATAACTTGGGGAAAGGGTTATGCTTGTGTCATTACAGATCAAGGATCAAAATGGATTCCTGCGAAATGGATCAAGCCATGGCTGAATAAAGACAACAAAGATTCGACAGATGCAGAAGGACAGGAGGGAGATAAGTTGTGAGAATTGTCTCAAATGTAAACCATGAATTCTTATTCAGTGTTATAGATGCTCTTAGACCCAGTGGTCTAAAAGCTTATTAGTAAACAGATAAGGTACCTTCCATAGAGAATGCTAATTTGAACAGATGGTAAGAGTTCCAAAAGGGTGATATTACAATTAGATAATCTATGCATAGATAAGGTAAAAGTATAAGATATTTCTACCATGGTAACCTAATTTAGCAACTGGTAAGGTTTTAAAAGAGATATTAAGATTAAGCTATAGATCTTTTAAATAGGTTAATATAAGTTTAAAGATATTAATTCAATAATTAGCATATGAATAGGTTAATATAAGTTTTAAGATATTAAGTCAATAATTAGCGTATGCTGATGGTATTAAGTACGTTACTCTATAAACCGCGCAGTTATAGATCTTCTAGGAATTTAAGAGAATATATTGTATTAAGTTGTCTGACTATTCTAAAATAGTGCGTTGGTAAGGTTGTAATAAGCAGAATTAAGGTTTTATATATGATATGAAGGTTTGAGTATAAGCAGATAGTTGTTTAATCTTATTAAGTAAGGTTTAGCTACATTATATGTGATTGTAATTATGTTGTTAATCATGTATCCTATGTTGCAGTGTATTTCAAAGACGATTCAGCATGCTGTTTAAGGGGCCTGACTAGTTCAAGAACAAAAAGGGGGAATAGTGAAGGGGTTTCGTTAGAAGGAGATACGTTGTTGAATTAGTCAGGCCCAAAGGAATCTCAAGGCCAGTTCGAGAAGCTGAGAACAGAATCTGCTGTGAGAAAGAGGGGCGTTTCTTCGTTAACAGGGCCTCAGCATGGCGTGAGTCGTCGGACCTATCATCGGTGGGGCTCCAGCGTGTGGACTGCCCATGATACTCATTTAGCGAATCCATGCTTGGAGCGTGGATTCGTGATTAGAGAATAGTTGTGTATATAAGGAGACATGCTTCTGTAATAAATGACTTTTGTGTGATTCACATTGAATCGGAGTGCTGAGTCCTTTATCGTTCCAACACTGATCCCAGCACCTTTTTGCAGTGAGAAGCCCCAACTCCTTTGCAGCCATTCCCAGGCATTTCTGTGTTTTCTAGCACATCTACAACCCTTCTGTTTCTTCTACTGCACTGCTCTCCATCCCCTGCCTCTGCTGAGACAGCAGAGCAAACGACCTGGGTAGCAGCCCATCCAAGAATTTAAAAAAGCCAAGAAGGCCAATGGTACCTGGGGTGGATTAGAAGGGGGTAGTCAGTAGGTCAGAGAGGTTCTCCTGCCCCTCTACTCTGCCCTGGGGAGACCACACCTGGAATATTGTGTCCAGTTGTGGCCCCTCAGTTCCAGAAGGACAGGGAACTGCTGGAGAGAGTCCAGCGCAGCCACCAAGATGCTGAAGGGAGTGGAGCATCTCCCGTGTGAGGAAAGGCTGAGGGAGCTGGGGCTCTGGAGCTGGAGGAGAATGAGGGGGGACTCATTCCTGGGGATCAATATGGAAAGGGGGAGTGTCAGGAGGATGGAGCCAGGCTCTTCTGGGTGACAACCAGTGACAGGACGAGGGGCAATGGGTACAAACTGGAACACAGGAGGTTCCACTTGAATATGAGAAGAAACTTGTTTGGGGTGAGGGTGGCAGAGCCTGGCCCAGGCTGCCCAGGGAGGTTGTGGAGTCTCCTTCTCTGCAGACATTCAAACCCGCCTTGACACCTTCCTGTGGAACCTCAGCTGGGTGTTCCTGCTCCATGGGGGGATTGCACTGGGTGAGCTTTCCAGGGCCCTCCATTCCCTGACATCCTGGGATTCTGTGATTCTCAACAAGTACAAGGACAACACCAGGGCTTCGTTCAAGTGGAGGAAGGCCCACGCAGCGGTGTGGAACGTGGCGGAGGCGCAGGCTGACTTTGCCACAGTGTTGTCCCTTGAGCCCTCGCCGCGCGCCATCATCTCTGAGGAGCCCGGAGCCTGCAAGCTCACCTGCACCGAGGACAAGATCCGCTTCGAGGGTGTCTTCTCACAGGAGACCCCAACGCTCCCTGAACAGGTTCTTTTAGATACTCCACACGTGGAACGTTTTTTGAAGGTTGTTAGCATTTAATACAAATTTTACTTATTTACATATTTGAGGTGGCCCAGGAGCTTGCCAGGGTGTAAGAGTTGGTCTGAAGGACAGTATTTGCCCGAACATCGCCATCAAGAGCTTGAACGGACAATGACTTGGAAAGAGGCCTGAGGAAGAACTGTGTTGCACAGGTCTCTCTGACCCGGGGGCTACCCTTAGCAACAGCCGCTGTGTGGGCTTCACCTGCTGCCTCAGCCAGGCTAGCCCCCACCTCCTAAAAGGAATTGTGTTCTATGGGTCTCTCTGACCTGGGGACAACAGTTGCTGTCCAGACGATGGATTTTCACCTGCTGCTTCAGCCAAACTCTCCTTCCACCTGCTCCCTGTTAGTAAAGCCAACGAAGAAGAGCATGCGCAGAGGCTCGCCAAGGCTTTTGAGGTCACCCAATGGACCATAAAGAAAGCCCTGAACGTGAGGCCACGCAGGCGCAGATGGGTTCTGGCAAACGAAGCAAGGACTTTTCGAGCCTGCGCAGTTAAGCCTCGGTTGGGAAACAAAGGCGGAGACTGGCCTCAACTCGTGGGAGAAAAGGGGGTGAAGACGCATAAAAGATGGATCCTGACTGGACATCATTGAGATCTCCCCACCAAAGGATCCTGAATCACAACAGAGGACCGGCAGGACTCTATGGGACTGGAGACCAGAGGGACGCCTTTGGGACTCGTTCGGTGGTAACCAAATCCTCTTTCCCCCCTTTTCATTTTTCTTTCCCTTTTTCCTCTACATTCTCTTTCACAGGCCGCTTTACGGGCAAAATAATAAAGTAACACTGTGTGATAGAATTATAACCCCTTGGCATTTTGGTTGCCTTAATTTTGCGCTTCAGGATCAAGGTGAACAAACTGTAACGAGTCCATCACCGAATGGAGCGTGACAGCAACTAAGCAGCTGGAGGCTGGGAAGAGAGATGCTGCTGCTGCCCACTGCTGCCCCAGTCATTGCAATCAGCTCTGGTTCTGTGCAGTGCGCGGAGGTGCTGGGGAAGAGGAGGATGCTGCGAAGGCTGCAGCCCAGGCTGTGCAGCAGCCACAGACAGCCGTGGCTGGTTTGCAATGGGCCACACAGGGATCAGCAGCTGCTGCGGCTCTTGGCTAACCGGGTTTATACCTGAGCCTCCCTCCATTTTTAGAGCCCAGAAACCCAGGGCGGAGGAGCACACATCTGAGATGAAGCTCTGAGCGGGCGCATTTCTTCTCAAGACCAGCACTGTTTGCGGCGCTTCTCCCCGGTGTCTCAGGCCTGAACGTGCTCTCGTGACGCTGGAAGCCTTGTGCGTCAGAGCCTTGTGCAGAGATGGATCATGGCTCAGATTTCCAGCAAGGGAGCGAGCAGCCGGCTCTTCCTCACTTGGAAGACCCTCGGTGGAGGTGAGGCACCGCGTGTGGGTTTGGAGGGTCTCGCCTGTATCAGCTCAGGGAGGTGCTCCGAAACACCCCCGCAATGGGGAGGTTCCTTGTGAGACGAAGGGGATGCCGTACGGTGCATGGATTAGGTCAACCAGGCCAAGTCGGCGATAGATCTCAAATGTTCCAAGTCCTTGACTCGAATTGGAGACAGGCAGGTGGGAAGGGAGCTTGAGGGGGATCCAGCCAGACTGCCGGCTTGCGGCAGCACCAGCCCATGGCTTCCCGAAAGCAATGTCGGGACACCCCGAGGACAGAGATTTCCTGCAGCCTTCTTTGTCCCGAGGGGGAGCAGGAACAGATGAGCACAGGGGGAAAACTGTCATTTTTTTTTTAATTGGCTTTATTGATTTCTTAAAACAATCCAAGGCCGAGCAGAGGCTGGCAGCACCATGTCCTCAGGGCAGGTGAACGCCGCGGTCGCCGTCCATGCTCCCATCCCTGGTGTGCCGCCCTCAGACGCTCCCTCTGGGCGCTGCGCAGGCTCAGGACCAGCCGCATGTCCAGGGACCCGCGTGGCGCTGGCAGCCGGGCTCTACTCCTCTTGCTGTCCCGCGGTGCAGCTGCAGCGGAAAGCCCTGCGCAGAGCCCGGAGCGCCCTCCTGAACCGGGAAGGCCGTCGCCGTGGAGCTGGGCCCTGCGCTGGGCAGGCGATGTCTGTGCTGGTCTCTCCTCCATGCTCTCCAGACATTGAAGAAACCGCCTTTTCCTCTTGATCCTTTGCAGCTGGGACGAGAGGGGCTGTGCTGGGCTGTCCCTCATCCTCTCCTGCCAAATGAGCCTCAATGACTTCAAGTGCTGCAGGTGCAGGTGCTGCCGCTGGAACATCCATGCATTGGGCCAGGTCCTGCTGTTCCTCCGCTTGCTGGCCAGGTCCCTGGATCTCAGCCTCAGCCCTGCGCACGGCCTCACTGACGATGTACTCCACGATGTCCGACAGAGCCACATCGTCCTCTGTGGGGCTGTGCTGGGCAGGTGCCGGGCTCCCTGCTTCTGCTGCCCCCTCCGTGTCTGTGCAGCTGGGCAAGCCAGAGCCCTCCTGGGGACCTGCAGGGGCGTCCTGGAGGAGCTCCTGGACCGAGGGGTTGATCCAGATGTTCTGGATGGAGTTGTCTCTGCCTTGGCACCCCTCTTTGCTGCTCTCATCCTCCACATCCATGTGCTGGGCCAGGTCCTGCTGTTCCTCTGCTTCCTGGCCAGTTCCCAAGATCTCAGCCACAGCTCTGCGCATGGCCTCACTGACGATGCGCTGGGCTGTGTCCCACAGAGCCGCGTCGTAGGCTGTGGGGCCCTGTGGGGCAGGTGCCGGGCACTCTGCCTCTGCTGCTGCCGCGGTGTTGGTGCTGCGAGGCCAGCCAGACCCCTCCTGGGGACCTCCATGGTGGTCCTGGAAGCTCTCCTGGACCGAGGGGGTGACCCAGGTGCCCTGGATGGTGTGCTGGCCCGGGCTGTGGCTGACCTGCGGGCAGGAGGAGGAGCAGGACACGTGGGATGGAGGCGGCAGCCCCGGCACCGCAGCAGCTGCTTGCGGCCCCATCCAACCACCGGCCTCTCCCTCCTGCCCTGTACCATCCCTCCCCTGTGGCTTATGGAGCAAGGGGGGCAGCCCGAAGGGCTGGGAGTGGGCGTTCGCCTCCTTGTCAATCGGCATCTTGGGCCTCGCCTGCTGCAGAGCTGCAACGGGCACCCAGGGGAGCTGCTGCCTCGTGAGGATCTGCTGCCTCCTCCGAAGCTGCTGCCTCCTCCGAAGCTGCTGCCTCCTCAGAAGCTGCTGCCTCCTCAGAAGCTGCTGCCTCCTCAGAAGCTGCTCCTTAAATACCCCCACGGTCAGGGCGGGGACCCCCATGTCACAATGGCCTCTGGCTATGACGACCCCGTGTCACAATGGCTTCTGGTTATGACGAGGTGCTCACATCACAGAGCCCGGGCGGTCGCCATGGGGACACCCACCTCCAGGCCGGCTGGGACTGGCTGTGCACGGCGTGGGGCAGCCCCTGCTTGAAGGAGGAGAGAGCAGAGCATGGCGAGGGAAGCTGTCCCCAGCACACAGGAGCCCGTGCCCCAGAGCTTGGCTCAGAGATGCTGCTGCCTGCTCCGCTACACCTGCAACAATCCGCCTTCAGATCTTGTTTGCAGGACACACCAAGGGCCTCTCTACAGCCTCACCACACTGATTCTTTGTTTTCAACATGATCGTCATGAGTTTTCTGAAGTAGGCATGAGCCTACTTTGAAGAAAAAGGCTGAAGCCACATTCACAAAACCACACAGTCCGTTTGCAGCAATAGAATCTACCGTTTCCCCCTTTTGTGACAACCAGTGCTCTCTCAAGGTGCGCTTTTACAGAACTTCTGAGCTGTTCCATGACTCACTTGCTAAAGGAGGTGGCCTCATCCAACTCCCAGTTTTAGCGTGCCAGCTCTCCAATGCATTGCCTCTGCCACCTTCCTTCTACCGGGCCCGAAGTGCATTCTACTGCCTGGTTAGGGAGATGCACGTGCCACCGGCCCCAAAGCATCACTCTGGGGACCCATCATGGCCGTTACCTCTCAGCTGCTGCACCAGCCAAATCTTTCTAGGATGGCAGCAGGCTCTCAGAATCTGCTACAGGTCCTTGCAAGCTCTCTATCTCCTTTTGTTCCCCTAGCACACTTACTCCCCGCTCCATGCAGTTTGTTTTGAGCCTAGGGAGCAGACAAATCCTTGGAAAATTACGCTTTATTTTCATGTCATATGTCAGAGAAACCCAGAATCCCAGAGTGTCAGGGGTTGAAGGGCCCTGTAAAGCTCATCCAGTGCAATCCCCCCATGGAGCAGGAACACCCAGCTGAGGTTCCACACGAAGGTGTCCAGGCGGGTTTGAATGTCTGCAGAGAAGGAGACTCCACAACCTCCCTGGGCAGCCTGGGCCAGGTTCTGACACCCTCACTCCGAACAAGTTTCTTCTCAAATTTAAGTGGAACCTCCTGTGTTCCAGTTTGCACCCATTGCCCCTTGTCCTGTCACTGGATGTCACCCAGAAGAGCCTGGCTTCATCCTCCTGACACTCCCCCTTTCCATATTGATCCCCATGAATGAGTCCCCACTCAGTTTCCTCTTCTCCAGCTCCAGAGCCCCAGCTCCCTCAGCCTTTCCTCACACGGGAGATGCTCCACTCCCTTCAGCATCTTTGTAGAACCTGAGGTTGTTCCTGCCCAGATTCAAGACTCCACACTTGCCCTTGTTCTATTTCATTAAATTTTTCCCTGCCCAACTCTCCATCCTGTCCAGGTCTCTCATGGCAGCACAGCTTCCAGTGTCAGCCACTCCTCCCAGCTTGGTGTCACCAGCAAACTTGCTGACAGTCACTCTATTCCCTCATCCAAGTTGTTGATGAATATATTGAATAATTCCGGCCCCAGCACTGCCCCCTGAGGCACTGCACTGGATCCAGGCCTCCAACTGGACTCTGCCCCGTTGACCACGACTCCCTGTCTTCTTCCCTTCAACCAGTTCACAGTCCACGTCCCTACCCCATTGTCCAGACCACACTCCCTCAGTTTAGCAGCAAGGACACTGTGGGAGGCTGTGTCAAATGCTTTACTGAAGTCAAGAAATGAAGAAAATCCCAAAGTGAGGGGAAGTGAAGACACATAAAAGATGTTTCCTGACTGGACATCGTTGGGATCTCCCCACCAAAGGATCCCGAATCATGACAGAGGACCGGCAGGGCTCTACGGGACTGGAGACCAGAGGGAGGCCTTTGGGACTCGTTTGGTAGTAACCCAATCCTCTTCCCCCGTTTTCTTTTTTCCTTCCCTTCTTCCTCTACACTCTGTTTCGCGTGCCGCTTTACGGGCAAATAATAAGGTAACACTGTGTGACAGAATTATAACCCCTTGGCATTTTTGTTGCCTTAATTTTGTGCTTCGACATCAAGTTAAATGAAGCATCATGAGTCCATGACAGAATGGACTGTGACACAGGGCCTGGTGACACAGAGGTGCCCTGAAGTCCCAGTACTAAGCAGCGCATAGCAGTGACAGCGCACGGTTGAGGCGCAGTCTAAAGGTGAAGCTCCTTGCTGCGCTCTGGACAACGCTCATCATCACGTCAGGAAGGGACGCGTAGGGTGACATGAGCTCAAGCCCGCTGCCCTCTGCCAGGCTCTGTTTTTCATTTTTTCATGTTTTCATATGTTATGTTGGGCTGAGCCCCCGTGAATGGTTTATGCGCCAAGCCTCAGCCCCATCTCTGACCCCTTTGTGCCTGCACTCAGCGCCGCATCCTGCGTTGTCACATCCCAAGGCTGCTGCTGTCACCCCAAGCTGGTGTTTCTTCTATACTACATCATCATGTCAACATTGTAAATATTTTATATAGAATAATTGTTACTTCCTACAGTTTGTTACTGCCAGCTGTGTAAAACTCTTGTCCTACTCTGCCAAGATAAACAAAAGCTGGACATGTTGCCTCTGAAAACAGGGCAGCTCCGTGCAGTGGAGGATCCCTTGCTGAGGCACTGACCTGTCTCCTCTCTCCAAGCCTTGGGCTGGAAGGGGTGCTCGCAGGCTGGAGTAGTTGGGGCTCCATGCCTGGAAGTGTCCCCAAATCCTGCTAGGATGGCACGGTTCTTAGATGATTTTCCATTAATAATCCAGAGAGTTTGCAAAGGTACACATGCTGTTGGCCATGATCATGTTTCTGTGATGGCAACTACATTGTAGCTTTTCTGCTGTACAACGGCTTCCAGCTCCTCTGTTCATTGCCCATTCTGTGTGCGTTGCTGCAGCTGCATTTCAGCTGGGCTGCTGATCTGTGAAGGGGTTTCGTTAGAAGGAGATATGTTGTTGAATTAGTCAGGCCCAAAGGAATCTCAAGGCCAGTTCGAGAAGCTGAGAACAGAATCTGCTGTGAGAAAGAGGGGCGTTTCTTCATTAACAGGGCCTCAGCATGGCGTGAGTCGTCGGACCTGTCATCGGTGGGGCTCCAGCGTGTGGACTGCCCATGATACTCATTTAGCGAATCCATGCTTGGAGCGTGGATTCGTGATTAGAGAATAGTTGTGTATATAAGGAGACATGCTTCTGTAATAAATGGCTTTGGCGTGATTCACATTGAATCGGAGTGCTGAGTCCTTTATCGTTCCAACAAATGGTGACCCCGACGTGATACTCCGAACGGCGTCTCACTACGGTCGGGGAAAAGCCTGGAGCAACCCAGCCGGAGGCGGCTCAGCTGGACTGAGAGCCGGGCGGAGACGTACGGACGTTCCGCGGATAAATTTTGTTGAAGAAGGCCCCGGGAAAGGTGAGCGGCTGGGAGCAGGAGGAGGGAAGAGTGAAGTTATGGGGCAGAATATATCCTCTGAGGAAGAAGCTATAGTTAAAATCCTCCTGCATATTCTCTCTAGGAGAGGACTTAAATATGAAGAAAGTAACATACGTAGACTGTTGGTTTGGTGTAGAACTAACGGCTACCCGACAGAAGCTGAGAAAGCTTTTAAAATTGAACTTTGGGACGATATAGGGCAGAAATTATGGGATAAGGTTAGCGACGGAGATAAAGAAGCTAAATCATTAGCGACTACATGGAAGCTTATGATTTCCACCTTAAAAGAATTTAAGGCTGAGCGGGCTGCGGTTACTGGAATTTTTGCAGCGTTACAGTCTGAAAAGAACTCTAAAAATAACTGTGAAGCTTATCCAGTTCGTGTTTTCGATATCCTTCCTGCTCCATGCCCTCTTGTGCCTTCGGCGCCCCCGATGATACAACAGTCTGGGGCGGAGGGAGGAAAATTACCGAGTGGATGGCCTCCTGTACCATCACACGACCCTAGAGAGACCAAGAAGTCCAAAGAACTGGAGTCAGATAATTTGTCAAAAGGACTGGTGAAAGCTGAGAATGTTAAAGTCGTAAATAATTGTAATATCAATTATTTTACTGATTCGTGTCCGCCTTTACCGCCTTCTGCCCTTCTAATTCCTACAAGAGAACAGAAGGAGTCGCCGGATAAGAACTGGGCAAAAGAACTGTGTGAAAGATCAGATCAGCTATTAGCGAGTGAATCCAACAGTCAGCCATATCAAGCTATGAGAGAGGTGCCTGAAACCAACAAAGCAGCCAAATTGTTTGCAACTATTAATCAGGGTCCCAATGAGAATTACGTGCAATTTATTGACCACCTTCAAGAGACCATCAATAAGCAGGTTGAAAACTTAGAAGTTAAGGAAGCACTGGTGTTGAAATTAGCAGTAGAGAATGCTAATGTTTGCTATCAGCATGTTATTTGCGAGTTTTACAGTACATATTATGTGTTCCTGTGTACCGTCTCTCTGAAAATCAAGCAGCTTGTCATGAATGTGAGTTAATTGTTTTACTAGTTGTTTTTAAGTGCGCCATAAAACCTTCTGCCCGCTCTTCCCACTCAGGCTGCAAGCAGCCCTGTGCTTCCCCCCCCCACCAAGGTTTTTACTTGCAAGATGAGGTCAGGAATGATTGTTTTCAGTTGTGTTCCTAAAAAAATTGGTATTGGGAGGTGTTTTAAAACATAGGAAAGCACTCGGACAAAAAATCATTAAATCATTTCAGACAGTTTTACAGGCGGGGCGATTTGAACTTCAACAAGCTGAGAGAGACTTAACTGATAACACACGGGTCAGAAAACTTGTTAAAGTCTGCAAGATGCTTTCCTTATTAACCTGTTTTCTCTGTGGGTATCTGTTTAAGCATGTTGCAATTTTGATAGGTCTTTGTTATATGATACGATAAGTTCACAGTCTGTTAAATCATGAGATTCCGTTGACTCAAAATGTGCATTTTGTGATAATATAGAAGAACATGAGTAATTTAGTTCTTTACTGCGTGAATGTGATGTCTATCCCTGTTTCTCTATTAGGACGGGATGTGTTAGGACAACTAGGAGCAACTCTGGTGACAAAACAACAGCATTTCTAGAAGCGGCCATTGATGATGGGTGACCAGTACTGAAATTACAGTGGAAAAATGATGATCCAGTATGGGTAAATCAATGGCCGCTCAGTAAAGAAAACTCGCCCATGTTGAAGAGCTAGTACAGGAACAGCTTGAAAAAGGGCATTTAGAGCCGTCTACAAGTCCCTGGAATACTCCTGTGTTTACTATTCAGAAAAAATCAAAGAAATGGAGGTTGTTACATGATCTTCGAAAAATTAATGATACCATGGAAGACATGGGAGCATTACAGCCGGGATTACCATCCCCTGTCATGATTCCAGAAAACTGGCAGATCTTAATAATTGACTTGCAAGATTGTTTTTTCACCATTGCTTTACATCCTGATGACTGTAAACGTTTTGCATTTTCCATAAATTCTGCAAATAAGGCTGAACCTGCGAAAAGGTATCAATGGGTAGTTTTGCCACAGGGAATGAAAAATTCCCCAACTATGTGTCAAATTTATGTAGCTTGGGCCTTGCAATCAATCAGAAAATCTCATCCTGAGTTAGTGATTTGCCACTACATGGATGACATATTGATAGCTGGGGAAACTTTTTCGACTGATTTGTTGATAAATGAAGTATCTGATACATTGCAGCATAGAGGATTGCAAATTGCTCCAGAAAAGGTACAAATTCAACCAGCATGGAAATATCTTGGTTGGGAAATTTCTCAGTCCACAGTGAAACCTCAGAAAACAGTATGTCGGCCTGTCATTCAATCCTTAAATGATGTGCAGAAACTAGTGGGTGATCTGAATTGGGTCCGAACCATTTGTGGGATCACTAATGAGGATTTAGCTCCAATTGTAAAACTGCTAAAAGGGGATAGTGACATTAGCTCTCCTAGAACGCTTACTGCTGAGGCGGATGCTGCTCTGAAAAAGATTATGTCCAAACTTGTAAAAGCTTTCAGCCATAGGTGGAACCCAGATTATGTAATCGGACTACTAATTGTAAACAATACTAACTATCCTTTTGCTCTCATAATGCAATGGACAACTGGTAAGGAGCCGTTAAAGATCTTAGAGTGCGTGTTTTTGCGTTTTCGACTCAAACGAACCATTACAACCAGGGTTGAAGTCTTTGCTCAGCTTATAATGAAAGGTAGGCAGAGAATAGTCGAAATTTCAGGGGCTGAGCCTGCATATATCATTGTTCCCCTCGTTTCAGAATATTTACAGTGGGCTTTGCAGAACTCCTTACCTTTTCAGATTGCGTTATTAGATTCTCGAGCTTTAATTAAGACGTTTTCCCCTCCACACAAGTTAATGTCAGTTTTGAATATGGGATCAATGGAGGAGGGTCCCCCTCTTCTCTCAGAATTTCCTGTTAAAGGACCCACAGTGTTCACTGACGCAGGGGGTAAAATGCAGAAAGCAGCAATTACATGGAAAACAGATGGAAAATGGCACGATGTGATACTAACTGACCTGAAAGGACCAACTCAGCATTTGGAACTCAGGACTGTAATAGAAGTGTTTATCAGATTTGCTCATAGCCCAGTGAATATTGTTTGCGATTCTTTGTATGTGGTAGGTGTGGTAGCTCGCATTGAAAGATCATTGCTCAAAGAGGTTCAGGATGCACAGCTGATGTCTTTGTTCAAGCAACTATGGTTGTTGATCGAAGAGAGACAACACTGATACTTCATAACACATATCCGTAGTCATCTGACAATTCAAGGCGATTTAGCTGAAGGAAACCGCCGAGCTGATTTTCTTGTATCTCCTGCCTGGGTTCCACCTCCAGTAGATAGGTTTGGGCAAGCAGTACGCTCTCATAGTTTCCTCCATCAGTCTGCTCAGGTCTTACAGCGGCAATTTTCATTGTCCGAAAGTGAAGCCCGAGGTATTGTTAAAAGTTGTGCAGATTGTCAGCGCATCTCAGTAGGGCTGGGCGCAGGAGTCAATCCAAGAGGATTAGGAGCCTTGGAATTGTGGCAAATGGACGTCACACATGTCCCTGAATTTGGCAGGCTGAAGTATGTGCATATGTCTATTGATACATATTCTTTCGCCACATGGGCCACTGCTCAGACTGGTGAAACTAGTTCACATGTGCAACGACATTTACGTTCTGCTTTTGCAGCTTTGGGAGTTCTTGCACAGGTCAAGACAGGCAACGCACCTGGTTATATCGCCAAAGCTACTGCCACCTTTTTTCAATTGTGGGGTGTTAAGCACATTACAGGGATACCAAATTCTCCTACTGGTCAGGCCTTGGTAGAAAGGATGAATCGAACTCTCAAGCATCAGCTTGACAAACAAAAAGGGGGAACTGACTGTACTACTCCACATGACAGACTAAGCAAAGCATTATATGTCTTGAACTTTTTACGCCTTCCGCAAGGATTCGACATTCCACCTATGATTCGTCATGGAACAAGCTTAAGAGGACACTTGACAGACCTTAGAGAAAATCAATGTCAGGTCAAAATACGCAGTGGAGTTACTGGTGAATGGGAGGGTCCTTTCCAATTAATAACTTGGGGAAAGGGTTATGCTTGTGTCATTACAGATCAAGGATCAAAATGGATTCCTGCGAAATGGATCAAGCCATGGCTGAATAAAGACAACAAAGATTCGACAGATGCAGAAGGACAGGAGGGAGATAAGTTGTGAGAATTGTCTCAAATGTAAACCATGAATTCTTATTCAGTGTTATAGATGCTCTTAGACCCAGTGGTCTAAAAGCTTATTAGTAAACAGATAAGGTACCTTCCATAGAGAATGCTAATTTGAACAGATGGTAAGAGTTCCAAAAGGGTGATATTACAATTAGATAATCTATGCATAGATAAGGTAAAAGTATAAGATATTTCTACCATGGTAACCTAATTTAGCAACTGGTAAGGTTTTAAAAGAGATATTAAGATTAAGCTATAGATCTTTTAAATAGGTTAATATAAGTTTAAAGATATTAATTCAATAATTAGCATATGAATAGGTTAATATAAGTTTTAAGATATTAAGTCAATAATTAGCGTATGCTGATGGTATTAAGTACGTTACTCTATAAACCGCGCAGTTATAGATCTTCTAGGAATTTAAGAGAATATATTGTATTAAGTTGTCTGACTATTCTAAAATAGTGCGTTGGTAAGGTTGTCATAAGCAGAATTAAGGTTTTATATATGATATGAAGGTTTGAGTATAAGCAGATAGTTGTTTAATCTTATTAAGTAAGGTTTAGCTACATTATATGTAATTGTAATTATGTTGTTAATCATGTATCCTATGTTGCAGTGTATTTCAAAGACGATTCAGCATGCTGTTTAAGGGGCCTGACTAGTTCAAGAACAAAAAGGGGGAATAGTGAAGGGGTTTCGTTAGAAGGAGATACGTTGTTGAATTAGGCAGGCCCAAAGGAATCTCAAGGCCAGTTTGAGAAGCTGAGAACAGAATCTGCTGTGAGAAAGAGGGGCGTTTCTTCGTTAACAGGGCCTCAGCATGGCGTGAGTCGTCGGACCTATCATCGGTGGGGCTCCAGCGTGTGGACTGCCCATGATACTCATTTAGCGAATCCATGCTTGGAGCGTGGATTCGTGATTAGAGAATAGTTGTGTATATAAGGAGACATGCTTCTGTAATAAATGGCTTTTGTGTGATTCACATTGAATCGGAGTGCTGAGTCCTTTATCGTTCCAACACTGATCCCAGCACCTTTTTGCAGTGAGAAGCCCCAACTCCTTTGCAGCCATTCCCAGGCATTTCTGTGTTTTCTAGCACATCTACAACCCTTCTGTTTCTTCTACTGCACTGCTCTCCATCCCCTGCCTCTGCTGAGACAGCAGAGCAAACGACCTGGGTAGCAGCCCATCCAAGAATTTAAAAAAGCCAAGAAGGCCAATGGTACCTGGGGTGGATTAGAAGGGGGTAGTCAGTAGGTCAGAGAGGTTCTCCTGCCCCTCTACTCTGCCCTGGGGAGACCACACCTGGAATATTGTGTCCAGTTGTGGCCCCTCAGTTCCAGAAGGACAGGGAACTGCTGGAGAGAGTCCAGCGCAGCCACCAAGATGCTGAAGGGAGTGGAGCATCTCCCGTGTGAGGAAAGGCTGAGGGAGCTGGGGCTCTGGAGCTGGAGGAGAATGAGGGGGGACTCATTCCTGGGGATCAATATGGAAAGGGGGAGTGTCAGGAGGATGGAGCCAGGCTCTTCTGGGTGACAACCAGTGACAGGACGAGGGGCAATGGGTACAAACTGGAACACAGGAGGTTCCACTTGAATATGAGAAGAAACTTGTTTGGGGTGAGGGTGGCAGAGCCTGGCCCAGGCTGCCCAGGGAGGTTGTGGAGTCTCCTTCTCTGCAGACATTCAAACCCGCCTTGACACCTTCCTGTGGAACCTCAGCTGGGTGTTCCTGCTCCATGGGGGGATTGCACTGGGTGAGCTTTCCAGGGCCCTCCATTCCCTGACATCCTGGGATTCTGTGATTCTCAACAAGTACAAGGACAACACCAGGGCTTCGTTCAAGTGGAGGAAGGCCCACGCAGCGGTGTGGAACGTGGCGGAGGCGCAGGCTGACTTTGCCACAGTGTTGTCCCTTGAGCCCTCGCCGCGCGCCATCATCTCTGAGGAGCCCGGAGCCTGCAAGCTCACCTGCACCGAGGACAAGATCCGCTTCGAGGGTGTCTTCTCACAGGAGACCCCAACGCTCCCTGAACAGGTTCTTTTAGATACTCCACACGTGGAACGTTTTTTGAAGGTTGTTAGCATTTAATACAAATTTTACTTATTTACATATTTGAGGTGGCCCAGGAGCTTGCCAGGGTGTAAGAGTTGGTCTGAAGGACAGTATTTGCCCGAACATCGCCATCAAGAGCTTGAACGGACAATGACTTGGAAAGAGGCCTGAGGAAGAACTGTGTTGCACAGGTCTCTCTGACCCGGGGGCTACCCTTAGCAACAGCCGCTGTGTGGGCTTCACCTGCTGCCTCAGCCAGGCTAGCCCCCACCTCCTAAAAGGAATTGTGTTCTATGGGTCTCTCTGACCTGGGGACAACAGTTGCTGTCCAGACGATGGATTTTCACCTGCTGCTTCAGCCAAACTCTCCTTCCACCTGCTCCCTGTTAGTAAAGCCAACGAAGAAGAGCATGCGCAGAGGCTCGCCAAGGGTTTTGAGGTCACCCAATGGACCATAAAGAAAGCCCTGAACGTGAGGCCACGCAGGCGCAGATGGGTTCTGGCAAACGAAGCAAGGACTTTTCGAGCCTGCGCAGTTAAGCCTCGGTTGGGAAACAAAGGCGGAGACTGGCCTCAACTCGTGGGAGAAAAGGGGGTGAAGACGCATAAAAGATGGATCCTGACTGGACATCATTGAGATCTCCCCACCAAAGGATCCTGAATCACAACAGAGGACCGGCAGGACTCTATGGGACTGGAGACCAGAGGGACGCCTTTGGGACTCGTTCGGTGGTAACCAAATCCTCTTTCCCCCCTTTTCATTTTTCTTTCCCTTTTTCCTCTACATTCTCTTTCACAGGCCGCTTTACGGGCAAAATAATAAAGTAACACTGTGTGATAGAATTATAACCCCTTGGCATTTTGGTTGCCTTAATTTTGCGCTTCAGGATCAAGGTGAACAAACTGTAACGAGTCCATCACTGAATGGAGCGTGACAGCAACTAAGCAGCTGGAGGCTGGGAAGAGAGATGCTGCTGCTGCCCACTGCTGCCCCAGTCATTGCAATCAGCTCTGGTTCTGTGCAGTGCGCGGAGGTGCTGGGGAAGAGGAGGATGCTGCGAAGGCTGCAGCCCAGGCTGTGCAGCAGCCACAGACAGCCGTGGCTGGTTTGCAATGGGCCACACAGGGATCAGCAGCTGCTGCGGCTCTTGGCTAACCGGGTTTATACCTGAGCCTCCCTCCATTTTTAGAGCCCAGAAACCCAGGGCGGAGGAGCACACATCTGAGATGAAGCTCTGAGCGGGCGCATTTCTTCTCAAGACCAGCACTGTTTGCGGCGCTTCTCCCCGGTGTCTCAGGCCTGAACGTGCTCTCGTGACGCTGGAAGCCTTGTGCGTCAGAGCCTTGTGCAGAGATGGATCATGGCTCAGATTTCCAGCAAGGGAGCGAGCAGCCGGCTCTTCCTCACTTGGAAGACCCTCGGTGGAGGTGAGGCACCGCGTGTGGGTTTGGAGGGTCTCGCCTGTATCAGCTCAGGGAGGTGCTCCGAAACACCCCCGCAATGGGGAGGTTCCTTGTGAGACGAAGGGGATGCCGTACGGTGCATGGATTAGGTCAACCAGGCCAAGTCGGCGATAGATCTCAAATGTTCCAAGTCCTTGACTCGAATTGGAGACAGGCAGGTGGGAAGGGAGCTTGAGGGGGATCCAGCCAGACTGCCGGCTTGCGGCAGCACCAGCCCATGGCTTCCCGAAAGCAATGTCGGGACACCCCGAGGACAGAGATTTCCTGCAGCCTTCTTTGTCCCGAGGGGGAGCAGGAACAGATGAGCACAGGGGGAAAACTGTCATTTTTTTTTTAATTGGCTTTATTGATTTCTGAAAACAATCCAAGGCCGAGCAGAGGCTGGCAGCACCATGTCCTCAGGGCAGGTGAACGCCGCGGTCGCCGTCCATGCTCCCATCCCTGGTGTGCCGCCCTCAGACGCTCCCTCTGGGCGCTGCGCAGGCTCAGGACCAGCCGCATGTCCAGGGACCCGCGTGGCGCTGGCAGCCGGGCTCTACTCCTCTTGCTGTCCCGCGGTGCAGCTGCAGCGGAAAGCCCTGCGCAGAGCCCGGAGCACCCTCCTGAACCGGGAAGGCCGTCGCCGTGGAGCTGGGCCCTGCGCTGGGCAGGCGATGTCTGTGCTGGTCTCTCCTCCATGCTCTCCAGACATTGAAGAAACCGCCTTTTCCTCTTGATCCTTTGCAGCTGGGACGAGAGGGGCTGTGCTGGGCTGTCCCTCATCCTCTCCTGCCAAATGAGCCTCAATGACTTCAAGTGCTGCAGGTGCTGGTGCTGCCGCTGGAACATCCATGCATTGGGCCAGGTCCTGCTGTTCCTCCGCTTGCTGGCCAGGTCCCTGGATCTCAGCCTCAGCCCTGCGCACGGCCTCACTGACGATGTACTCCACGATGTCCGACAGAGCCACATCGTCCTCTGTGGGGCTGTGCTGGGCAGGTGCCGGGCTCCCTGCTTCTGCTGCCCGCTCCGTGTCTGTGCAGCTGGGCAAGCCAGAGCCCTCCTGGGGACCTGCAGGGGCGTCCTGGAGGAGCTCCTGGACCGAGGGGTTGATCCAGATGTTCTGGATGGAGTTGTCTCTGCCTTGGCACCCCTCTTTGCTGCTCTCATCCTCCACATCCATGCGCTGGGCCAGGTCCTGCTGTTCCTCTGCTTCCTGGCCAGTTCCCAAGATCTCAGCCACAGCTCTGCGCACGGCCTCACTGACGATGCGCTGGGCTGTGTCCCACAGAGCCGCGTCGTAGGCTGTGGGGCCCTGTGGGGCAGGTGCCGGGCACTCTGCCTCTGCTGCTGCCGCGGTGTCGGTGCTGCGAGGCCAGCCAGACCCCTCCTGGGGACCTCCATGGTGGTCCTGGAAGCTCTCCTGGACCGAGGGGGTGACCCAGGTGCCCTGGATGGTGTGCTGGCCCGGGCCGTGGCTGACCTGCGGGCAGGAGGAGGAGCAGGACACGTGGGATGGAGGCGGCAGCCCCGGCACCGCAGCAGCTGCTTGCGGCCCCATCCAACCACCGGCCTCTCCCTCCTGCCCTGTACCATCCCTCCCCTGTGGCTTATGGAGCAAGGGGGCCAGCCCGAAGGGCTGGGAGTGGGCGTTCGCCTCCTTGTCAATCGGCATCTTGGGCCTCGCCTGCTGCAGAGCTGCAACGGGCACCCAGGGGAGCTGCTGCCTCGTGAGGAGCTGCTGCCTCCTCCGAAACTGCTGCCTCCTCCGAAGCTGCTGCCTTGTGGGAAGCTGCTGCCTCCTCAGAAGCTGCTGCCTCCTCCGAAGCTGCTGCCTCCTCAGAAGCTGCTGCCTCCTCAGAAGCTGCTCCTTAAATACCCCCACGGTCAGGGCGGGGACCCCCATGTCACAATGGCCTCTGGCTATGACGACCCCGTGTCACAATGGCTTCTGGTTATGACAAGGTGCCCACATCACAGAGCCCGGGCGGTCGCCATGGAGACACCCACCTCCGGGCCGGCTGGGACTGGCTGTGCACGGCGTGGGGCAGCCCCTGCTTGAAGGAGGAGAGAGCAGAGCATGGCGAGGGAAGCTGTCCCCAGCACACAGGAGCCTGTGCCCCAGAGCTTGGCTCAGAGATGCTGCTGCCTGCTCCGCTACACCTGCAACAATCCGCCTTCAGATCTTGTTTGCAGGACACACCAAGGGCCTCTCTACAGCCTCACCACACTGATTCTTTGTTTTCAACATGATCGTCATGAGTTTTCTGAAGTAGGCATGAGCCTACTTTGAAGAAAAAGGCTGAAGCCACATTCACAAAACCACACAGTCCGTTTGCAGCAATAGAATCTACCGTTTCCCCCTTTTGTGACAACCAGTGGTCTCTCAAGGTGCGCTTTTACAGAACTTCTGAGCTGTTCCATGACTCACTTGCTAAAGGAGGTGGCCTCATCCAACTCCCAGTTTTAGCGTGCCAGCTCTCCAATGCATTGCCTCTGCCACCTTCCTTCTACCGGGCCCGAAGTGCATTCTACTGCCTGGTTAGGGAGATGCACGTGCCACCGGCCCCAAAGCATCACTCTGGGGACCCATCATGGCCGTTACCTCTCAGCTGCTGCACCAGCCAAATCTTTCTAGGATGGCTGCAGGCCCTCAGAATCTGCTACAGGTCCTTGCAAGCTCTCTATCTCCTTTTGTTCCCCTAGCACACTTACTCCCCGCTCCATGCAGTTTGTTTTGAGCCTAGGGAGCAGACAAATCCTTGGAAAATTACGCTTTATTTTCATGTCATATGTCAGAGAAACCCAGAATCCCAGAGTGTCAGGGGTTGAAGGGCCCTGTAAAGCTCATCCAGTGCAATCCCCCCATGGAGCAGGAACACCCAGCTGAGGTTCCACAGGAAGGTGTCCAGGCGGGTTTGAATGTCTGCAGAGAAGGAGACTCCACAACCTCCCTGGGCAGCCTGGGCCAGGCTCTGCCACCCTCACTCCGAACAAGCTTCTTCTCAAATTTAAGTGGAACCTCCTGTGTTTCAGTTTGCACCCATTGACCCTTGTCCTGTCACTGGATGTCACCGAGAAGAGCCTGGCTCCATCCTCCTGACACTCCCCCTTTCCATATTGGTCCCCATGAATGAGTCCCCACTCAGTTTCCTCTTCTCCAGCTCCAGAGTCCCAGCTCCCTCAGCCTTTCCTCACACGGGAGATGCTCCACTCCCTTCAGCATCTTTGTAGAACCTGAGGTTGTTCCTGCCCAGATTCAAGACTCCACACTTGCCCTTGTTCTATTTCATTAAATTTTTCCCTGCCCAACTCTCCATCCTGTCCAGGTCTGTGATGGCAGCACAGCTTCCAGTGTCAGCCACTCCTCCCAGCTTGGTGTCACCAGCAAACTTGCTGACAGTCACTCTATTCCCTCATCCAAGTTGTTGATGAATATATTGAATAATTCCGGCCCCAGCACTGCCCCCTGAGGCACTGCACTGGATCCAGGCCTCCAACTGGACTCTGCCCCGTTGACCACGACTCCCTGGCTTCTTCCCTTCAGCCAGTTCACAGTCACCGCACTACCCCATTGTCCAGACCACACTCCCTCAGTTTAGCAGCAAGGACACTGTGGGAGGCTGTGTCAAATGCTTTACTGAACTCAAGAAAAGAAGAAAATCCCAAAGTGAGGGGAAGTGAAGACACATAAAAGATGTTTCCTGACTGGACATCGTTGGGATCTCCCCACCAAAGGATCCCGAATCATGACAGAGGACCAGCAGGGCTCTACGGGACTGGAGACCAGAGGGAGGCCTTCGGGACTCGTTTGGTAGTAACCCAATCCTCTTCCCCCCTTTTCTTTTTTCCTTCCCTTCTTCCTCTACACTCTGTTTCGCGTGCCGCTTTACGGGCAAATAATAAGGTAACACTGTGTGACAGAATTATAACCCCTTGGCATTTTCGTTGCCTTAATTTTGTGCTTCGACATCAAGTTAAATGAAGCATCATGAGTCCATGACAGAATGGACTGTGACACAGGGCCTGGTGACACAGAGGTGCCCTGAAGTCCCAGTACTAAGCAGCGCATAGCAGTGACAGCGCACGGTTGAGGCGCAGTCTAAAGGTGAAGCTCCTTGCTGCGCTCTGGACAACGCTCATCATCACGTCAGGAAGGGACGCGTAGGGTGACATGAGCTCAAGCCCGCTGCCCTCTGCCAGGCTCTGTTTTTCATTTTTTCATGTTTTCATATGTTATGTTGGGCTGAGCCCCCGTGAATGGTTTATGCGCCAAGCCTCAGCCCCATCTCTGACCCCTTTGTGCCTGCACTCAGCGCCGCATCCTGCGTTGTCACATCCCAAGGCTGCTGCTGTCACCCCAAGCTGGTGTTTCCTCTATACTACATCATCATGTCAACATTGTAAATATTTTATATAGAATAATTGTTACTTCCTACAGTTTGTTACTGCCAGCTGTGTAAAACTCTTGTCCTACTCTGCCAAGATAAACAAAAGCTGGACATGTTGCCTCTGAAAACAGGGCAGCTCCGTGCAGTGGAGGATCCCTTGCTGAGGCACTGACCTGTCTCCTCTCTCCAAGCCTTGGGCTGGAAGGGGTGCTCGCAGGCTGGAGTAGTTGGGGCTCCATGCCTGGAAGTGTCCCCAAATCCTGCTAGGATGGCACGGTTCTTAGATGATTTTCCATTAATAATCCAGAGAGTTTGCAAAGGTACACATGCTGTTGGCCATGATCATGTTTCTGTGATGGCAACTACATTGTAGCTTTTCTGCTGTACAACGGCTTCCAGCTCCTCTGTTCATTGCCCATTCTGTGTGCGTTGCTGCAGCTGCATTTCAGCTGGGCTGATGATCTGTGAAGGGGTTTCGTTAGAAGGAGATATGTTGTTGAATTAGTCAGGCCCAAAGGAATCTCAAGGCCAGTTCGAGAAGCTGAGAACAGAATCTGCTGTGAGAAAGAGGGGCGTTTCTTCATTAACAGGGCCTCAGCATGGCGTGAGTCGTCGGACCTGTCATCGGTGGGGCTCCAGCGTGTGGACTGCCCATGATACTCATTTAGCGAATCCATGCTTGGAGCGTGGATTCGTGATTAGAGAATAGTTGTGTATATAAGGAGACATGCTTCTGTAATAAATGGCTTTGGCGTGATTCACATTGAATCGGAGTGCTGAGTCCTTTATCGTTCCAACAAATGGTGACCCCGACGTGATACTCCGAACGGCGTCTCACTACGGTCGGGGAAAAGCCTGGAGCAACCCAGCCGGAGGCGGCTCAGCTGGACTGAGAGCCGGGCGGAGACGTACGGACGTTCCGCGGATAAATTTTGTTGAAGAAGGCCCCGGGAAAGGTGAGCGGCTGGGAGCAGGAGGAGGGAAGAGTGAAGTTATGGGGCAGAATATATCCTCTGAGGAAGAAGCTATAGTTAAAATCCTCCTGCATATTCTCTCTAGGAGAGGACTTAAATATGAAGAAAGTAACATACGTAGACTGTTGGTTTGGTGTAGAACTAACGGCTACCCGACAGAAGCTGAGAAAGCTTTTAAAATTGAACTTTGGGACGATATAGGGCAGAAATTATGGGATAAGGTTAGCGACGGAGATAAAGAAGCTAAATCATTAGCGACTACATGGAAGCTTATGATTTCCGCCTTAAAAGAATTTAAGGCTGAGCGGGCTGCGGTTACTGGAATTTTTGCAGCGTTACAGTCTGAAAAGAACTCTAAAAATAACTGTGAAGCTTATCCAGTTCGTGTTTTCGATATCCTTCCTGCTCCATGCCCTCTTGTGCCTTCGGCGCCCCCGATGATACAACAGTCTGGGGCGGAGGGAGGAAAATTACCGAGTGGATGGCCTCCTGTACCATCACACGACCCTAGAGAGACCAAGAAGTCCAAAGAACTGGAGTCAGATAATTTGTCAAAAGGACTGGTGAAAGCTGAGAATGTTAAAGTCGTAAATAATTGTAATATCAATTATTTTACTGATTCGTGTCCGCCTTTACCGCCTTCTGCCCTTCTAATTCCTACAAGAGAACAGAAGGAGTCGCCGGATAAGAACTGGGCAAAAGAACTGTGTGAAAGATCAGATCAGCTATTAGCGAGTGAATCCAACAGTCAGCCATATCAAGCTATGAGAGAGTTGCCTGAAACCAACAAAGCAGCCAAATTGTTTGCAACTATTAATCAGGGTCCCAATGAGAATTACATGCAATTTATTGACCACCTTCAAGAGACCATCAATAAGCAGGTTGAAAACTTAGAAGTTAAGGAAGCACTGGTGTTGAAATTAGCAGTAGAGAATGCTAATGTTTGCTATCAGCATGTTATTTGCGAGTTTTACAGTACATATTATGTGTTCCTGTGTACCGTCTCTCTGAAAATCAAGCAGCTTGTCATGAATGTGAGTTAATTGTTTTACTAGTTGTTTTTAAGTGCGCCATAAAACCTTCTGCCCGCTCTTCCCACTCAGGCTGCGAGCAGCCCTGTGCTTCCCCCCCCCACCAAGGTTTTTACTTGCAAGATGAGGTCAGGAATGATTGTTTTCAGTTGTGTTCCTAAAAAAATCGGTATTGGGAGGTGTTTTAAAACATAGGAAAGCACTCGGACAAGAAATCATTAAATCATTTCAGACAGTTTTACAGGCGGGGCGATTTGAACTTCAACAAGCTGAGAGAGACTTAACTGATAACACACGGGTCAGAAAACTTGTTAAAGTCTGCAAGATGCTTTCCTTATTAACCTGTTTTCTCTGTGGGTATCTGTTTAAGCATGTTGCAATTTTGATAGGTCTTTGTTATATGATACGATAAGTTCACAGTCTGTTAAATCATGAGATTCCGTTGACTCAAAATGTGCATTTTGTGATAATATAGAAGAACATGAGTAATTTAGTTCTTTACTGCGTGAATGTGATGTCTATCCCTGTTTCTCTATTAGGACGGGATGTGTTAGGACAACTAGGAGCAACTCTGGTGACAAAACAACAGCATTTCTAGAAGCGGCCATTGATGATGGGTGACCAGTACTGAAATTACAGTGGAAAAATGATGATCCAGTATGGGTAAATCAATGGCCGCTCAGTAAAGAAAACTCGCCCGTGTTGAAGAGCTAGTACAGGAACAGCTTGAAAAAGGGCATTTAGAGCCGTCTACAAGTCCCTGGAATACTCCTGTGTTTACTATTCAGAAAAAATCAAAGAAATGGAGGTTGTTACATGATCTTCGAAAAATTAATGATACCATGGAAGACATGGGAGCATTACAGCCGGGATTACCATCCCCTGTCATGATTCCAGAAAACTGGCAGATCTTAATAATTGACTTGCAAGATTGTTTTTTCACCATTGCTTTACATCCTGATGACTGTAAACGTTTTGCATTTTCCATAAATTCTGCAAATAAGGCTGAACCTGCGAAAAGGTATCAATGGGTAGTTTTGCCACAGGGAATGAAAAATTCCCCAACTATGTGTCAAATTTATGTAGCTTGGGCCTTGCAATCAATCAGAAAATCTCATCCTGAGTTAGTGATTTGCCACTACATGGATGACATATTGATAGCTGGGGAAACTTTTTCGACTGATTTGTTGATAAATGAAGTATCTGATACATTGCAGCATAGAGGATTGCAAATTGCTCCAGAAAAGGTACAAATTCAACCAGCATGGAAATATCTTGGTTGGGAAATTTCTCAGTCCACAGTGAAACCTCAGAAAACAGTATGTCGGCCTGTCATTCAATCCTTAAATGATGTGCAGAAACTAGTGGGTGATCTGAATTGGGTCCGAACCATTTGTGGGATCACTAATGAGGATTTAGCTCCAATTGTAAAACTGCTAAAAGGGGATAGTGACATTAGCTCTCCTAGAACGCTTACTGCTGAGGCGGATGCTGCTCTGAAAAAGATTATGTCCAAACTTGTAAAAGCTTTCAGCCATAGGTGGAACCCAGATTATGTAATCGGACTACTAATTGTAAACAATACTAACTATCCTTTTGCTCTCATAATGCAATGGACAACTGGTAAGGAGCCGTTAAAGATCTTAGAGTGGGTGTTTTTGCGTTTTCGACTCAAACGAACCATTACAACCAGGGTTGAAGTCTTTGCTCAGCTTATAATGAAAGGTAGGCAGAGAATAGTCGAAATTTCAGGGGCTGAGCCTGCATATATCATTGTTCCCCTCGTTTCAGAATATTTACAGTGGGCTTTGCAGAACTCCTTACCTTTTCAGATTGCGTTATTAGATTCTCGAGCTTTAATTAAGACGTTTTCCCCTCCACACAAGTTAATGTCAGTTTTGAATATGGGATCAATGGAGGAGGGTCCCCCTCTTCTCTCAGAATTTCCTGTTAAAGGACCCACAGTGTTCACTGACGCAGGGGGTAAAATGCAGAAAGCAGCAATTACATGGAAAACAGATGGAAAATGGCACGATGTGATACTAACTGACCTGAAAGGACCAACTCAGCATTTGGAACTCAGGACTGTAATAGAAGTGTTTATCAGATTTGCTCATAGCCCAGTGAATATTGTTTGCGATTCTTTGTATGTGGTAGGTGCGGTAGCTCGCATTGAAAGATCATTGCTCAAAGAGGTTCAGGATGCACAGCTGATGTCTTTGTTCAAGCAACTATGGTTGTTGATCGAAGAGAGACAACACTGATACTTCATAACACATATCCGTAGTCATCTGACAATTCAAGGCGATTTAGCTGAAGGAAACCGCCGAGCTGATTTTCTTGTATCTCCTGCCTGGGTTCCACCTCCAGTAGATAGGTTTGGGCAAGCAGTACGCTCTCATAGTTTCCTCCATCAGTCTGCTCAGGTCTTACAGCGGCAATTTTCATTGTCCGAAAGTGAAGCCCGAGGTATTGTTAAAAGTTGTGCAGATTGTCAGCGCATCTCAGTAGGGCTGGGCGCAGGAGTCAATCCAAGAGGATTAGGAGCCTTGGAATTGTGGCAAATGGACGTCACACATGTCCCTGAATTTGGCAGGCTGAAGTATGTGCATATGTCTATTGATACATATTCTTTCGCCACATGGGCCACTGCTCAGACTGGTGAAACTAGTTCACATGTGCAACGACATTTACGTTCTGCTTTTGCAGCTTTGGGAGTTCTTGCACAGGTCAAGACAGGCAACGCACCTGGTTATATCGCCAAAGCTACTGCCACCTTTTTTCAATTGTGGGGTGTTAAGCACATTACAGGGATACCAAATTCTCCTACTGGTCAGGCCTTGGTAGAAAGGATGAATCGAACTCTCAAGCATCAGCTTGACAAACAAAAAGGGGGAACTGACTGTACTACTCCACATGACAGACTAAGCAAAGCATTATATGTCTTGAACTTTTTACGCCTTCCGCAAGGATTCGACATTCCACCTATGATTCGTCATGGAACAAGCTTAAGAGGACACTTGACAGACCTTAGAGAAAATCAATGTCAGGTCAAAATACGCAGTGGAGTTACTGGTGAATGGGAGGGTCCTTTCCAATTAATAACTTGGGGAAAGGGTTATGCTTGTGTCATTACAGATCAAGGATCAAAATGGATTCCTGCGAAATGGATCAAGCCATGGCTGAATAAAGACAACAAAGATTCGACAGATGCAGAAGGACAGGAGGGAGAGAAGTTGTGAGAATTGTCTCAAATGTAAACCATGAATTCTTATTCAGTGTTATAGATGCTCTTAGACCCAGTGGTCTAAAAGCTTATTAGTAAACAGATAAGGTACCTTCCATAGAGAATGCTAATTTGAACAGATGGTAAGAGTTCCAAAAGGGTGATATTACAATTAGATAATCTATGCATAGATAAGGTAAAAGTATAAGATATTTCTACCATGGTAACCTAATTTAGCAACTGGTAAGGTTTTAAAAGAGATATTAAGATTAAGCTATAGATCTTTTAAATAGGTTAATATAAGTTTAAAGATATTAATTCAATAATTAGCATATGAATAGGTTAATATAAGTTTTAAGATATTAAGTCAATAATTAGCGTATGCTGATGGTATTAAGTACGTTACTCTATAAACCGCGCAGTTATAGATCTTCTAGGAATTTAAGAGAATATATTGTATTAAGTTGTCTGACTATTCTAAAATAGTGCATTGGTAAGGTTGTAATAAGCAGAATTAAGGTTTTATATATGATATGAAGGTTTGAGTATAAGCAGATAGTTGTTTAATCTTATTAAGTAAGGTTTAGCTACATTATATGTAATTGTAATTATGTTGTTAATCATGTATCCTATGTTGCAGTGTATTTCAAAGACGATTCAGCATGCTGTTTAAGGGGCCTGACTAGTTCAAGAACAAAAAGGGGGAATTGTGAAGGGGTTTCGTTAGAAGGAGATACGTTGTTGAATTAGTCAGGCCCAAAGGAATCTCAAGGCCAGTTCAAGAAGCTGAGAACAGAATCTGCTGTGAGAAAGAGGGGCGTTTCTTCGTTAACAGGGCCTCAGCATGGCGTGAGTCGTCGGACCTATCATCGGTGGGGCTCCAGCGTGTGGACTGCCCATGATACTCATTTAGCGAATCCATGCTTGGAGCGTGGATTCGTGATTAGAGAATAGTTGTGTATATAAGGAGACATGCTTCTGTAATAAATGGCTTTTGTGTGATTCACATTGAATCGGAGTGCTGAGTCCTTTATCGTTCCAACACTGATCCCAGCACCTTTTTGCAGTGAGAAGCCCCAACTCCTTTGCAGCCATTCCCAGGCATTTCTGTGTTTTCTAGCACATCTACAACCCTTCTGTTTCTTCTACTGCACTGCTCTCCATCCCCTGCCTCTGCTGAGACAGCAGAGCAAACGACCTGGGTAGCAGCCCATCCAAGAATTTAAAAAAGCCAAGAAGGCCAATGGTACCTGGGGTGGATTAGAAGGGGGTAGTCAGTAGGTCAGAGAGGTTCTCCTGCCCCTCTACTCTGCCCTGGGGAGACCACACCTGGAATATTGTGTCCAGTTGTGGCCCCTCAGTTCCAGAAGGACAGGGAACTGCTGGAGAGAGTCCAGCGCAGCCACCAAGATGCTGAAGGGAGTGGAGCATCTCCCGTGTGAGGAAAGGCTGAGGGAGCTGGGGCTCTGGAGCTGGAGGAGAATGAGGGGGGACTCATTCCTGGGGATCAATATGGAAAGGGGGAGTGTCAGGAGGATGGAGCCAGGCTCTTCTGGGTGACAACCAGTGACAGGACGAGGGGCAATGGGTACAAACTGGAACACAGGAGGTTCCACTTGAATATGAGAAGAAACTTGTTTGGGGTGAGGGTGGCAGAGCCTGGCCCAGGCTGCCCAGGGAGGTTGTGGAGTCTCCTTCTCTGCAGACATTCAAACCCGCCTTGACACCTTCCTGTGGAACCTCAGCTGGGTGTTCCTGCTCCATGGGGGGATTGCACTGGGTGAGCTTTCCAGGGCCCTCCATTCCCTGACATCCTGGGATTCTGTGATTCTCAACAAGTACAAGGACAACACCAGGGCTTAGTTCAAGCGGAGGAAGGCCCACGCAGCGGTGTGGAACGTGGCGGAGGCGCAGGCTGACTCTGCCACAGTGCTGTCCCTTGAACCCTCGCCGCGCGCCGTCATCTCTGAGAAGCCCGGAGCCTGCAAACTCACCTGCACCGAGGACAAGATCCGCTTCGAGGGTGTCTTCTCACAGGAGACCCCAACGCTCCCTGAACAGGTTCTTTTAGATACTCCACACGTGGAACGTTTTTTGAAGGTTGTTAGCATTTAATACAAATTTTACTTATTTACATATTTGAGGTGGCCCAGGAGCTTGCCAGGGTGTAAGAGTTGGTCTGAAGGACAGTATTTGCCCGAACATCGCCATCAAGAGCTTGAACGGGCAATGACTTGGAAAGAGGCCTGAGGAAGAACTGTGTTGCACAGGTCTCTCTGACCCGGGGGCTACCCTTAGCAACAGCCGCTGTGTGGGCTTCACCTGCTGCCTCTGCCAGGCTAGCCCCCACCTCCTAAAAGGAATTGTGTTCTATGGGTCTCTCTGACCTGGGGACAACAGTTGCTGTCCAGACGATGGATTTTCACCTGCTGCTTCAGCCAAACTCTCCTTCCACCTGCTCCCTGTTAGTAAAGCCAACGAAGAAGAGCATGCACAGAGGCTCGCCAAGGGTTTTGAGGTCACCCAATGGACCATAAAGAAAGCCCTGAACGTGAGGCCACGCAGGCGCAGATGGGTTCTGGCAAACGAAGCAAGGACTTTTTGAGCCTGCGCAGTTAAGCCTCGGTTGGGAAACAAAGGCGGAGACTGGCCTCAACTCGTGGGAGAAAAGGGGGTGAAGACGCATAAAAGATGGATCCTGACTGGACATCATTGAGATCTCCCCACCAAAGGATCCTGAATCACAACAGAGGACCGGCAGGACTCTATGGGACTGGTGACCAGAGGGACGCCTTTGGGACTCGTTCGGTGGTAACCAAATCCTCTTTCCCCCCTTTTCATTTTTCTTTCCCTTTTTCCTCTACATTCTCTTTCACAGGCCGCTTTACGGGCAAAATAATAAAGTAACACTGTGTGATAGAATTATAACCCCTTGGCATTTTGGTTGCCTTAATTTTGCGCTTCAGGATCAAGGTGAACAAACTGTAACGAGTCCATCACTGAATGGAGCGTGACAGCAACTAAGCAGCTGGAAGCTGGGAAGAGAGATGCTGCTGCTGCCCACTGCTGCCCCAGTCATTGCAATCAGCTCTGGTTCTGTGCGGTGCGCGGAGGTGCTGGGGAAGAGGAGGATGCTGCGAAGGCTGCAGCCCAGGCTGTGCAGCAGCCACAGAGAGCCATGGCTGGTTTGCAATGGGCCACACAGGGATCAGCAGCTGCTGCGGCTCTTGGCTAACCGGGTTTATACCTGAGCCTCCCTCCATTTTTAGAGCCCAGAAACCCAGGGCGGAGGAGCACACATCTGAGATGAAGCTCTGAGCGGGCGCATTTCTTCTCAAGACCAGCACTGTTTGCGGCGCTTCTCCCCGGTGTCTCAGGCCTGAACGTGCTCTCGTGACGCTGGAAGCCTTGTGCGCCAGAGCCTTGTGCAGAGATGGATCATGGCTCAGATTTCCAGCAAGGGAGCGAGCAGCCAGCTCTTCCTCACTTGGAAGACCCTCGGTGGAGGCGAGGCACCGCGTGTGGGTTTGGAGGGTCTCGCCTGTATCAGCTCAGGGAGGTGCTCCGAAACACCCCCGCAATGGGGAGGTTCCTTGTGAGACGAAGGGGATGCCGTACGGTGCATGGATTAGGTCAACCAGGCCAAGTCGGCGATAGATCTCAAATGTTCCAAGTCCTTGACTCGAATTGGAGACAGGCAGGTGGGAAGGGAGCTTGAGGGGGATCCAGCCAGACTGCCGGCTTGCGGCAGCACCAGCCCATGGCTTCCCGAAAGCAATGTCGGGACACCCCGAGGACAGAGATTTCCTGCAGCCTTCTTTGTCCCGAGGTGGAGCAGGAACAGATGAGCACAGGGGGAAAACTGTCATTTTTTTTTTAATTGGCTTTATTGATTTCTGAAAACAATCCAAGGCCGAGCAGAGGCTGGCAGCACCATGTCCTCAGGGCAGGTGAACGCCACGGTCGCCGTCCATGCTCCCATCCCTGGTGTGCCGCCCTCAGACGCTCCCTCTGGGCGCTGCGCAGGCTCAGGACCAGCCGCATGTCCAGGGACCCGCGTGGCGCTGGCAGCCGGGCTCTACTCCTCTTGCTGTCCTGCGGTGCAGCTGCAGCGGAAAGCCCTGCGCAGAGCCCGGAGCGCCCTCCTGAACCGGGAAGGCCGTCGCCGTGGAGCTGGGCCCTGCGCTGGGCAGGCGATGTCTGTGCTGGTCTCTCCTCCATGCTCTCCAGACATTGAAGAAACCGCCTTTTCCTCTTGATCCTTTGCAGCTGGGACGAGAGGGGCTGTGCTGGGCTGTCCCTCATCCTCTCCTGCCAAATGAGCCTCAATGACTTCAAGTGCTGCAGGTGCTGGTGCTGCCGCTGGAACATCCATGCATTGGGCCAGGTCCTGCTGTTCCTCCGCTTGCTGGCCAGGTCCCTGGATCTCAGCCTCAGCCCTGCGCACGGCCTCACTGACGATGTACTCCACGATGTCCGACAGAGCCACATCGTCCTCTGTGGGGCTGTGCTGGGCAGGTGCCGGGCTCCCTGCTTCTGCTGCCCCCTCCGTGTCTGTGCAGCTGGGCAAGCCAGAGCCCTCCTGGGGACCTGCAGGGGCGTCCTGGAGGAGCTCCTGGACCGAGGGGTTGATCCAGATGTTCTGGATGGAGTTGTCTCTGCCTTGGCACCCCTCTTTGCTGCTCTCATCCTCCACATCCATGCGCTGGGCCAGGTCCTGCTGTTCCTCTGCTTCCTGGCCAGTTCCCAAGATCTCAGCCACAGCTCTGCGCACGGCCTCACTGACGATGCGCTGGGCTGTGTCCCACAGAGCCGCGTCGTAGGCTGTGGGGCCCTGTGGGGCAGGTGCCGGGCACTCTGCCTCTGCTGCTGCCGCGGTGTCGGTGCTGCGAGGCCAGCCAGACCCCTCCTGGGGACCTCCATGGTGGTCCTGGAAGCTCTCCTGGACCGAGGGGGTGACCCAGGTGCCCTGGATGGTGTGCTGGCCCGGGCCGTGGCTGACCTGCGGGCAGGAGGAGGAGCAGGACACGTGGGATGGAGGCGGCAGCCCCGGCACCGCAGCAGCTGCTTGCGGCCCCATCCAACCACCGGCCTCTCCCTCCTGCCCTGTACCATCCCTCCCCTGTGGCTTATGGAGCAAGGGGGGCAGCCCGAAGGGCTGGGAGTGGGCGTTCGCCTCCTTGTCAATCGGCATCTTGGGCCTCGCCTGCTGCAGAGCTGCAACGGGCACCCAGGGGAGCTGCTGCCTCGTGAGGAGCTGCTGCCTCCTCCGAAACTGCTGCCTCCTCCGAAGCTGCTGCCTCCTCCGAAGCTGCTGCCTCCTCAGAAGCTGCTGCCTCCTCCGAAGCTGCTGCCTCCTCAGAAGCTGCTGCCTCCTCAGAAGCTGCTCCTTAAATACCCCCACGGTCAGGGCGGGGACCCCCATGTCACAATGGCCTCTGGCTATGACGACCCCGTGTCACAATGGCTTCTGGTTATGACGAGGTGCTCACATCACAGAGCCCGGGCGGTCGCCATGGGGACACCCACCTCCAGGCCGGCTGGGACTGGCTGTGCACGGCGTGGGGCAGCCCCTGCTTGAAGGAGGAGAGAGCAGAGCATGGCGAGGGAAGCTGGCCCCAGCACACAGGAGCCCGTGCCCCAGAGCTTGGCTCAGAGATGCTGCTGCCTGCTCCGCTACACCTGCAACAATCCGCCTTCAGAGCTTGTTTGCAGGACACACCAAGGGCCTCTCTACAGCCTCACCACACTGATTCTTTGTTTTCAACATGATCGTCATGAGTTTTCTGAAGTAGGCATGAGCCTACTTTGAAGAAAAAGGCTGAAGCCACATTCACAAAACCACACAGTCCGTTTGCAGCAATAGAATCTACCGTTTCCCCCTTTTGTGACAACCAGTGCTCTCTCAAGGTGCGCTTTTACAGAACTTCTGAGCTGTTCCATGACTCACTTGCTAAAGGAGGTGGCCTCATCCAACTCCCAGTTTTAGCGTGCCAGCTCTCCAATGCATTGCCTCTGCCACCTTCCTTCTACCGGGCCCGAAGTGCATTCTACTGCCTGGTTAGGGAGATGCACGTGCCACCGGCCCCAAAGCATCACTCTGGGGACCCATCATGGCCGTTACCTCTCAGCTGCTGCACAAGCCAAATCTTTCTAGGATGGCAGCAGGCTCTCAGAATCTGCTACAGGTCCTTGCAAGCTCTCTATCTCCTTTTGTTCCCCTAGCACACTTACTCCCCCCTCCATGCAGTTTGTTTTGAGCCTAGGGAGCAGACAAATCCTTGGAAAATTACGTTTTATTTTCATGTCATATGTCAGAGAAACCCAGAATCCCAGAGTGTCAGGGGTTGAAGGGCCCTGTAAAGCTCATCCAGTGCAATCCCCCCATGGAGCAGGAACACCCAGCTGAGGTTCCACAGGAAGGTGTCCAGGCGGGTTTGAATGTCTGCAGAGAAGGAGACTCCACAACCTCCCTGGGCAGCCTGGGCCAGGCTCTGACACCCTCACTCCGAACAAGTTTCTTCTCAAATTTAAGTGGAACCTCCTGTGTTCCAGTTTGCACCCATTGCCCCTTGTCCTGTCACTGGATGTCACCCAGAAGAGCCTGGCTCCATCCTCCTGACACTCCCCCTTTCCATATTGATCCCCATGAATGAGTCCCCACTCAGTTTCCTCTTCTCCAGCTCCAGAGCCCCAGCTCCCTCAGCCTTTCCTCACACGGGAGATGCTCCACTCCCTTCAGCATCTTTGTAGAACCTGAGGTTGTTCCTGCCCAGATTCAAGACTCCACACTTGCCCTTGTTCTATTTCATTAAATTTTTCCCTGCCCAACTCTCCATCCTGTCCAGGTCTGTGATGGCAGCACAGCTTCCAGTGTCAGCCACTCCTCCCAGCTTGGTGTCACCAGCAAACTTGCTGACAGTCACTCTATTCCCTCATCCAAGTTGTTGATGAATATATTGAATAATTCCGGCCCCAGCACTGCCCCCTGAGGCACTGCACTGGATCCAGGCCTCCAACTGGACTCTGCCCCGTTGACCACGACTCCCTGTCTTCTTCCCTTCAACCAGTTCACAGTCCACGTCCCTACCCCATTGTCCAGACCACACTCCCTCAGTTTAGCAGCAAGGACACTGTGGGAGGCTGTGTCAAATGCTTTACTGAAGTCAAGAAATGAAGAAAATCCCAAAGTGAGGGGAAGTGAAGACACATAAAAGATGTTTCCTGACTGGACATCGTTGGGATCTCCCCACCAAAGGATCCCGAATCATGACAGAGGACTGGCAGGGCTCTACGGGACTGGAGACCAGAGGGAGGCCTTTGGGACTCATTTGGTAGTAACCCAATCCTCTTCCCCCCTTTTCTTTTTTCCTTCCCTTCTTCCTCTACACTCTGTTTCGCGTGCCGCTTTACGGGCAAATAATAAGGTAACACTGTGTGACAGAATTATAACCCCTTGGCATTTTTGTTGCCTTAATTTTGTGCTTCGACATCAAGTTAAATGAAGCATCATGAGTCCATGACAGAATGGACTGTGACACAGGGCCTGGTGACACAGAGGTGCCCTGAAGTCCCAGTACTAAGCAGCGCATAGCAGTGACAGCGCACGGTTGAGGCGCAGTCTAAAGGTGAAGCTCCTTGCTGCGCTCTGGACAACGCTCATCATCCCGTCAGGAAGGGACGCGTAGGGTGACATGAGCTCAAGCCCGCTGCCCTCTGCCAGGCTCTGTTTTTCATTTTTTCATGATTTCATATGTTATGTTGGGCTGAGCCCCCGTGAATGGTTTATGCGCCAAGCCTCAGCCCCATCTCTGACCCCTTTGTGCCTGCACTCAGCGCCGCATCCTGCGTTGTCACATCCCAAGGCTGCTGCTGTCACCCCAAGCTGGTGTTTCCTCTATACTACATCATCATGTCAACATTGTAAATATTTTATATAGAATAATTGTTACTTCCTACAGTTTGTTACTGCCAGCTGTGTAAAACTCTTGTCCTACTCTGCCAAGATAAACAAAAGCTGGACATGTTGCCTCTGAAAACAGGGCAGCTCCGTGCAGTGGAGGATCCCTTGCTGAGGCACTGACCTGTCTCCTCTCTCCAAGCCTTGGGCTGGAAGGGGTGCTCGCAGGCTGGAGTAGTTGGGGCTCCATGCCTGGAAGTGTCCCCAAATCCTGCTAGGATGGCACGGTTCTTAGATGATTTTCCATTAATAATCCAGAGAGTTTGCAAAGGTACACATGCTGTTGGCCATGATCATGTTTCTGTGATGGCAACTACATTGTAGCTTTTCTGCTGTACAACGGCTTCCAGCTCCTCTGTTCATTGCCCATTCTGTGTGCGTTGCTGCAGCTGCATTTCAGCTGGGCTGCTGATCTGTGAAGGGGTTTCGTTAGAAGGAGATATGTTGTTGAATTAGTCAGGCCCAAAGGAATCTCAAGGCCAGTTCGAGAAGCTGAGAACAGAATCTGCTGTGAGAAAGAGGGGCGTTTCTTCATTAACAGGGCCTCAGCATGGCGTGAGTCGTCGGACCTATCATCGGTGGGGCTCCAGCGTGTGGACTGCCCATGATACTCATTTAGCGAATCCATGCTTGGAGCGTGGATTCGTGATTAGAGAATAGTTGTGTATATAAGGAGACATGCTTCTGTAATAAATGGCTTTGGCGTGATTCACATTGAATCGGAGTGCTGAGTCCTTTATCGTTCCAACAAATGGTGACCCCGACGTGATACTCCGAACGGCGTCTCACTACGGTCGGGGAAAAGCCTGGAGCAACCCAGCCGGAGGCGGCTCAGCTGGACTGAGAGCCGGGCGGAGACGTACGGACGTTCCGCGGATAAATTTTGTTGAAGGCGGCCCTGGGAAAGGTGAGCGGCTGGGAGCAGGAGGAGGGAAGAGTGAAGTTATGGGGCAGAATATATCCTCTGAGGAAGAAGCTATAGTTAAAATCCTCCTGCATATTCTCTCTAGGAGAGGACTTAAATATGAAGAAAGTAACATACGTAGACTGTTGGTTTGGTGTAGAACTAACGGCTACCCGACAGAAGCTGAGAAAGCTTTTAAAATTGAACTTTGGGACGATATAGGGCAGAAATTATGGGATAAGGTTAGCGACGGAGATAAAGAAGCTAAATCATTAGCGACTACATGGAAGCTTATGATTTCCACCTTAAAAGAATTTAAGGCTGAGCGGATTGTGGCTACTGGAATTTTTGCAGCGGTACAGTCTGAAAAGAACTCTAAAAATAACTGTGAAGCTTATCCAGTTCGTGTTTTCGATATCCTTCCTGCTCCATGCCCTCTTGTGCCTTCGGCGCCCCCGATGATACAACAGTCTGGGGCGGAGGGAGGAAAATTACCGAGTGGATGGCCTCCTGTACCATCACACGACCCTAGAGAGACCAAGAAGTCCAAAGAACTGGAGTCAGATAATTTGTCAAAAGGACTGGTGAAAGCTGAGAATGTTAAAGTCGTAAATAATTGTAATATCAATTATTTTACTGATTCGTGTCCGCCTTTACCGCCTTCTGCCCTTCTAATTCCTACAAGAGAACAGAAGGAGTCGCCGGATAAGAACTGGGCAAAAGAACTGTGTGAAAGATCAGATCAGCTATTAGCGAGTGAATCCAACAGTCAGCCATATCAAGCTATGAGAGAGGTGCCTGAAACCAACAAAGCAGCCAAATTGTTTGCAACTATTAATCAGGGTCCCAATGAGAATTACATGCAATTTATTGACCACCTTCAAGAGACCATCAATAAGCAGGTTGAAAACTTAGAAGTTAAGGAAGCACTGGTGTTGAAATTAGCAGTAGAGAATGCTAATGTTTGCTATCAGCATGTTATTTGCGAGTTTTACAGTACATATTAGGTGTTCCTGTGTACCGTCTCTCTGAAAATCAAGCAGCTTGTCAGGAATGTGAGTTAATTGTTTTACTAGTTGTTTTTAAGTGCGCCATAAAACCTTCTGCCCGCTCTTCCCACTCAGGCTGCAAGCAGCCCTGTGCTTCCCCCCCCCACCAAGGTTTTTACTTGCAAGATGAGGTCAGGAATGATTGTTTTCAGTTGTGTTCCTAAAAAAATCGGTATTGGGAGGTGTTTTAAAACATAGGAAAGCACTCGGACAAGAAATCATTAAATCATTTCAGACAGTTTTACAGGCGGGGCGATTTGAACTTCAACAAGCTGAGAGAGACTTAACTGATAACACACGGGTCAGAAAACTTGTTAAAGTCTGCAAGATGCTTTCCTTATTAACCTGTTTTCTCTGTGGGTATCTGTTTAAGCATGTTGCAATTTTGATAGGTCTTTGTTATATGATACGATAAGTTCACAGTCTGTTAAATCATGAGATTCCGTTGACTCAAAATGTGCATTTTGTGATAATATAGAAGAACATGAGTAATTTAGTTCTTTACTGCGTGAATGTGATGTCTATCCCTGTTTCTCTATTAGGACGGGATGTGTTAGGACAACTAGGAGCAACTCTGGTGACGAAACAACAGCATTTCTAGAAGCGGCCATTGATGATGGGTGACCAGTACTGAAATTACAGTGGAAAAATGATGATCCAGTATGGGTAAATCAATGGCCACTCAGTAAAGAAAACTCGCCCATGTTGAAGAGCTAGTACAGGAACAGCTTGAAAAAGGGCATTTAGAGCCGTCTCCTGTGTTTACTATTCAGAAAAAATCAAAGAAATGGAGGTTGTTACATGATCTTCGAAAAATTAATGATACCATGGAAGACATGGGAGCATTACAGCCGGGATTACCATCCCCTGTCATGATTCCAGAAAACTGGCAGATCTTAATAATTGACTTGCAAGATTGTTTTTTCACCATTGCTTTACATCCTGATGACTGTAAACGTTTTGCATTTTCCATAAATTCTGCAAATAAGGCTGAACCTGCGAAAAGGTATCAATGGGTAGTTTTGCCACAGGGAATGAAAAATTCCCCAACTATGTGTCAAATTTATGTAGCTTGGGCCTTGCAATCAATCAGAAAATCTCATCCTGAGTTAGTGATTTGCCACTACATGGATGACATATTGATAGCTGGGGAAACTTTTTCGACTGATTTGTTGATAAATGAAGTATCTGATACATTGCAGCATAGAGGATTGCAAATTGCTCCAGAAAAGGTACAAATTCAACCAGCATGGAAATATCTTGGTTGGGAAATTTCTCAGTCCACAGTGAAACCTCAGAAAACAGTATGTCGGCCTGTCATTCAACCCTTAAATGATGTGCAGAAACTAGTGGGTGATCTGAATTGGGTCCGAACCATTTGTGGGATCACTAATGAGGATTTAGCTCCAATTGTAAAACTGCTAAAAGGGGATAGTGACATTAGCTCTCCTAGAACGCTTACTGCTGAGGCGGATGCTGCTCTGAAAAAGATTATGTCCAAACTTGTAAAAGCTTTCAGCCATAGGTGGAACCCAGATTATGTAATCGGACTACTAATTGTAAACAATACTAACTATCCTTTTGCTCTCATAATGCAATGGACAACTGGTAAGGAGCCGTTAAAGATCTTAGAGTGGGTGTTTTTGCGTTTTCGACTCAAACGAACCATTACAACCAGGGTTGAAGTCTTTGCTCAGCTTATAATGAAAGGTAGGCAGAGAATAGTCGAAATTTCAGGGGCTGAGCCTGCATATATCATTGTTCCCCTCGTTTCAGAATATTTACAGTGGGCTTTGCAGAACTCCTTACCTTTTCAGATTGCGTTATTAGATTCTCGAGCTTTAATTAAGACGTTTTCCCCTCCACACAAGTTAATGTCAGTTTTGAATATGGGATCAATGGAGGAGGGTCCCCCTCTTCTCTCAGAATTTCCTGTTAAAGGACCCACAGTGTTCACTGACGCAGGGGGTAAAATGCAGAAAGCAGCAATTACATGGAAAACAGATGGAAAATGGCACGATGTGATACTAACTGACCTGAAAGGACCAACTCAGCATTTGGAACTCAGGACTGTAATAGAAGTGTTTATCAGATTTGCTCATAGCCCAGTGAATATTGTTTGCGATTCTTTGTATGTGGTAGGTGCGGTAGCTCGCATTGAAAGATCATTGCTCAAAGAGGTTCAGGATGCACAGCTGATGTCTTTGTTCAAGCAACTATGGTTGTTGATCGAAGAGAGACAACACTGATACTTCATAACACATATCCGTAGTCATCTGACAATTCAAGGCGATTTAGCTGAAGGAAACCGCCGAGCTGATTTTCTTGTATCTCCTGCCTGGGTTCCACCTCCAGTAGATAGGTTTGGGCAAGCAGTACGCTCTCATAGTTTCCTCCATCAGTCTGCTCAGGTCTTACAGCGGCAATTTTCATTGTCCGAAAGTGAAGCCCGAGGTATTGTTAAAAGTTGTGCAGATTGTCAGCGCATCTCAGTAGGGCTGGGCGCAGGAGTCAATCCAAGAGGATTAGGAGCCTTGGAATTGTGGCAAATGGACGTCACACATGTCCCTGAATTTGGCAGGCTGAAGTATGTGCATATGTCTATTGATACATATTCTTTCGCCACATGGGCCACTGCTCAGACTGGTGAAACTAGTTCACATGTGCAACGACATTTACGTTCTGCTTTTGCAGCTTTGGGAGTTCTTGCACAGGTCAAGACAGGCAACGCACCTGGTTATATCGCCAAAGCTACTGCCACCTTTTTTCAATTGTGGGGTGTTAAGCACATTACAGGGATACCAAATTCTCCTACTGGTCAGGCCTTGGTAGAAAGGATGAATCGAACTCTCAAGCATCAGCTTGACAAACAAAAAGGGGGAACTGACTGTACTACTCCACATGACAGACTAAGCAAAGCATTATATGTCTTGAACTTTTTACGCCTTCCGCAAGGATTCGACATTCCACCTATGATTCGTCATGGAACAAGCTTAAGAGGACACTTGACAGACCTTAGAGAAAATCAATGTCAGGTCAAAATACGCAGTGGAGTTACTGGTGAATGGGAGGGTCCTTTCCAATTAATAACTTGGGGAAAGGGTTATGCTTGTGTCATTACAGATCAAGGATCAAAATGGATTCCTGCGAAATGGATCAAGCCATGGCTGAATAAAGACAACAAAGATTCGACAGATGCAGAAGGACAGGAGGGAGATAAGTTGTGAGAATTGTCTCAAATGTAAACCATGAATTCTTATTCAGTGTTATAGATGCTCTTAGACCCAGTGGTCTAAAAGCTTATTAGTAAACAGATAAGGTACCTTCCATAGAGAATGCTAATTTGAACAGATGGTAAGAGTTCCAAAAGGGTGATATTACAATTAGATAATCTACGCATAGATAAGGTAAAAGTATAAGATATTTCTACCATGGTAACCTAATTTAGCAACTGGTAAGGTTTTAAAAGAGATATTAAGATTAAGCTATAGATCTTTTAAATAGGTTAATATAAGTTTAAAGATATTAATTCAATAATTAGCATATGAATAGGTTAATATAAGTTTTAAGATATTAAGTCAATAATTAGCGTATGCTGATGGTATTAAGTACGTTACTCTATAAACCGCGCAGTTATAGATCTTCTAGGAATTTAAGAGAATATATTGTATTAAGTTGTCTGACTATTCTAAAATAGTGCGTTGGTAAGGTTGTCATAAGCAGAATTAAGGTTTTATATATGATATGAAGGTTTGAGTATAAGCAGATAGTTGTTTAATCTTATTAAGTAAGGTTTAGCTACATTATATGTGATTGTAATTATGTTGTTAATCACGTATCCTATGTTGCAGTGTATTTCAAAGACGATTCAGCATGCTGTTTAAGGGGCCTGACTAGTTCAAGAACAAAAAGGGGGAATAGTGAAGGGGTTTCGTTAGAAGGAGATACGTTGTTGAATTAGTCAGGCCCAAAGGAATCTCAAGGCCAGTTCGAGAAGCTGAGAACAGAATCTGCTGTGAGAAAGAGGGGCGTTTCTTCGTTAACAGGGCCTCAGCATGGCGTGAGTCGTCGGACCTATCATCGGTGGGGCTCCAGCGTGTGGACTGCCCATGATACTCATTTAGCGAATCCATGCTTGGAGCGTGGATTCGTGATTAGAGAATAGTTGTGTATATAAGGAGACATGCTTCTGTAATAAATGGCTTTTGCGTGATTCACATTGAATCGGAGTGCTGAGTCCTTTATCGTTCCAACACTGATCCCAGCACCTTTTTGCAGTGAGAAGCCCCAACTCCTTTGCAGCCATTCCCAGGCATTTCTGTGTTTTCTAGCACATCTACAACCCTTCTGTTTCTTCTACTGCACTGCTCTCCATCCCCTGCCTCTGCTGAGACAGCAGAGCGAACGACCTGGGTAGCAGCCCATCCAAGAATTTAAAAAAGCCAAGAAGGCCAATGGTACCTGGGGTGGATTAGAAGGGGGTAGTCAGTAGGTCAGAGAGGTTCTCCTGCCCCTCTACTCTGCCCTGGGGAGACCACACCTGGAATATTGTGTCCAGTTGTGGCCCCTCAGTTCCAGAAGGACAGGGAACTGCTGGAGAGAGTCCAGCGCAGCCACCAAGATGCTGAAGGGAGTGGAGCATCTCCCGTGTGAGGAAAGGCTGAGGGAGCTGGGGCTCTGGAGCTGGAGGAGAATGAGGGGGGACTCATTCCTGGGGATCAATATGGAAAGGGGGAGTGTCAGGAGGATGGAGCCAGGCTCTTCTGGGTGACAACCAGTGACAGGACGAGGGGCAATGGGTACAAACTGGAACACAGGAGGTTCCACTTGAATATGAGAAGAAACTTGTTTGGGGTGAGGGTGGCAGAGCCTGGCCCAGGCTGCCCAGGGAGGTTGTGGAGTCTCCTTCTCTGCAGACATTCAAACCCGCCTTGACACCTTCCTGTGGAACCTCAGCTGGGTGTTCCTGCTCCATGGGGGGATTGCACTGGGTGAGCTTTCCAGGGCCCTCCATTCCCTGACATCCTGGGATTCTGTGATTCTCAACAAGTACAAGGACAACACCAGGGCTTCGTTCAAGCGGAGGAAGGCCCACGCAGCGGTGTGGAACGTGGCGGAGGCGCAGGCTGACTTTGCCACAGTGTTGTCCCTTGAGCCCTCGCCGCGCGCCATCATCTCTGAGGAGCCCGGAGCCTGCAAGCTCACCTGCACCGAGGACAAGATCCGCTTCGAGGGTGTCTTCTCACAGGAGACCCCAACGCTCCCTGAACAGGTTCTTTTAGATACTCCACACGTGGAACGTTTTTTGAAGGTTGTTAGCATTTAATACAAATTTTACTTATTTACATATTTGAGGTGGCCCAGGAGCTTGCCAGGGTGTAAGAGTTGGTCTGAAGGACAGTATTTGCCCGAACATCGCCATCAAGAGCTTGAACGGACAATGACTTGGAAAGAGGCCTGAGGAAGAACTGTGTTGCACAGGTCTCTCTGACCCGGGGGCTACCCTTAGCAACAGCCGCTGTGTGGGCTTCACCTGCTGCCTCAGCCAGGCTAGCCCCCACCTCCTAAAAGGAATTGTGTTCTATGGGTCTCTCTGACCTGGGGACAACAGTTGCTGTCCAGACGATGGATTTTCACCTGCTGCTTCAGCCAAACTCTCCTTCCACCTGCTCCCTGTTAGTAAAGCCAACGAAGAAGAGCATGCGCAGAGGCTCGCCAAGGCTTTTGAGGTCACCCAATGGACCATAAAGAAAGCCCTGAACGTGAGGCCACGCAGGCGCAGATGGGTTCTGGCAAACGAAGCAAGGACTTTTCGAGCCTGCGCAGTTAAGCCTCGGTTGGGAAACAAAGGCGGAGACTGGCCTCAACTCGTGGGAGAAAAGGGGGTGAAGACGCATAAAAGATGGATCCTGACTGGACATCATTGAGATCTCCCCACCAAAGGATCCTGAATCACAACAGAGGACCGGCAGGACTCTATGGGACTGGAGACCAGAGGGACGCCTTTGGGACTCGTTCGGTGGTAACCAAATCCTCTTTCCCCCCTTTTCATTTTTCTTTCCCTTTTTCCTCTACATTCTCTTTCACAGGCCGCTTTACGGGCAAAATAATAAAGTAACACTGTGTGATAGAATTATAACCCCTTGGCATTTTGGTTGCCTTAATTTTGCGCTTCAGGATCAAGGTGAACAAACTGTAACGAGTCCATCACTGAATGGAGCGTGACAGCAACTAAGCAGCTGGAGGCTGGGAAGAGAGATGCTGCTGCTGCCCACTGCTGCCCCAGTCATTGCAATCAGCTCTGGTTCTGTGCAGTGCGCGGAGGTGCTGGGGAAGAGGAGGATGCTGCGAAGGCTGCAGCCCAGGCTGTGCAGCAGCCACAGACAGCCGTGGCTGGTTTGCAATGGGCCACACAGGGATCAGCAGCTGCTGCGGCTCTTGGCTAACCGGGTTTATACCTGAGCCTCCCTCCATTTTTAGAGCCCAGAAACCCAGGGCGGAGGAGCACACATCTGAGATGAAGCTCTGAGCGGGCGCATTTCTTCTCAAGACCAGCACTGTTTGCGGCGCTTCTCCCCGGTGTCTCAGGCCTGAACGTGCTCTCGTGACGCTGGAAGCCTTGTGCGTCAGAGCCTTGTGCAGAGATGGATCATGGCTCAGATTTCCAGCAAGGGAGCGAGCAGCCGGCTCTTCCTCACTTGGAAGACCCTCGGTGGAGGTGAGGCACCGCGTGTGGGTTTGGAGGGTCTCGCCTGTATCAGCTCAGGGAGGTGCTCCGAAACACCCCCGCAATGGGGAGGTTCCTTGTGAGACGAAGGGGATGCCGTACGGTGCATGGATTAGGTCAACCAGGCCAAGTCGGCGATAGATCTCAAATGTTCCAAGTCCTTGACTCGAATTGGAGACAGGCAGGTGGGAAGGGAGCTTGAGGGGGATCCAGCCAGACTGCCGGCTTGCGGCAGCACCAGCCCATGGCTTCCCGAAAGCAATGTCGGGACACCCCGAGGACAGAGATTTCCTGCAGCCTTCTTTGTCCCGAGGGGGAGCAGGAACAGATGAGCACAGGGAGAAAACTGTCATTTTTTTTTTAATTGGCTTTATTGATTTCTGAAAACAATCCAAGGCCGAGCAGAGGCTGGCAGCACCATGTCCTCAGGGCAGGTGAACGCCGCGGGTGCCGTCCATGCTCCCATCCCTGGTGTGCCGCCCTCAGACGCTTCCTCTGGGCGCTCGCAGGCTCAGGACCAGCCGCATGTCCAAGGACCCGCGTGGCGCTGGCAGCCGGGCTCTACTCCTCTTGCTGTCCCGCGGTGCAGCTGCAGCGGAAAGCCCTGCGCAGAGCTCGGAGCACCCTCCTGAACCGGGAAGGCCGTCGCCGTGGAGCTGGGCCCTGCGCTGGGCAGGCGATGTCCGTGCTGGTCTCTCCTCCATGCTCTCCAGACACTGAAGAAACCGCCTTTTCCTCTTGATCCTTTGCAGCTGGGACGAGAGGGGCTGTGCTGGGCTGTCCCTCATCCTCTCCTGCCAAATGAGCCTCAATGACTTCAAGTGCTGCAGGTGCTGGTGCTGCCGCTGGAACATCCATGCATTGGGCCAGGTCCTGCTGTTCCTCCGCTTGCTGGCCAGGTCCCTGGATCTCAGCCTCAGCCCTGCGCACGGTCTCACTGACGATGTACTCCACGATGTCCGACAGAGCCACATCGTCCTCTGTGGGGCTGTGCTGGGCAGGTGCCGGGCTCCCTGCTTCTGCTGCCCCCTCCGTGTCTGTGCAGCTGGGCAAGCCAGAGCCCTCCTGGGGACCTGCAGGGGCGTCCTGGAGGAGCTCCTGGACCGAGGGGTTGATCCAGATGTTCTGGATGGAGTTGTCTCTGCCTTGGCACCCCTCTTTGCTGCTCTCATCCTCCACATCCATGCGCTGGGCCAGGTCCTGCTGTTCCTCTGCTTCCTGGCCAGTTCCCAAGATCTCAGCCACAGCTCTGCGCATGGCCTCACTGACGATGCGCTGGGCTGTGTCCCACAGAGCCGCGTCGTAGGCTGTGGGGCCCTGTGGGGCAGGTGCCGGGCACTCTGCCTCTGCTGCTGCCGCGGTGTCGGTGCTGCGAGGCCAGCCAGACCCCTCCTGGGGACCTCCATGGTGGTCCTGGAAGCTCTCCTGGACCGAGGGGGTGACCCAGGTGCCCTGGATGGTGTGCTGGCCCGGGCCGTGGCTGACCTGCGGGCAGGAGGAGGAGCAGGACACGTGGGATGGAGGCGGCAGCCCCGGCACCGCAGCAGCTGCTTGCGGCCCCATCCAACCACCGGCCTCTCCCTCCTGCCCTGTACCATCCCTCCCCTGTGGCTTATGGAGCAAGGGGGGCAGCCCGAAGGGCTGGGAGTGGGCGTTCGCCTCCTTGTCAATCGGCATCTTGGGCCTCGCCTGCTGCAGAGCTGCAACGGGCACCCAGGGGAGCTGCTGCCTCGTGAGGAGCTGCTGCCTCCTCCGAAACTGCTGCCTCCTCCGAAGCTGCTGCCTCCTCCGAAGCTGCTGCCTCCTCAGAAGCTGCTGCCTCCTCAGAAGCTGCTCCTTAAATACCCCCACGGTCAGGGCGGGGACCCCCATGTCACAATGGCCTCTGGCTATGACGACCCCGTGTCACAATGGCTTCTGGTTATGACGAGGTGCCCACATCACAGAGCCCGGGCGGTCGCCATGGAGACACCCACCTCCGGGCCGGCTGGGACTGGCTGTGCACGGCGTGGGGCAGCCCCTGCTTGAAGGAGGAGAGAGCAGAGCATGGCGAGGGAAGCTGTCCCCAGCACACAGGAGCCTGTGCCCCAGAGCTTGGCTCAGAGATGCTGCTGCCTGCTCCGCTACACCTGCAAAAATCCGCGTTCAGAGCTTGTTTGCAGGACACACCAAGGGCCGCTCTACAGCCTCACCACACTCATTCTTTGTTTTCAACATGATCGTCATGAGTTTTCTGAAGTAGGCATGAGCCTACTTTGAAGAAAAAGGCTGAAGCCACATTCACAAAACCACACAGTCCGTTTGCAGCAATAGAATCTACCGTTTCCCGCTTTTGTGACAACCAGGGCTCTCTCAAGGTGCGCTTTTACAGAACTTCTGAGCTGTTCCATGACTCACTTGCTAAAGGAGGTGGCCTCATCCAACTCCCAGTTTTAGCGTGCCAGCTCTCCAATGCATTGCCTCTGCCACCTTCCTTCTACCGGGCCCGAAGTGCATTCTACTGCCTGGTTAGGGAGATGCACGTGCCACCGGCCCCAAAGCATCACTCTGGGGACCCATCATGGCCGTTACCTCTCAGCTGCTGCACAAGCCAAATCTTTCTAGGATGGCTGCAGGCCCTCAGAATCTGCTACAGGTCCTTGCAAGCTCTCTATCTCCTTTTGTTCCCCTAGCACACTTACTCCCCGCTCCATGCAGTTTGTTTTGAGCCTAGGGAGCAGACAAATCCTTGGAAAATTACGCTTTATTTTCATGTCATATGTCAGAGAAACCCAGAATCCCAGAGTGTCAGGGGTTGAAGGGCCCTGTAAAGCTCATCCAGTGCAATCCCCCCATGGAGCAGGAACACCCAGCTGAGGTTCCACAGGAAGGTGTCCAGGCGGGTTTGAATGTCTGCAGAGAAGGAGACTCCACAACCTCCCTGGGCAGCCTGGGCCAGGCTCTGCCACCCTCACTCCGAACAAGTTTCTTCTCAAATTTAAGTGGAACCTCCTGTGTTTCAGTTTGCACCCATTGACCCTTGTCCTGTCACTGGATGTCACCCAGAAGAGCCTGGCTCCATCCTCCTGACACTCCCCCTTTCCATATTGGTCCCCATGAATGAGTCCCCACTCAGTTTCCTCTTCTCCAGCTCCAGAGTCCCAGCTCCCTCAGCCTTTCCTCACACGGGAGATGCTCCACTCCCTTCAGCATCTTTGTAGAACCTGAGGTTGTTCCTGCCCAGATTCAAGACTCCACACTTGCCCTTGTTCTATTTCATTAAATTTTTCCCTGCCCAACTCTCCATCCTGTCCAGGTCTCTCATGGCAGCACAGCTTCCAGTGTCAGCCACTCCTCCCAGCTTGGTGTCACCAGCAAACTTGCTGACAGTCACTCTATTCCCTCATCCAAGTTGTTGATGAATATATTGAATAATTCCGGCCCCAGCACTGCCCCCTGAGGCACTGCACTGGATCCAGGCCTCCAACTGGACTCTGCCCCGTTGACCACGACTCCCTGTCTTCTTCCCTTCAACCAGTTCACAGTCACCGCACTACCCCATTGTCCAGACCACACTCCCTCAGTTTAGCAGCAAGGACACTGTGGGAGGCTGTGTCAAATGCTTTACTGAAGTCAAGAAAAGAAGAAAATCCCAAAGTGAGGGGAAGTGAAGACATATAAAAGATGTTTCCTGACTGGACATCGTTGGGATCTCCCCACCAAAGGATCCCGCATCATGACAGAGGACCGGCAGGGCTCTACGGGACTGGAGACCAGAGGGAGGCCTTTGGGACTCGTTTGGTAGTAACCCAATCCTCTTCCCCCCTTTTCTTTTTTCCTTCCCTTCTTCCTCTACACTCTGTTTCGCGTGCCGCTTTACGGGCAAATAATAAGGTAACACTGTGTGACAGAATTATAACCCCTTGGCATTTTTGTTGCCTTAATTTTGTGCTTCGACATCAAGTTAAATGAAGCATCATGAGTCCATGACAGAATGGACTGTGACACAGGGCCTGGTGACACAGAGGTGCCCTGAAGTCCCAGTACTAAGCAGCGCATAGCAGTGACAGCGCACGGTTGAGGCGCAGTCTAAAGGTGAAGCTCCTTGCTGCGCTCTGGACAACGCTCATCATCACGTCAGGAAGGGACGCGTAGGGTGACATGAGCTCAAGCCCGCTGCCCTCTGCCAGGCTCTGTTTTTCATTTTTTCATGTTTTCATATGTTATGTTGGGCTGAGCCCCCGTGAATGGTTTATGCGCCAAGCCTCAGCCCCATCTCTGACCCCTTTGTGCCTGCACTCAGCGCCGCATCCTGCGTTGTCACATCCCAAGGCTGCTGCTGTCACCCCAAGCTGGTGTTTCCTCTATACTACATCATCATGTCAACATTGTAAATATTTTCTATAGAATAATTGTTACTTCCTACAGTTTGTTACTGCCAGCTGTGTAAAACTCTTGTCCTACTCTGCCAAGATAAACAAAAGCTGGACATGTTGCCTCTGAAAACAGGGCAGCTCCGTGCAGTGGAGGATCCCTTGCTGAGGCACTGACCTGTCTCCTCTCTCCAAGCCTTGGGCTGGAAGGGGTGCTCGCAGGCTGGAGTAGTTGGGGCTCCATGCCTGGAAGTGTCCCCAAATCCTGCTAGGATGGCACGGTTCTTAGATGATTTTCCATTAATAATCCAGAGAGTTTGCAAAGGTACACATGCTGTTGGCCATGATCATGTTTCTGTGATGGCAACTACATTGTAGCTTTTCTGCTGTACAACGGCTTCCAGCTCCTCTGTTCATTGCCCATTCTGTGTGCGTTGCTGCAGCTGCATTTCAGCTGGGCTGCTGATCTGTGAAGGGGTTTCGTTAGAAGGAGATATGTTGTTGAATTAGTCAGGCCCAAAGGAATCTCAAGGCCAGTTCGAGAAGCTGAGAACAGAATCTGCTGTGAGAAAGAGGGGCGTTTCTTCATTAACAGGGCCTCAGCATGGCGTGAGTCGTCGGACCTGTCATCGGTGGGGCTCCAGCGTGTGGACTGCCCATGATACTCATTTAGCGAATCCATGCTTGGAGCGTGGATTCGTGATTAGAGAATAGTTGTGTATATAAGGAGACATGCTTCTGTAATAAATGGCTTTGGCGTGATTCACATTGAATCGGAGTGCTGAGTCCTTTATCGTTCCAACAAATGGTGACCCCGACGTGATACTCCGAACGGCGTCTCACTACGGTCGGGGAAAAGCCTGGAGCAACCCAGCCGGAGGCGGCTCAGCTGGACTGAGAGCCGGGCGGAGACGTACGGACGTTCCGCGGATAAATTTTGTTGAAGGCGGCGCCGGGAAAGGTGAGCGGCTGGGAGCAGGAGGAGGGAAGAGTGAAGTTATGGGGCAGAATATATCCTCTGAGGAAGAAGCTATAGTTAAAATCCTCCTGCATATTCTCTCTAGGAGAGGACTTAAATATGAAGAAAGTAACATACGTAGACTGTTGGTTTGGTGTAGAACTAACGGCTACCCGACAGAAGCTGAGAAAGCTTTTAAAATTGAACTTTGGGACGATATAGGGCAGAAATTATGGGATAAGGTTAGCGACGGAGATAAAGAAGCTAAATCATTAGCGACTACATGGAAGCTTATGATTTCCACCTTAAAAGAATTTAAGGCTGAGCGGGCTGCGGTTACTGGAATTTTTGCAGCGTTACAGTCTGAAAAGAACTCTAAAAATAACTGTGAAGCTTATCCAGTTCGTGTTTTCGATATCCTTCCTGCTCCATGCCCTCTTGTGCCTTCGGCGCCCCCGATGATACAACAGTCTGGGGCGGAGGGAGGAAAATTACCGAGTGGATGGCCTCCTGTACCATCACACGACCCTAGAGAGACCAAGAAGTCCAAAGAACTGGAGTCAGATAATTTGTCAAAAGGACTGGTGAAAGCTGAGAATGTTAAAGTCGTAAATAATTGTAATATCAATTATTTTACTGATTCGTGTCCGCCTTTACCGCCTTCTGCCCTTCTAATTCGTACAAGAGAACAGAAGGAGTCGCCGGATAAGAACTGGGCAAAAGAACTGTGTGAAAGATCAGATCAGCTATTAGCGAGTGAATCCAACAGTCAGCCATATCAAGCTATGAGAGAGGTGCCTGAAACCAACAAAGCAGCCAAATTGTTTGCAACTATTAATCAGGGTCCCAATGAGAATTACATGCAATTTATTGACCACCTTCAAGAGACCATCAATAAGCAGGTTGAAAACTTAGAAGTTAAGGAAGCACTGGTGTTGAAATTAGCAGTAGAGAATGCTAATGTTTGCTATCAGCATGTTATTTGCGAGTTTTACAGTACATATTAGGTGTTCCTGTGTACCGTCTCTCTGAAAATCAAGCAGCTTGTCATGAATGTGAGTTAATTGTTTTACTAGTTGTTTTTAAGTGCGCCATAAAACCTTCTGCCCGCTCTTCCCACTCAGGCTGCGAGCAGCCCTGTGCTTCCCCCCCCCACCAAGGTTTTTACTTGCAAGATGAGGTCAGGAATGATTGTTTTCAGTTGTGTTCCTAAAAAAATTGGTATTGGGAGGTGTTTTAAAACATAGGAAAGCACTCGGACAAGAAATCATTAAATCATTTCAGACAGTTTTACAGGCGGGGCGATTTGAACTTCAACAAGCTGAGAGAGACTTAACTGATAACACACGGGTCAGAAAACTTGTTAAAGTCTGCAAGATGCTTTCCTTATTAACCTGTTTTCTCTGTGGGTATCTGTTTAAGCATGTTGCAATTTTGATAGGTCTTTGTTATATGATACGATAAGTTCACAGTCTGTTAAATCATGAGATTCCGTTGACTCAAAATGTGCATTTTGTGATAATATAGAAGAACATGAGTAATTTAGTTCTTTACTGCGTGAATGTGATGTCTATCCCTGTTTCTCTATTAGGACGGGATGTGTTAGGACAACTAGGAGCAACTCTGGTGACAAAACAACAGCATTTCTAGAAGCGGCCATTGATGATGGGTGACCAGTACTGAAATTACAGTGGAAAAATGATGATCCAGTATGGGTAAATCAATGGCCACTCAGTAAAGAAAACTCGCCCATGTTGAAGAGCTAGTACAGGAACAGCTTGAAAAAGGGCATTTAGAGCCGTCTACAAGTCCCTGGAATACTCCTGTGTTTACTATTCAGAAAAAATCAAAGAAATGGAGGTTGTTACATGATCTTCGAAAAATTAATGATACCATGGAAGACATGGGAGCATTACAGCCGGGATTACCATCCCCTGTCATGATTCCAGAAAACTGGCAGATCTTAATAATTGACTTGCAAGATTGTTTTTTCACCATTGCTTTACATCCTGATGACTGTAAACGTTTTGCATTTTCCATAAATTCTGCAAATAAGGCTGAACCTGCGAAAAGGTATCAATGGGTAGTTTTGCCACAGGGAATGAAAAATTCCCCAACTATGTGTCAAATTTATGTAGCTTGGGCCTTGCAATCAATCAGAAAATCTCATCCTGAGTTAGTGATTTGCCACTACATGGATGACATATTGATAGCTGGGGAAACTTTTTCGACTGATTTGTTGATAAATGAAGTATCTGATACATTGCAGCATAGAGGATTGCAAATTGCTCCAGAAAAGGTACAAATTCAACCAGCATGGAAATATCTTGGTTGGGAAATTTCTCAGTCCACAGTGAAACCTCAGAAAACAGTATGTCGGCCTGTCATTCAATCCTTAAATGATGTGCAGAAACTAGTGGGTGATCTGAATTGGGTCCGAACCATTTGTGGGATCACTAATGAGGATTTAGCTCCAATTGTAAAACTGCTAAAAGGGGATAGTGACATTAGCTCTCCTAGAACGCTTACTGCTGAGGCGGATGCTGCTCTGAAAAAGATTATGTCCAAACTTGTAAAAGCTTTCAGCCATAGGTGGAACCCAGATTATGTAATCGGACTACTAATTGTAAACAATACTAACTATCCTTTTGCTCTCATAATGCAATGGACAACTGGTAAGGAGCCGTTAAAGATCTTAGAGTGGGTGTTTTTGCGTTTTCGACTCAAACGAACCATTACAACCAGGGTTGAAGTCTTTGCTCAGCTTATAATGAAAGGTAGGCAGAGAATAGTCGAAATTTCAGGGGCTGAGCCTGCATATATCATTGTTCCCCTCGTTTCAGAATATTTACAGTGGGCTTTGCAGAACTCCTTACCTTTTCAGATTGCGTTATTAGATTCTCGAGCTTTAATTAAGACGTTTTCCCCTCCACACAAGTTAATGTCAGTTTTGAATATGGGATCAATGGAGGAGGGTCCCCCTCTTCTCTCAGAATTTCCTGTTAAAGGACCCACAGTGTTCACTGACGCAGGGGGTAAAATGCAGAAAGCAGCAATTACATGGAAAACAGATGGAAAATGGCACGATGTGATACTAACTGACCTGAAAGGACCAACTCAGCATTTGGAACTCAGGACTGTAATAGAAGTGTTTATCAGATTTGCTCATAGCCCAGTGAATATTGTTTGCGATTCTTTGTATGTGGTAGGTGCGGTAGCTCGCATTGAAAGATCATTGCTCAAAGAGGTTCAGGATGCACAGCTGATGTCTTTGTTCAAGCAACTATGGTTGTTGATCGAAGAGAGACAACACTGATACTTCATAACACATATCCGTAGTCATCTGACAATTCAAGGCGATTTAGCTGAAGGAAACCGCCGAGCTGATTTTCTTGTATCTCCTGCCTGGGTTCCACCTCCAGTAGATAGGTTTGGGCAAGCAGTACGCTCTCATAGTTTCCTCCATCAGTCTGCTCAGGTCTTACAGCGGCAATTTTCATTGTCCGAAAGTGAAGCCCGAGGTATTGTTAAAAGTTGTGCAGATTGTCAGCGCATCTCAGTAGGGCTGGGCGCAGGAGTCAATCCAAGAGGATTAGGAGCCTTGGAATTGTGGCAAATGGACGTCACACATGTCCCTGAATTTGGCAGGCTGAAGTATGTGCATATGTCTATTGATACATATTCTTTCGCCACATGGGCCACTGCTCAGACTGGTGAAACTAGTTCACATGTGCAACGACATTTACGTTCTGCTTTTGCAGCTTTGGGAGTTCTTGCACAGGTCAAGACAGGCAACGCACCTGGTTATATCGCCAAAGCTACTGCCACCTTTTTTCAATTGTGGGGTGTTAAGCACATTACAGGGATACCAAATTCTCCTACTGGTCAGGCCTTGGTAGAAAGGATGAATCGAACTCTCAAGCATCAGCTTGACAAACAAAAAGGGGGAACTGACTGTACTACTCCACATGACAGACTAAGCAAAGCATTATATGTCTTGAACTTTTTACGCCTTCCGCAAGGATTCGACATTCCACCTATGATTCGTCATGGAACAAGCTTAAGAGGACACTTGACAGACCTTAGAGAAAATCAATGTCAGGTCAAAATACGCAGTGGAGTTACTGGTGAATGGGAGGGTCCTTTCCAATTAATAACTTGGGGAAAGGGTTATGCTTGTGTCATTACAAATCAAGGATCAAAATGGATTCCTGCGAAATGGATCAAGCCATGGCTGAATAAAGACAACAAAGATTCGACAGATGCAGAAGGACAGGAGGGAGATAAGTTGTGAGAATTGTCTCAAATGTAAACCATGAATTCTTATTCAGTGTTATAGATGCTCTTAGACCCAGTGGTCTAAAAGCTTATTAGTAAACAGATAAGGTACCTTCCATAGAGAATGCTAATTTGAACAGATGGTAAGAGTTCCAAAAGGGTGATATTACAATTAGATAATCTACGCATAGATAAGGTAAAAGTATAAGATATTTCTACCATGGTAACCTAATTTAGCAACTGGTAAGGTTTTAAAAGAGATATTAAGATTAAGCTATAGATCTTTTAAATAGGTTAATATAAGTTTAAAGATATTAATTCAATAATTAGCATATGAATAGGTTAATATAAGTTTTAAGATATTAAGTCAATAATTAGCGTATGCTGATGGTATTAAGTACGTTACTCTATAAACCGCGCAGTTATAGATCTTCTAGGAATTTAAGAGAATATATTGTATTAAGTTGTCTGACTATTCTAAAATAGTGCGTTGGTAAGGTTGTCATAAGCAGAATTAAGGTTTTATATATGATATGAAGGTTTGAGTATAAGCAGATAGTTGTTTAATCTTATTAAGTAAGGTTTAGCTACATTATATGTGATTGTAATTATGTTGTTAATCATGTATCCTATGTTGCAGTGTATTTCAAAGACGATTCAGCATGCTGTTTAAGGGGCCTGACTAGTTCAAGAACAAAAAGGGGGAATAGTGAAGGGGTTTCGTTAGAAGGAGATACGTTGTTGAATTAGTCAGGCCCAAAGGAATCTCAAGGCCAGTTCGAGAAGCTGAGAACAGAATCTGCTGTGAGAAAGAGGGGCGTTTCTTCGTTAACAGGGCCTCAGCATGGCGTGAGTCGTCGGACCTATCATCGGTGGGGCTCCAGCGTGTGGACTGCCCATGATACTCATTTAGCGAATCCATGCTTGGAGCGTGGATTCGTGATTAGAGAATAGTTGTGTATATAAGGAGACATGCTTCTGTAATAAATGGCTTTGGCGTGATTCACATTGAATCGGAGTGCTGAGTCCTTTATCGTTCCAACACTGATCCCAGCACCTTTTTGCAGTGAGAAGCCCCAACTCCTTTGCAGCCATTCCCAGGCATTTCTGTGTTTTCTAGCACATCTACAACCCTTCTGTTTCTTCTACTGCACTGCTCTCCATCCCCTGCCTCTGCTGAGACAGCAGAGCAAACGACCTGGGTAGCAGCCCATCCAAGAATTTAAAAAAGCCAAGAAGGCCAATGGTACCTGGGGTGGATTAGAAGGGGGTAGTCAGTAGGTCAGAGAGGTTCTCCTGCCCCTCTACTCTGCCCTGGGGAGACCACACCTGGAATATTGTGTCCAGGGAACTGCTGGAGAGAGTCCAGCGCAGCCACCAAGATGCTGAAGGGAGTGGAGCATCTCCCGTGTGAGGAAAGGCTGAGGGAGCTGGGGCTCTGGAGCTGGAGGAGAATGAGGGGGGACTCATTCCTGGGGATCAATATGGAAAGGGGGAGTGTCAGGAGGATGGAGCCAGGCTCTTCTGGGTGACAACCAGTGACAGGACGAGGGGCAATGGGTACAAACTGGAACACAGGAGGTTCCACTTGAATATGAGAAGAAACTTGTTTGGGGTGAGGGTGGCAGAGCCTGGCCCAGGCTGCCCAGGGAGGTTGTGGAGTCTCCTTCTCTGCAGACATTCAAACCCGCCTTGACACCTTCCTGTGGAACCTCAGCTGGGTGTTCCTGCTCCATGGGGGGATTGCACTGGGTGAGCTTTCCAGGGCCCTCCATTCCCTGACATCCTGGGATTCTGTGATTCTCAACAAGTACAAGGACAACACCAGGGCTTCGTTCAAGTGGAGGAAGGCCCACGCAGCGGTGTGGAACGTGGCGGAGGCGCAGGCTGACTTTGCCACAGTGTTGTCCCTTGAGCCCTCGCCGCGCGCCATCATCTCTGAGGAGCCCGGAGCCTGCAAGCTCACCTGCACCGAGGACAAGATCCGCTTCGAGGGTGTCTTCTCACAGGAGACCCCAACGCTCCCTGAACAGGTTCTTTTAGATACTCCACACGTGGAACGTTTTTTGAAGGTTGTTAGCATTTAATACAAATTTTACTTATTTACATATTTGAGGTGGCCCAGGAGCTTGCCAGGGTGTAAGAGTTGGTCTGAAGGACAGTATTTGCCCGAACATCGCCATCAAGAGCTTGAACGGACAATGACTTGGAAAGAGGCCTGAGGAAGAACTGTGTTGCACAGGTCTCTCTGACCCGGGGGCTACCGTTAGCAACAGCCGCTGTGTGGGCTTCACCTGCTGCCTCAGCCAGGCTAGCCCCCACCTCCTAAAAGGAATTGTGTTCTATGGGTCTCTCTGACCTGGGGACAACAGTTGCTGTCCAGACGATGGATTTTCACCTGCTGCTTCAGCCAAACTCTCCTTCCACCTGCTCCCTGTTAGTAAAGCCAACGAAGAAGAGCATGCGCAGAGGCTCGCCAAGGCTTTTGAGGTCACCCAATGGACCATAAAGAAAGCCCTGAACGTGAGGCCACGCAGGCGCAGATGGGTTCTGGCAAACGAAGCAAGGACTTTTCGAGCCTGCGCAGTTAAGCCTCGGTTGGGAAACAAAGGCGGAGACTGGCCTCAACTCGTGGGAGAAAAGGGGGTGAAGACGCATAAAAGATGGATCCTGACTGGACATCATTGAGATCTCCCCACCAAAGGATCCTGAATCACAACAGAGGACCGGCAGGACTCTATGGGACTGGAGACCAGAGGGACGCCTTTGGGACTCGTTTGGTGGTAACCAAATCCTCTTTCTCCCCTTTTCATTTTTCTTTCCCTTTTTCCTCTACATTCTCTTTCACAGGCCGCTTTACGGGCAAAATAATAAAGTAACACTGTGTGATAGAATTATAACCCCTTGGCATTTTGGTTGCCTTAATTTTGCGCTTCAGGATCAAGGTGAACAAACTGTAACGAGTCCATCACTGAATGGAGCGTGACAGCAACTAAGCAGCTGGAGGCTGGGAAGAGAGATGCTGCTGCTGCCCACTGCTGCCCCAGTCATTGCAATCAGCTCTGGTTCTGTGCAGTGCGCGGAGGTGCTGGGGAAGAGGAGGATGCTGCGAAGGCTGCAGCCCAGGCTGTGCAGCAGCCACAGACAGCCGTGGCTGGTTTGCAATGGGCCACACAGGGATCAGCAGCTGCTGCGGCTCTTGGCTAACCGGGTTTATACCTGAGCCTCCCTCCATTTTTAGAGCCCAGAAACCCAGGGCGGAGGAGCACACATCTGAGATGAAGCTCTGAGCGGGCGCATTTCTTCTCAAGACCAGCACTGTTTGCGGCGCTTCTCCCCGGTGTCTCAGGCCTGAACGTGCTCTCGTGACGCTGGAAGCCTTGTGCGTCAGAGCCTTGTGCAGAGATGGATCATGGCTCAGATTTCCAGCAAGGGAGCGAGCAGCCGGCTCTTCCTCACTTGGAAGACCCTCGGTGGAGGTGAGGCACCGCGTGTGGGTTTGGAGGGTCTCGCCTGTATCAGCTCAGGGAGGTGCTCCGAAACACCCCCGCAATGGGGAGGTTCCTTGTGAGACGAAGGGGATGCCGTACGGTGCATGGATTAGGTCAACCAGGCCAAGTCGGCGATAGATCTCAAATGTTCCAAGTCCTTGACTCGAATTGGAGACAGGCAGGTGGGAAGGGAGCTTGAGGGGGATCCAGCCAGACTGCCGGCTTGCGGCAGCACCAGCCCATGGCTTCCCGAAAGCAATGTCGGGACACCCCGAGGACAGAGATTTCCTGCAGCCTTCTTTGTCCCGAGGGGGAGCAGGAACAGATGAGCACAGGGGGAAAACTGTCATTTTTTTTTTAATTGGCTTTATTGATTTCTTAAAACAATCCAAGGCCGAGCAGAGGCTGGCAGCACCATGTCCTCAGGGCAGGTGAACGCCGCGGTCGCCGTCCATGCTCCCATCCCTGGTGTGCCGCCCTCAGACGCTCCCTCTGGGCGCTGCGCAGGCTCAGGACCAGCCGCATGTCCAGGGACCCGCGTGGCGCTGGCAGCCGGGCTCTACTCCTCTTGCTGTCCCGCGGTGCAGCTGCAGCGGAAAGCCCTGCGCAGAGCCCGGAGCACCCTCCTGAACCGGGAAGGCCGTCGCCGTGGAGCTGGGCCCTGCGCTGGGCAGGCGATGTCTGTGCTGGTCTCTCCTCCATGCTCTCCAGACATTGAAGAAACCGCCTTTTCCTCTTGATCCTTTGCAGCTGGGACGAGAGGGGCTGTGCTGGGCTGTCCCTCATCCTCTCCTGCCAAATGAGCCTCAATGACTTCAAGTGCTGCAGGTGCAGGTGCTGCCGCTGGAACATCCATGCATTGGGCCAGGTCCTGCTGTTCCTCCGCTTGCTGGCCAGGTCCCTGGATCTCAGCCTCAGCCCTGCGCACGGCCTCACTGACGATGTACTCCACGATGTCCGACAGAGCCACATCGTCCTCTGTGGGGCTGTGCTGGGCAGGTGCCGGGCTCCCTGCTTCTGCTGCCCCCTCTGTGTCTGTGCAGCTGGGCAAGCCAGAGCCCTCCTGGGGACCTGCAGGGGCGTCCTGGAGGAGCTCCTGGACCGAGGGGTTGATCCAGATGTTCTGGATGGAGTTGTCTCTGCCTTGGCACCCCTCTTTGCTGCTCTCATCCTCCACATCCATGTGCTGGGCCAGGTCCTGCTGTTCCTCTGCTTCCTGGCCAGTTCCCAAGATCTCAGCCACAGCTCTGCGCATGGCCTCACTGACGATGCGCTGGGCTGTGTCCCACAGAGCCGCGTCGTAGGCTGTGGGGCCCTGTGGGGCAGGTGCCGGGCACTCTGCCTCTGCTGCTGCCGCGGTGTCGGTGCTGCGAGGCCAGCCAGACCCCTCCTGGGGACCTCCATGGTGGTCCTGGAAGCTCTCCTGGACCGAGGGGGTGACCCAGGTGCCCTGGATGGTGTGCTGGCCCGGGCCGTGGCTGACCTGTGGGCAGGAGGAGGAGCAGGACACGTGGGATGGAGGCGGCAGCCCCGGCACCGCAGCAGCTGCTTGCGGCCCCATCCAACCACCGGCCTCTCCCTCCTGCCCTGTACCATCCCTCCCCTGTGGCTTATGGAGCAAGGGGGGCAGCCCGAAGGGCTGGGAGTGGGCGTTCGCCTCCTTGTCAATCGGCATCTTGGGCCTCGCCTGCTGCAGAGCTGCAACGGGCACCCAGGGGAGCTGCTGCCTCGTGAGGAGCTGCTGCCTCCTCCGAAGCTGCTGCCTCCTCCGAAGCTGCTGCCTCCTCCGAAGCTGCTGCCTCCTCAGAAGCTGCTGCCTCCTCCGAAGCTGCTGCCTCCTCAGAAGCTGCTGCCTCCTCAGAAGCTGCTCCTTAAATACCCCCACGGTCAGGGCGGGGACCCCCATGTCACAATGGCCTCTGGCTATGACGACCCCGTGTCACAATGGCTTCTGGTTATGACGAGGTGCTCACATCACAGAGCCCGGGCGGTCGCCATGGGGACACCCACCTCCAGGCCGGCTGGGACTGGCTGTGCACGGCGTGGGGCAGCCCCTGCTTGAAGGAGGAGAGAGCAGAGCATGGCGAGGGAAGCTGTCCCCAGCACACAGGAGCCCGTGCCCCAGAGCTTGGCTCAGAGATGCTGCTGCCTGCTCTGCTACACCTGCAACAATCCGCCTTCAGATCTTGTTTGCAGGACACACCAAGGGCCTCTCTACAGCCTCACCACACTGATTCTTTGTTTTCAACATGATCGTCATGAGTTTTCTGAAGTAGGCATGAGCCTACTTTGAAGAAAAAGGCTGAAGCCACATTCACAAAACCACACAGTCCGTTTGCAGCAATAGAATCTACCGTTTCCCCCTTTTGTGACAACCAGTGCTCTCTCAAGGTGTGCTTTTACAGAACTTCTGAGCTGTTCCATGACTCACTTGCTAAAGGAGGTGGCCTCATCCAACTCCCAGTTTTAGCGTGCCAGCTCTCCAATGCATTGCCTCTGCCACCTTCCTTCTACCGGGCCCGAAGTGCATTCTACTGCCTGGTTAGGGAGATGCACGTGCCACCGGCCCCAAAGCATCACTCTGGGGACCCATCATGGCCGTTACCTCTCAGCTGCTGCACCAGCCAAATCTTTCTAGGATGGCAGCAGGCTCTCAGAATCTGCTACAGGTCCTTGCAAGCTCTCTATCTCCTTTTGTTCCCCTAGCACACTTACTCCCCGCTCCATGCAGTTTGTTTTGAGCCTAGGGAGCAGACAAATCCTTGGAAAATTACGCTTTATTTTCATGTCGTATGTCAGAGAAACCCAGAATCCCAGAGTGTCAGGGGTTGAAGGGCCCTGTAAAGCTCATCCAGTGCAATCCCCCCATGGAGCAGGAACACCCAGCTGAGGTTCCACAGGAAGGTGTCCAGGCGGGTTTGAATGTCTGCAGAGAAGGAGACTCCACAACCTCCCTGGGCAGCCTGGGCCAGGTTCTGACACCCTCACTCCGAACAAGTTTCTTCTCAAATTTAAGTGGAACCTCCTGTGTTCCAGTTTGCACCCATTGCCCCTTGTCCTGTCACTGGATGTCACCCAGAAGAGCCTGGCTCCATCCTCCTGACACTCCCCCTTTCCATATTGATCCCCATGAATGAGTCCCCACTCAGTTTCCTCTTCTCCAGCTCCAGAGCCCCAGCTCCCTCAGCCTTTCCTCACACGGGAGATGCTCCACTCCCTTCAGCATCTTTGTAGAACCTGAGGTTGTTCCTGCCCAGATTCAAGACTCCACACTTGCCCTTGTTCTATTTCATTAAATTTTTCCCTGCCCAACTCTCCATCCTGTCCAGGTCTCTCATGGCAGCACAGCTTCCAGTGTCAGCCACTCCTCCCAGCTTGGTGTCACCAGCAAACTTGCTGACAGTCACTCTATTCCCTCATCCAAGTTGTTGATGAATATATTGAATAATTCCGGCCCCAGCACTGCCCCCTGAGGCACTGCACTGGATCCAGGCCTCCAACTGGACTCTGCCCCGTTGACCACGACTCCCTGTCTTCTTCCCTTCAACCAGTTCACAGTCCATGTCCCTACCCCATTGTCCAGACCACACTCCCTCAGTTTAGCAGCAAGGACACTGTGGGAGGCTGTGTCAAATGCTTTACTGAAGTCAAGAAATGAAGAAAATCCCAAAGTGAGGGGAAGTGAAGACACATAAAAGATGTTTCCTGACTGGACATCGTTGGGATCTCCCCACCAAAGGATCCCGAATCATGACAGAGGACTGGCAGGGCTCTACGGGACTGGAGACCAGAGGGAGGCCTTTGGGACTCGTTTGGTAGTAACCCAATCCTCTTCCCCCCTTTTCTTTTTTCCTTCCCTTCTTCCTCTACACTCTGTTTCGCGTGCCGCTTTACGGGCAAATAATAAGGTAACACTGTGTGACAGAATTATAACCCCTTGGCATTTTTGTTGCCTTAATTTTGTGCTTCGACATCAAGTTAAATGAAGCATCATGAGTCCATGACAGAATGGACTGTGACACAGGGCCTGGTGACACAGAGGTGCCCTGAAGTCCCAGTACTAAGCAGCGCATAGCAGTGACAGCGCACGGTTGAGGCGCAGTCTAAAGGTGAAGCTCCTTGCTGCGCTCTGGACAACGCTCATCATCACGTCAGGAAGGGACGCGTAGGGTGACATGAGCTCAAGCCCGCTGCCCTCTGCCAGGCTCTGTTTTTCATTTTTTCATGTTTTCATATGTTATGTTGGGCTGAGCCCCCGTGAATGGTTCATGCGCCAAGCCTCAGCCCCATCTCTGACCCCTTTGTGCCTGCACTCAGCGCCGCATCCTGCGTTGTCACATCCCAAGGCTGCTGCTGTCACCCCAAGCTGGTGTTTCTTCTATACTACATCATCATGTCAACATTGTAAATATTTTATATAGAATAATTGTTACTTCCTACAGTTTGTTACTGCCAGCTGTGTAAAACTCTTGTCCTACTCTGCCAAGATAAACAAAAGCTGGACATGTTGCCTCTGAAAACAGGGCAGCTCCGTGCAGTGGAGGATCCCTTGCTGAGGCACTGACCTGTCTCCTCTCTCCAAGCCTTGGGCTGGAAGGGGTGCTCGCAGGCTGGAGTAGTTGGGGCTCCATGCCTGGAAGTGTCCCCAAATCCTGCTAGGATGGCACGGTTCTTAGATGATTTTCCATTAATAATCCAGAGAGTTTGCAAAGGTACACATGCTGTTGGCCATGATCATGTTTCTGTGATGGCAACTACATTGTAGCTTTTCTGCTGTACAACGGCTTCCAGCTCCTCTGTTCATTGCCCATTCTGTGTGCGTTGCTGCAGCTGCATTTCAGCTGGGCTGCTGATCTGTGAAGGGGTTTCGTTAGAAGGAGATATGTTGTTGAATTAGTCAGGCCCAAAGGAATCTCAAGGCCAGTTCGAGAAGCTGAGAACAGAATCTGCTGTGAGAAAGAGGGGCGTTTCTTCATTAACAGGGCCTCAGCATGGCGTGAGTCGTCGGACCTGTCATCGGTGGGGCTCCAGCGTGTGGACTGCCCATGATACTCATTTAGCGAATCCATGCTTGGAGCGTGGATTCGTGATTAGAGAATAGTTGTGTATATAAGGAGACATGCTTCTGTAATAAATGGCTTTGGCGTGATTCACATTGAATCGGAGTGCTGAGTCCTTTATCGTTCCAACAAATGGTGACCCCGACGTGATACTCCGAACGGCGTCTCACTACGGTCGGGGAAAAGCCTGGAGCAACCCAGCCGGAGGCGGCTCAGCTGGACTGAGAGCCGGGCGGAGACGTACGGACGTTCCGCGGATAAATTTTGTTGAAGGCGGCGCCGGGAAAGGTGAGCGGCTGGGAGCAGGAGGAGGGAAGAGTGAAGTTATGGGGCAGAATATATCCTCTGAGGAAGAAGCTATAGTTAAAATCCTCCTGCATATTCTCTCTAGGAGAGGACTTAAATATGAAGAAAGTAACATACGTAGACTGTTGGTTTGGTGTAGAACTAACGGCTACCCGACAGAAGCTGAGAAAGCTTTTAAAATTGAACTTTGGGACGATATAGGGCAGAAATTATGGGATAAGGTTAGCGACGGAGATAAAGAAGCTAAATCATTAGCGACTACATGGAAGCTTATGATTTCCACCTTAAAAGAATTTAAGGCTGAGCGGGCTGCGGTTACTGGAATTTTTGCAGCGTTACAGTCTGAAAAGAACTCTAAAAATAACTGTGAAGCTTATCCAGTTCGTGTTTTCGATATCCTTCCTGCTCCATGCCCTCTTGTGCCTTCGGCGCCCCCGATGATACAACAGTCTGGGGCGGAGGGAGGAAAATTACCGAGTGGATGGCCTCCTGTACCATCACACGACCCTAGAGAGACCAAGAAGTCCAAAGAACTGGAGTCAGATAATTTGTCAAAAGGACTGGTGAAAGCTGAGAATGTTAAAGTCGTAAATAATTGTAATATCAATTATTTTACTGATTCGTGTCCGCCTTTACCGCCTTCTGCCCTTCTAATTCCTACAAGAGAACAGAAGGAGTCGCCGGATAAGAACTGGGCAAAAGAACTGTGTGAAAGATCAGATCAGCTATTAGCGAGTGAATCCAACAGTCAGCCATATCAAGCTATGAGAGAGGTGCCTGAAACCAACAAAGCAGCCAAATTGTTTGCAACTATTAATCAGGGTCCCAATGAGAATTACATGCAATTTATTGACCACCTTCAAGAGACCATCAATAAGCAGGTTGAAAACTTAGAAGTTAAGGAAGCACTGGTGTTGAAATTAGCAGTAGAGAATGCTAATGTTTGCTATCAGCATGTTATTTGCGAGTTTTACAGTACATATTAGGTGTTCCTGTGTACCGTCTCTCTGAAAATCAAGCAGCTTGTCATGAATGTGAGTTAATTGTTTTACTAGTTGTTTTTAAGTGCGCCATAAAACCTTCTGCCCGCTCTTCCCACTCAGGCTGCGAGCAGCCCTGTGCTTCCCCCCCCCACCAAGGTTTTTACTTGCAAGATGAGGTCAGGAATGATTGTTTTCAGTTGTGTTCCTAAAAAAATTGGTATTGGGAGGTGTTTTAAAACATAGGAAAGCACTCGGACAAGAAATCATTAAATCATTTCAGACAGTTTTACAGGCGGGGCGATTTGAACTTCAACAAGCTGAGAGAGACTTAACTGATAACACACGGGTCAGAAAACTTGTTAAAGTCTGCAAGATGCTTTCCTTATTAACCTGTTTTCTCTGTGGGTATCTGTTTAAGCATGTTGCAATTTTGATAGGTCTTTGTTATATGATACGATAAGTTCACAGTCTGTTAAATCATGAGATTCCGTTGACTCAAAATGTGCATTTTGTGATAATATAGAAGAACATGAGTAATTTAGTTCTTTACTGCGTGAATGTGATGTCTATCCCTGTTTCTCTATTAGGACGGGATGTGTTAGGACAACTAGGAGCAACTCTGGTGACGAAACAACAGCATTTCTAGAAGCGGCCATTGATGATGGGTGACCAGTACTGAAATTACAGTGGAAAAATGATGATCCAGTATGGGTAAATCAATGGCCACTCAGTAAAGAAAACTCGCCCATGTTGAAGAGCTAGTACAGGAACAGCTTGAAAAAGGGCATTTAGAGCCGTCTACAAGTCCCTGGAATACTCCTGTGTTTACTATTCAGAAAAAATCAAAGAAATGGAGGTTGTTACATGATCTTCGAAAAATTAATGATACCATGGAAGACATGGGAGCATTACAGCCGGGATTACCATCCCCTGTCATGATTCCAGAAAACTGGCAGATCTTAATAATTGACTTGCAAGATTGTTTTTTCACCATTGCTTTACATCCTGATGACTGTAAACGTTTTGCATTTTCCATAAATTCTGCAAATAAGGCTGAACCTGCGAAAAGGTATCAATGGGTAGTTTTGCCACAGGGAATGAAAAATTCCCCAACTATGTGTCAAATTTATGTAGCTTGGGCCTTGCAATCAATCAGAAAATCTCATCCTGAGTTAGTGATTTGCCACTACATGGATGACATATTGATAGCTGGGGAAACTTTTTCGACTGATTTGTTGATAAATGAAGTATCTGATACATTGCAGCATAGAGGATTGCAAATTGCTCCAGAAAAGGTACAAATTCAACCAGCATGGAAATATCTTGGTTGGGAAATTTCTCAGTCCACAGTGAAACCTCAGAAAACAGTATGTCGGCCTGTCATTCAATCCTTAAATGATGTGCAGAAACTAGTGGGTGATCTGAATTGGGTCCGAACCATTTGTGGGATCACTAATGAGGATTTAGCTCCAATTGTAAAACTGCTAAAAGGGGATAGTGACATTAGCTCTCCTAGAACGCTTACTGCTGAGGCGGATGCTGCTCTGAAAAAGATTATGTCCAAACTTGTAAAAGCTTTCAGCCATAGGTGGAACCCAGATTATGTAATCGGACTACTAATTGTAAACAATACTAACTATCCTTTTGCTCTCATAATGCAATGGACAACTGGTAAGGAGCCGTTAAAGATCTTAGAGTGGGTGTTTTTGCGTTTTCGACTCAAACGAACCATTACAACCAGGGTTGAAGTCTTTGCTCAGCTTATAATGAAAGGTAGGCAGAGAATAGTCGAAATTTCAGGGGCTGAGCCTGCATATATCATTGTTCCCCTCGTTTCAGAATATTTACAGTGGGCTTTGCAGAACTCCTTACCTTTTCAGATTGCGTTATTAGATTCTCGAGCTTTAATTAAGACGTTTTCCCCTCCACACAAGTTAATGTCAGTTTTGAATATGGGATCAATGGAGGAGGGTCCCCCTCTTCTCTCAGAATTTCCTGTTAAAGGACCCACAGTGTTCACTGACGCAGGGGGTAAAATGCAGAAAGCAGCAATTACATGGAAAACAGATGGAAAATGGCACGATGTGATACTAACTGACCTGAAAGGACCAACTCAGCATTTGGAACTCAGGACTGTAATAGAAGTGTTTATCAGATTTGCTCATAGCCCAGTGAATATTGTTTGCGATTCTTTGTATGTGGTAGGTGCGGTAGCTCGCATTGAAAGATCATTGCTCAAAGAGGTTCAGGATGCACAGCTGATGTCTTTGTTCAAGCAACTATGGTTGTTGATCGAAGAGAGACAACACTGATACTTCATAACACATATCCGTAGTCATCTGACAATTCAAGGCGATTTAGCTGAAGGAAACCGCCGAGCTGATTTTCTTGTATCTCCTGCCTGGGTTCCACCTCCAGTAGATAGGTTTGGGCAAGCAGTACGCTCTCATAGTTTCCTCCATCAGTCTGCTCAGGTCTTACAGCGGCAATTTTCATTGTCCGAAAGTGAAGCCCGAGGTATTGTTAAAAGTTGTGCAGATTGTCAGCGCATCTCAGTAGGGCTGGGCGCAGGAGTCAATCCAAGAGGATTAGGAGCCTTGGAATTGTGGCAAATGGACGTCACACATGTCCCTGAATTTGGCAGGCTGAAGTATGTGCATATGTCTATTGATACATATTCTTTCGCCACATGGGCCACTGCTCAGACTGGTGAAACTAGTTCACATGTGCAACGACATTTACGTTCTGCTTTTGCAGCTTTGGGAGTTCTTGCACAGGTCAAGACAGGCAACGCACCTGGTTATATCGCCAAAGCTACTGCCACCTTTTTTCAATTGTGGGGTGTTAAGCACATTACAGGGATACCAAATTCTCCTACTGGTCAGGCCTTGGTAGAAAGGATGAATCGAACTCTCAAGCATCAGCTTGACAAACAAAAAGGGGGAACTGACTGTACTACTCCACATGACAGACTAAGCAAAGCATTATATGTCTTGAACTTTTTACGCCTTCCGCAAGGATTCGACATTCCACCTATGATTCGTCATGGAACAAGCTTAAGAGGACACTTGACAGACCTTAGAGAAAATCAATGTCAGGTCAAAATACGCAGTGGAGTTACTGGTGAATGGGAGGGTCCTTTCCAATTAATAACTTGGGGAAAGGGTTATGCTTGTGTCATTACAGATCAAGGATCAAAATGGATTCCTGCGAAATGGATCAAGCCATGGCTGAATAAAGACAACAAAGATTCGACAGATGCAGAAGGACAGGAGGGAGATAAGTTGTGAGAATTGTCTCAAATGTAAACCATGAATTCTTATTCAGTGTTATAGATGCTCTTAGACCCAGTGGTCTAAAAGCTTATTAGTAAACAGATAAGGTACCTTCCATAGAGAATGCTAATTTGAACAGATGGTAAGAGTTCCAAAAGGGTGATATTACAATTAGATAATCTACGCATAGATAAGGTAAAAGTATAAGATATTTCTACCATGGTAACCTAATTTAGCAACTGGTAAGGTTTTAAAAGAGATATTAAGATTAAGCTATAGATCTTTTAAATAGGTTAATATAAGTTTAAAGATATTAATTCAATAATTAGCATATGAATAGGTTAATATAAGTTTTAAGATATTAAGTCAATAATTAGCGTATGCTGATGGTATTAAGTACGTTACTCTATAAACCGCGCAGTTATAGATCTTCTAGGAATTTAAGAGAATATATTGTATTAAGTTGTCTGACTATTCTAAAATAGTGCGTTGGTAAGGTTGTCATAAGCAGAATTAAGGTTTTATATATGATATGAAGGTTTGAGTATAAGCAGATACTTGTTTAATCTTATTAAGTAAGGTTTAGCTACATTATATGTGATTGTAATTATGTTGTTAATCATGTATCCTATGTTGCAGTGTATTTCAAAGACGATTCAGCATGCTGTTTAAGGGGCCTGACTAGTTCAAGAACAAAAAGTGGGAATAGTGAAGGGGTTTTGTTAGAAGGAGATACGTTGTTGAATTAGTCAGGCCCAAAGGAATCTCAAGGCCAGTTCGAGAAGCTGAGAACAGAATCTGCTGTGAGAAAGAGGGGCGTTTCTTCGTTAACAGGGCCTCAGCATGGCGTGAGTCGTCGGACCTATCATCGGTGGGGCTCCAGCGTGTGGACTGCCCATGATACTCATTTAGCGAATCCATGCTTGGAGCGTGGATTCGTGATTAGAGAATAGTTGTGTATATAAGGAGACATGCTTCTGTAATAAATGACTTTTGTGTGATTCACATTGAATCGGAGTGCTGAGTCCTTTATCGTTCCAACACTGATCCCAGCACCTTTTTGCAGTGAGAAGCCCCAACTCCTTTGCAGCCATTCCCAGGCATTTCTGTGTTTTCTAGCACATCTACAACCCTTCTGTTTCTTCTACTGCACTGCTCTCCATCCCCTGCCTCTGCTGAGACAGCAGAGCAAACGACCTGGGTAGCAGCCCATCCAAGAATTTAAAAAAGCCAAGAAGGCCAATGGTACCTGGGGTGGATTAGAAGGGGGTAGTCAGTAGGTCAGAGAGGTTCTCCTGCCCCTCTACTCTGCCCTGGGGAGACCACACCTGGAATATTGTGTCCAGTTGTGGCCCCTCAGTTCCAGAAGGACAGGGAACTGCTGGAGAGAGTCCAGCGCAGCCACCAAGATGCTGAAGGGAGTGGAGCATCTCCCGTGTGAGGAAAGGCTGAGGGAGCTGGGGCTCTGGAGCTGGAGGAGAATGAGGGGGGACTCATTCCTGGGGATCAATATGGAAAGGGGGAGTGTCAGGAGGATGGAGCCAGGCTCTTCTGGGTGACAACCAGTGACAGGACGAGGGGCAATGGGTACAAACTGGAACACAGGAGGTTCCACTTGAATATGAAAAGAAACTTGTTTGGGGTGAGGGTGGCAGAGCCTGGCCCAGGCTGCCCAGGGAGGTTGTGGAGTCTCCTTCTCTGCAGACATTCAAACCCGCCTTGACACCTTCCTGTGGAACCTCAGCTGGGTGTTCCTGCTCCATGGGGGGATTGCACTGGGTGAGCTTTCCAGGGCCCTCCATTCCCTGACATCCTGGGATTCTGTGATTCTCAACAAGTACAAGGACAACACCAGGGCTTCGTTCAAGCGGAGGAAGGCCCACGCAGCGGTGTGGAACGTGGCGGAGGCGCAGGCTGACTTTGCCACAGTGTTGTCCCTTGAGCCCTCGCCGCGCGCCATCATCTCTGAGGAGCCCGGAGCCTGCAAGCTCACCTGCACCGAGGACAAGATCCGCTTCGAGGGTGTCTTCTCACAGGAGACCCCAACGCTCCCTGAACAGGTTCTTTTAGATACTCCACACGTGGAACGTTTTTTGAAGGTTGTTAGCATTTAATACAAATTTTACTTATTTACATATTTGAGGTGGCCCAGGAGCTTGCCAGGGTGTAAGAGTTGGTCTGAAGGACAGTATTTGCCCGAACATCGCCATCAAGAGCTTGAACGGACAATGACTTGGAAAGAGGCCTGAGGAAGAACTGTGTTGCACAGGTCTCTCTGACCCGGGGGCTACCGTTAGCAACAGCCGCTGTGTGGGCTTCACCTGCTGCCTCAGCCAGGCTAGCCCCCACCTCCTAAAAGGAATTGTGTTCTATGGGTCTCTCTGACCTGGGGACAACAGTTGCTGTCCAGACGATGGATTTTCACCTGCTGCTTCAGCCAAACTCTCCTTCCACCTGCTCCCTGTTAGTAAAGCCAACGAAGAAGAGCATGCGCAGAGGCTCGCCAAGGCTTTTGAGGTCACCCAATGGACCATAAAGAAAGCCCTGAACGTGAGGCCACGCAGGCGCAGATGGGTTCTGGCAAACGAAGCAAGGACTTTTCGAGCCTGCGCAGTTAAGCCTCGGTTGGGAAACAAAGGCGGAGACTGGCCTCAACTCGTGGGAGAAAAGGGGGTGAAGACGCATAAAAGATGGATCCTGACTGGACATCATTGAGATCTCCCCACCAAAGGATCCTGAATCACAACAGAGGACCGGCAGGACTCTATGGGACTGGAGACCAGAGGGACGCCTTTGGGACTCGTTCGGTGGTAACCAAATCCTCTTTCCCCCCTTTTCATTTTTCTTTCCCTTTTTCCTCTACATTCTCTTTCACAGGCCGCTTTACGGGCAAAATAATAAAGTAACACTGTGTGATAGAATTATAACCCCTTGGCATTTTGGTTGCCTTAATTTTGCGCTTCAGGATCAAGGTGAACAAACTGTAACGAGTCCATCACTGAATGGAGCGTGACAGCAACTAAGCAGCTGGAGGCTGGGAAGAGAGATGCTGCTGCTGCCCACTGCTGCCCCAGTCATTGCAATCAGCTCTGGTTCTGTGCAGTGCGCGGAGGTGCTGGGGAAGAGGAGGATGCTGCGAAGGCTGCAGCCCAGGCTGTGCAGCAGCCACAGACAGCCGTGGCTGGTTTGCAATGGGCCACACAGGGATCAGCAGCTGCTGCGGCTCTTGGCTAACCGGGTTTATACCTGAGCCTCCCTCCATTTTTAGAGCCCAGAAACCCAGGGCGGAGGAGCACACATCTGAGATGAAGCTCTGAGCGGGCGCATTTCTTCTCAAGACCAGCACTGTTTGCGGCGCTTCTCCCCGGTGTCTCAGGCCTGAACGTGCTCTCGTGACGCTGGAAGCCTTGTGCGTCAGAGCCTTGTGCAGAGATGGATCATGGCTCAGATTTCCAGCAAGGGAGCGAGCAGCCGGCTCTTCCTCACTTGGAAGACCCTCGGTGGAGGTGAGGCACCGCGTGTGGGTTTGGAGGGTCTCGCCTGTATCAGCTCAGGGAGGTGCTCCGAAACACCCCCGCAATGGGGAGGTTCCTTGTGAGACGAAGGGGATGCCGTACGGTGCATGGATTAGGTCAACCAGGCCAAGTCGGCGATAGATCTCAAATGTTCCAAGTCCTTGACTCGAATTGGAGACAGGCAGGTGGGAAGGGAGCTTGAGGGGGATCCAGCCAGACTGCCGGCTTGCGGCAGCACCAGCCCATGGCTTCCCGAAAGCAATGTCGGGACACCCCGAGGACAGAGATTTCCTGCAGCCTTCTTTGTCCCGAGGGGGAGCAGGAACAGATGAGCACAGGGGGAAAACTGTCATTTTTTTTTTAATTGGCTTTATTGATTTCTTAAAACAATCCAAGGCCGAGCAGAGGCTGGCAGCACCATGTCCTCAGGGCAGGTGAACGCCGCGGTCGCCGTCCATGCTCCCATCCCTGGTGTGCCGCCCTCAGACGCTCCCTCTGGGCGCTGCGCAGGCTCAGGACCAGCCGCATGTCCAGGGACCCGCGTGGCGCTGGCAGCCGGGCTCTACTCCTCTTGCTGTCCCGCGGTGCAGCTGCAGCGGAAAGCCCTGCGCAGAGCCCGGAGCACCCTCCTGAACCGGGAAGGCCGTCGCCGTGGAGCTGGGCCCTGCGCTGGGCAGGCGATGTCTGTGCTGGTCTCTCCTCCATGCTCTCCAGACATTGAAGAAACCGCCTTTTCCTCTTGATCCTTTGCAGCTGGGACGAGAGGGGCTGTGCTGGGCTGTCCCTCATCCTCTCCTGCCAAATGAGCCTCAATGACTTCAAGTGCTGCAGGTGCAGGTGCTGCCGCTGGAACATCCATGCATTGGGCCAGGTCCTGCTGTTCCTCCGCTTGCTGGCCAGGTCCCTGGATCTCAGCCTCAGCCCTGCGCACGGCCTCACTGACGATGTACTCCACGATGTCCGACAGAGCCACATCGTCCTCTGTGGGGCTGTGCTGGGCAGGTGCCGGGCTCCCTGCTTCTGCTGCCCCCTCCGTGTCTGTGCAGCTGGGCAAGCCAGAGCCCTCCTGGGGACCTGCAGGGGCGTCCTGGAGGAGCTCCTGGACCGAGGGGTTGATCCAGATGTTCTGGATGGAGTTGTCTCTGCCTTGGCACCCCTCTTTGCTGCTCTCATCCTCCACATCCATGTGCTGGGCCAGGTCCTGCTGTTCCTCTGCTTCCTGGCCAGTTCCCAAGATCTCAGCCACAGCTCTGCGCATGGCCTCACTGACGATGCGCTGGGCTGTGTCCCACAGAGCCGCGTCGTAGGCTGTGGGGCCCTGTGGGGCAGGTGCCGGGCACTCTGCCTCTGCTGCTGCCGCGGTGTCGGTGCTGCGAGGCCAGCCAGACCCCTCCTGGGGACCTCCATGGTGGTCCTGGAAGCTCTCCTGGACCGAGGGGGTGACCCAGGTGCCCTGGATGGTGTGCTGGCCCGGGCCGTGGCTGACCTGCGGGCAGGAGGAGGAGCAGGACACGTGGGATGGAGGCGGCAGCCCCGGCACCGCAGCAGCTGCTTGCGGCCCCATCCAACCACCGGCCTCTCCCTCCTGCCCTGTACCATCCCTCCCCTGTGGCTTATGGAGCAAGGGGGGCAGCCCGAAGGGCTGGGAGTGGGCGTTCGCCTCCTTGTCAATCGGCATCTTGGGCCTCGCCTGCTGCAGAGCTGCAACGGGCACCCAGGGGAGCTGCTGCCTCGTGAGGAGCTGCTGCCTCCTCCGAAACTGCTGCCTCCTCCGAAGCTGCTGCCTCCTCCAAAGCTGCTGCCTCCTCAGAAGCTGCTGCCTCCTCCGAAGCTGCTGCCTCCTCAGAAGCTGCTGCCTCCTCCGAAGCTGCTGCCTCCTCAGAAGCTGCTGCCTCCTCAGAAGCTGCTGCCTCCTCAGAAGCTGCTCCTTAAATACCCCCACGGTCAGGGCGGGGACCCCCATGTCACAATGGCCTCTGGCTATGACGACCCCGTGTCACAATGGCTTCTGGTTATGACGAGGTGCTCACATCACAGAGCCCGGGCGGTCGCCATGGGGACACCCACCTCCAGGCCGGCTGGGACTGGCTGTGCACGGCGTGGGGCAGCCCCTGCTTGAAGGAGGAGAGAGCAGAGCATGGCGAGGGAAGCTGTCCCCAGCACACAGGAGCCCGTGCCCCAGAGCTTGGCTCAGAGATGCTGCTGCCTGCTCCGCTACACCTGCAACAATCCGCCTTCAGATCTTGTTTGCAGGACACACCAAGGGCCTCTCTACAGCCTCACCACACTGATTCTTTGTTTTCAACATGATCGTCATGAGTTTTCTGAAGTAGGCATGAGCCTACTTTGAAGAAAAAGGCTGAAGCCACATTCACAAAACCACACAGTCCGTTTGCAGCAATAGAATCTACCGTTTCCCCCTTTTGTGACAACCAGTGCTCTCTCAAGGTGCGCTTTTACAGAACTTCTGAGCTGTTCCATGACTCACTTGCTAAAGGAGGTGGCCTCATCCAACTCCCAGTTTTAGCGTGCCAGCTCTCCAATGCATTGCCTCTGCCACCTTCCTTCTACCGGGCCCGAAGTGCATTCTACTGCCTGGTTAGGGAGATGCACGTGCCACCGGCCCCAAAGCATCACTCTGGGGACCCATCATGGCCGTTACCTCTCAGCTGCTGCACCAGCCAAATCTTTCTAGGATGGCAGCAGGCTCTCAGAATCTGCTACAGGTCCTTGCAAGCTCTCTATCTCCTTTTGTTCCCCTAGCACACTTACTCCCCGCTCCATGCAGTTTGTTTTGAGCCTAGGGAGCAGACAAATCCTTGGAAAATTACGCTTTATTTTCATGTCATATGTCAGAGAAACCCAGAATCCCAGAGTGTCAGGGGTTGAAGGGCCCTGTAAAGCTCACCCAGTGCAATCCCCCCATGGAGCAGGAACACCCAGCTGAGGTTCCACAGGAAGGTGTCCAGGCGGGTTTGAATGTCTGCAGAGAAGGAGACTCCACAACCTCCCTGGGCAGCCTGGGCCAGGTTCTGACACCCTCACTCCGAACAAGTTTCTTCTCAAATTTAAGTGGAACCTCCTGTGTTCCAGTTTGCACCCATTGCCCCTTGTCCTGTCACTGGATGTCACCCAGAAGAGCCTGGCTCCATCCTCCTGACACTCCCCCTTTCCATATTGATCCCCATGAATGAGTCCCCACTCAGTTTCCTCTTCTCCAGCTCCAGAGCCCCAGCTCCCTCAGCCTTTCCTCACACGGGAGATGCTCCACTCCCTTCAGCATCTTTGTAGAACCTGAGGTTGTTCCTGCCCAGATTCAAGACTCCACACTTGCCCTTGTTCTATTTCATTAAATTTTTCCCTGCCCAACTCTCCATCCTGTCCAGGTCTCTCATGGCAGCACAGCTTCCAGTGTCAGCCACTCCTCCCAGCTTGGTGTCACCAGCAAACTTGCTGACAGTCACTCTATTCCCTCATCCAAGTTGTTGATGAATATATTGAATAATTCCGGCCCCAGCACTGCCCCCTGAGGCACTGCACTGGATCCAGGCCTCCAACTGGACTCTGCCCCGTTGACCACGACTCCCTGTCTTCTTCCCTTCAACCAGTTCACAGTCCACGTCCCTACCCCATTGTCCAGACCACACTCCCTCAGTTTAGCAGCAAGGACACTGTGGGAGGCTGTGTCAAATGCTTTACTGAAGTCAAGAAATGAAGAAAATCCCAAAGTGAGGGGAAGTGAAGACACATAAAAGATGTTTCCTGACTGGACATCGTTGGGATCTCCCCACCAAAGGATCCCGAATCATGACAGAGGACCGGCAGGGCTCTACGGGACTGGAGACCAGAGGGAGGCCTTTGGGACTCGTTTGGTAGTAACCCAATCCTCTTCCCCCCTTTTCTTTTTTCCTTCCCTTCTTCCTCTACACTCTGTTTCGCGTGCCGCTTTACGGGCAAATAATAAGGTAACACTGTGTGACAGAATTATAACCCCTTGGCATTTTTGTTGCCTTAATTTTGTGCTTCGACATCAAGTTAAATGAAGCATCATGAGTCCATGACAGAATGGACTGTGACACAGGGCCTGGTGACACAGAGGTGCCCTGAAGTCCCAGTACTAAGCAGCGCATAGCAGTGACAGCGCACGGTTGAGGCGCAGTCTAAAGGTGAAGCTCCTTGCTGCGCTCTGGACAACGCTCATCATCACGTCAGGAAGGGACGCGTAGGGTGACATGAGCTCAAGCCCGCTGCCCTCTGCCAGGCTCTGTTTTTCATTTTTTCATGTTTTCATATGTTATGTTGGGCTGAGCCCCCGTGAATGGTTTATGCGCCAAGCCTCAGCCCCATCTCTGACCCCTTTGTGCCTGCACTCAGCGCCGCATCCTGCGTTGTCACATCCCAAGGCTGCTGCTGTCACCCCAAGCTGGTGTTTCTTCTATACTACATCATCATGTCAACATTGTAAATATTTTATATAGAATAATTGTTACTTCCTACAGTTTGTTACTGCCAGCTGTGTAAAACTCTTGTCCTACTCTGCCAAGATAAACAAAAGCTGGACATGTTGCCTCTGAAAACAGGGCAGCTCCGTGCAGTGGAGGATCCCTTGCTGAGGCACTGACCTGTCTCCTCTCTCCAAGCCTTGGGCTGGAAGGGGTGCTCGCAGGCTGGAGTAGTTGGGGCTCCATGCCTGGAAGTGTCCCCAAATCCTGCTAGGATGGCACGGTTCTTAGATGATTTTCCATTAATAATCCAGAGAGTTTGCAAAGGTACACATGCTGTTGGCCATGATCATGTTTCTGTGATGGCAACTACATTGTAGCTTTTCTGCTGTACAACGGCTTCCAGCTCCTCTGTTCATTGCCCATTCTGTGTGCGTTGCTGCAGCTGCATTTCAGCTGGGCTGCTGATCTGTGAAGGGGTTTCGTTAGAAGGAGATATGTTGTTGAATTAGTCAGGCCCAAAGGAATCTCAAGGCCAGTTCGAGAAGCTGAGAACAGAATCTGCTGTGAGAAAGAGGGGCGTTTCTTCATTAACAGGGCCTCAGCATGGCGTGAGTCGTCGGACCTGTCATCGGTGGGGCTCCAGCGTGTGGACTGCCCATGATACTCATTTAGCGAATCCATGCTTGGAGCGTGGATTCGTGATTAGAGAATAGTTGTGTATATAAGGAGACATGCTTCTGTAATAAATGGCTTTGGCGTGATTCACATTGAATCGGAGTGCTGAGTCCTTTATCGTTCCAACAAATGGTGACCCCGACGTGATACTCCGAACGGCGTCTCACTACGGTCGGGGAAAAGCCTGGAGCAACCCAGCCGGAGGCGGCTCAGCTGGACTGAGAGCCGGGCGGAGACGTACGGACGTTCCGCGGATAAATTTTGTTGAAGGCGGCGCCGGGAAAGGTGAGCGGCTGGGAGCAGGAGGAGGGAAGAGTGAAGTTATGGGGCAGAATATATCCTCTGAGGAAGAAGCTATAGTTAAAATCCTCCTGCATATTCTCTCTAGGAGAGGACTTAAATATGAAGAAAGTAACATACGTAGACTGTTGGTTTGGTGTAGAACTAACGGCTACCCGACAGAAGCTGAGAAAGCTTTTAAAATTGAACTTTGGGACGATATAGGGCAGAAATTATGGGATAAGGTTAGCGACGGAGATAAAGAAGCTAAATCATTAGCGACTACATGGAAGCTTATGATTTCCACCTTAAAAGAATTTAAGGCTGAGCGGGCTGCGGTTACTGGAATTTTTGCAGCGTTACAGTCTGAAAAGAACTCTAAAAATAACTGTGAAGCTTATCCAGTTCGTGTTTTCGATATCCTTCCTGCTCCATGCCCTCTTGTGCCTTCGGCGCCCCCGATGATACAGCAGTCTGGGGCGGAGGGAGGAAAATTACCGAGTGGATGGCCTCCTGTACCATCACACGACCCTAGAGACACCAAGAAGTCCAAAGAACTGGAGTCAGATAATTTGTCAAAAGGACTGGTGAAAGCTGAGAATGTTAAAGTCGTAAATAATTGTAATATCAATTATTTTACTGATTCGTGTCCGCCTTTACCGCCTTCTGCCCTTCTAATTCCTACAAGAGAACAGAAGGAGTCGCCGGATAAGAACTGGGCAAAAGAACTGTGTGAAAGATCAGATCAGCTATTAGCGAGTGAATCCAACAGTCAGCCATATCAAGCTATGAGAGAGGTGCCTGAAACCAACAAAGCAGCCAAATTGTTTGCAACTATTAATCAGGGTCCCAATGAGAATTACATGCAATTTATTGACCACCTTCAAGAGACCATCAATAAGCAGGTTGAAAACTTAGAAGTTAAGGAAGCACTGGTGTTGAAATTAGCAGTAGAGAATGCTAATGTTTGCTATCAGCATGTTATTTGCGAGTTTTACAGTACATATTATGTGTTCCTGTGTACCGTCTCTCTGAAAATCAAGCAGCTTGTCATGAATGTGAGTTAATTGTTTTACTAGTTGTTTTTAAGTGCGCCATAAAACCTTCTGCCCGCTCTTCCCACTCAGGCTGCGAGCAGCCCTGTGCTTCCCCCCCCCACCAAGGTTTTTACTTGCAAGATGAGGTCAGGAATGATTGTTTTCAGTTGTGTTCCTAAAAAAATTGGTATTGGGAGGTGTTTTAAAACATAGGAAAGCACTCGGACAAGAAATCATTAAATCATTTCAGACAGTTTTACAGGCGGGGCGATTTGAACTTCAACAAGCTGAGAGAGACTTAACTGATAACACACGGGTCAGAAAACTTGTTAAAGTCTGCAAGATGCTTTCCTTATTAACCTGTTTTCTCTGTGGGTATCTGTTTAAGCATGTTGCAATTTTGATAGGTCTTTGTTATATGATACGATAAGTTCACAGTCTGTTAAATCATGAGATTCCGTTGACTCAAAATGTGCATTTTGTGATAATATAGAAGAACATGAGTAATTTAGTTCTTTACTGCGTGAATGTGATGTCTATCCCTGTTTCTCTATTAGGACGGGATGTGTTAGGACAACTAGGAGCAACTCTGGTGACAAAACAACAGCATTTCTAGAAGCGGCCATTGATGATGGGTGACCAGTACTGAAATTACAGTGGAAAAATGATGATCCAGTATGGGTAAATCAATGGCCACTCAGTAAAGAAAACTCGCCCATGTTGAAGAGCTAGTACAGGAACAGCTTGAAAAAGGGCATTTAGAGCCGTCTACAAGTCCCTGGAATACTCCTGTGTTTACTATTCAGAAAAAATCAAAGAAATGGAGGTTGTTACATGATCTTCGAAAAATTAATGATACCATGGAAGACATGGGAGCATTACAGCCGGGATTACCATCCCCTGTCATGATTCCAGAAAACTGGCAGATCTTAATAATTGACTTGCAAGATTGTTTTTTCACCATTGCTTTACATCCTGATGACTGTAAACGTTTTGCATTTTCCATAAATTCTGCAAATAAGGCTGAACCTGCGAAAAGGTATCAATGGGTAGTTTTGCCACAGGGAATGAAAAATTCCCCAACTATGTGTCAAATTTATGTAGCTTGGGCCTTGCAATCAATCAGAAAATCTCATCCTGAGTTAGTGATTTGCCACTACATGGATGACATATTGATAGCTGGGGAAACTTTTTCGACTGATTTGTTGATAAATGAAGTATCTGATACATTGCAGCATAGAGGATTGCAAATTGCTCCAGAAAAGGTACAAATTCAACCAGCATGGAAATATCTTGGTTGGGAAATTTCTCAGTCCACAGTGAAACCTCAGAAAACAGTATGTCGGCCTGTCATTCAATCCTTAAATGATGTGCAGAAACTAGTGGGTGATCTGAATTGGGTCCGAACCATTTGTGGGATCACTAATGAGGATTTAGCTCCAATTGTAAAACTGCTAAAAGGGGACAGTGACATTAGCTCTCCTAGAACGCTTACTGCTGAGGCGGATGCTGCTCTGAAAAAGATTATGTCCAAACTTGTAAAAGCTTTCAGCCATAGGTGGAACCCAGATTATGTAATCGGACTACTAATTGTAAACAATACTAACTATCCTTTTGCTCTCATAATGCAATGGACAACTGGTAAGGAGCCGTTAAAGATCTTAGAGTGGGTGTTTTTGCGTTTTCGACTCAAACGAACCATTACAACCAGGGTTGAAGTCTTTGCTCAGCTTATAATGAAAGGTAGGCAGAGAATAGTCGAAATTTCAGGGGCTGAGCCTGCATATATCATTGTTCCCCTCGTTTCAGAATATTTACAGTGGGCTTTGCAGAACTCCTTACCTTTTCAGATTGCGTTATTAGATTCTCGAGCTTTAATTAAGACGTTTTCCCCTCCACACAAGTTAATGTCAGTTTTGAATATGGGATCAATGGAGGAGGGTCCCCCTCTTCTCTCAGAATTTCCTGTTAAAGGACCCACAGTGTTCACTGACGCAGGGGGTAAAATGCAGAAAGCAGCAATTACATGGAAAACAGATGGAAAATGGCACGATGTGATACTAACTGACCTGAAAGGACCAACTCAGCATTTGGAACTCAGGACTGTAATAGAAGTGTTTATCAGATTTGCTCATAGCCCAGTGAATATTGTTTGCGATTCTTTGTATGTGGTAGGTGCGGTAGCTCGCATTGAAAGATCATTGCTCAAAGAGGTTCAGGATGCACAGCTGATGTCTTTGTTCAAGCAACTATGGTTGTTGATCGAAGAGAGACAACACTGATACTTCATAACACATATCCGTAGTCATCTGACAATTCAAGGCGATTTAGCTGAAGGAAACCGCCGAGCTGATTTTCTTGTATCTCCTGCCTGGGTTCCACCTCCAGTAGATAGGTTTGGGCAAGCAGTACGCTCTCATAGTTTCCTCCATCAGTCTGCTCAGGTCTTACAGCGGCAATTTTCATTGTCCGAAAGTGAAGCCCGAGGTATTGTTAAAAGTTGTGCAGATTGTCAGCGCATCTCAGTAGGGCTGGGCGCAGGAGTCAATCCAAGAGGATTAGGAGCCTTGGAATTGTGGCAAATGGACGTCACACATGTCCCTGAATTTGGCAGGCTGAAGTATGTGCATATGTCTATTGATACATATTCTTTCGCCACATGGGCCACTGCTCAGACTGGTGAAACTAGTTCACATGTGCAACGACATTTACGTTCTGCTTTTGCAGCTTTGGGAGTTCTTGCACAGGTCAAGACAGGCAACGCACCTGGTTATATCGCCAAAGCTACTGCCACCTTTTTTCAATTGTGGGGTGTTAAGCACATTACAGGGATACCAAATTCTCCTACTGGTCAGGCCTTGGTAGAAAGGATGAATCGAACTCTCAAGCATCAGCTTGACAAACAAAAAGGGGGAACTGACTGTACTACTCCACATGACAGACTAAGCAAAGCATTATATGTCTTGAACTTTTTACGCCTTCCGCAAGGATTCGACATTCCACCTATGATTCGTCATGGAACAAGCTTAAGAGGACACTTGACAGACCTTAGAGAAAATCAATGTCAGGTCAAAATACGCAGTGGAGTTACTGGTGAATGGGAGGGTCCTTTCCAATTAATAACTTGGGGAAAGGGTTATGCTTGTGTCATTACAGATCAAGGATCAAAATGGATTCCTGCGAAATGGATCAAGCCATGGCTGAATAAAGACAACAAAGATTCGACAGATGCAGAAGGACAGGAGGGAGAGAAGTTGTGAGAATTGTCTCAAATGTAAACCATGAATTCTTATTCAGTGTTATAGATGCTCTTAGACCCAGTGGTCTAAAAGCTTATTAGTAAACAGATAAGGTACCTTCCATAGAGAATGCTAATTTGAACAGATGGTAAGAGTTCCAAAAGGGTGATATTACAATTAGATAATCTACGCATAGATAAGGTAAAAGTATAAGATATTTCTACCATGGTAACCTAATTTAGCAACTGGTAAGGTTTTAAAAGAGATATTAAGATTAAGCTATAGATCTTTTAAATAGGTTAATATAAGTTTAAAGATATTAATTCAATAATTAGCATATGAATAGGTTAATATAAGTTTTAAGATATTAAGTCAATAATTAGCGTATGCTGATGGTATTAAGTACGTTACTCTATAAACCGCGCAGTTATAGATCTTCTAGGAATTTAAGAGAATATATTGTATTAAGTTGTCTGACTATTCTAAAATAGTGCGTTGGTAAGGTTGTCATAAGCAGAATTAAGGTTTTATATATGATATGAAGGTTTATAAGCAGATAGTTGTTTAATCTTATTAAGTAAGGTTTAGCTACATTATATGTAATTGTAATTATGTTGTTAATCATGTATCCTATGTTGCAGTGTATTTCAAAGACGATTCAGCATGCTGTTTAAGGGGCCTGACTAGTTCAAGAACAAAAAGGGGGAATAGTGAAGCGGTTTCGTTAGAAGGAGATACGTTGTTGAATTAGTCAGGCCCAAAGGAATCTCAAGGCCAGTTCGAGAAGCTGAGAACAGAATCTGCTGTGAGAAAGAGGGGCGTTTCTTCGTTAACAGGGCCTCAGCATGGCGTGAGTCGTCGGACCTATCATCGGTGGGGCTCCAGCGTGTGGACTGCCCATGATACTCATTTAGCGAATCCATGCTTGGAGCGTGGATTCGTGATTAGAGAATAGTTGTGTATATAAGGAGACATGCTTCTGTAATAAATGACTTTTGTGTGATTGACATTGAATCGGAGTGCTGAGTCCTTTATCGTTCCAACACTGATCCCAGCACCTTTTTGCAGTGAGAAGCCCCAACTCCTTTGCAGCCATTCCCAGGCATTTCTGTGTTTTCTAGCACATCTACAACCCTTCTGTTTCTTCTACTGCACTGCTCTCCATCCCCTGCCTCTGCTGAGACAGCAGAGCAAACGACCTGGGTAGCAGCCCATCCAAGAATTTAAAAAAGCCAAGAAGGCCAATGGTACCTGGGGTGGATTAGAAGGGGGTAGTCAGTAGGTCAGAGAGGTTCTCCTGCCCCTCTACTCTGCCCTGGGGAGACCACACCTGGAATATTGTGTCCAGTTGTGGCCCCTCAGTTCCAGAAGGACAGGGAACTGCTGGAGAGAGTCCAGCGCAGCCACCAAGATGCTGAAGGGAGTGGAGCATCTCCCGTGTGAGGAAAGGCTGAGGGAGCTGGGGCTCTGGAGCTGGAGGAGAATGAGGGGGGACTCATTCCTGGGGATCAATATGGAAAGGGGGAGTGTCAGGAGGATGGAGCCAGGCTCTTCTGGGTGACAACCAGTGACAGGACGAGGGGCAATGGGTACAAACTGGAACACAGGAGGTTCCACTTGAATATGAGAAGAAACTTGTTTGGGGTGAGGGTGGCAGAGCCTGGCCCAGGCTGCCCAGGGAGGTTGTGGAGTCTCCTTCTCTGCAGACATTCAAACCCGCCTTGACACCTTCCTGTGGAACCTCAGCTGGGTGTTCCTGCTCCATGGGGGGATTGCACTGGGTGAGCTTTCCAGGGCCCTCCATTCCCTGACATCCTGGGATTCTGTGATTCTCAACAAGTACAAGGACAACACCAGGGCTTCGTTCAAGTGGAGGAAGGCCCACGCAGCGGTGTGGAACGTGGCGGAGGCGCAGGCTGACTTTGCCACAGTGTTGTCCCTTGAGCCCTCGCCGCGCGCCATCATCTCTGAGGAGCCCGGAGCCTGCAAGCTCACCTGCACCGAGGACAAGATCCGCTTCGAGGGTGTCTTCTCACAGGAGACCCCAACGCTCCCTGAACAGGTTCTTTTAGATACTCCACACGTGGAACGTTTTTTGAAGGTTGTTAGCATTTAATACAAATTTTACTTATTTACATATTTGAGGTGGCCCAGGAGCTTGCCAGGGTGTAAGAGTTGGTCTGAAGGACAGTATTTGCCCGAACATCGCCATCAAGAGCTTGAACGGACAATGACTTGGAAAGAGGCCTGAGGAAGAACTGTGTTGCACAGGTCTCTCTGACCCGGGGGCTACCCTTAGCAACAGCCGCTGTGTGGGCTTCACCTGCTGCCTCAGCCAGGCTAGCCCCCACCTCCTAAAAGGAATTGTGTTCTATGGGTCTCTCTGACCTGGGGACAACAGTTGCTGTCCAGACGATGGATTTTCACCTGCTGCTTCAGCCAAACTCTCCTTCCACCTGCTCCCTGTTAGTAAAGCCAACGAAGAAGAGCGTGCGCAGAGGCTCGCCAAGGCTTTTGAGGTCACCCAATGGACCATAAAGAAAGCCCTGAACGTGAGGCCACGCAGGCGCAGATGGGTTCTGGCAAACGAAGCAAGGACTTTTCGAGCCTGCGCAGTTAAGCCTCGGTTGGGAAACAAAAGCGGAGACTGGCCTCAACTCGTGGGAGAAAAGGGGGTGAAGACGCATAAAAGATGGATCCTGACTGGACATCATTGAGATCTCCCCACCAAAGGATCCTGAATCACAACAGAGGACCGGCAGGACTCTATGGGACTGGAGACCAGAGGGACGCCTTTGGGACTCGTTTGGTGGTAACCAAATCCTCTTTCTCCCCTTTTCATTTTTCTTTCCCTTTTTCCTCTACATTCTCTTTCACAGGCCGCTTTACGGGCAAAATAATAAAGTAACACTGTGTGATAGAATTATAACCCCTTGGCATTTTGGTTGCCTTAATTTTGCGCTTCAGGATCAAGGTGAACAAACTGTAACGAGTCCATCACTGAATGGAGCGTGACAGCAACTAAGCAGCTGGAGGCTGGGAAGAGAGATGCTGCTGCTGCCCACTGCTGCCCCAGTCATTGCAATCAGCTCTGGTTCTGTGCAGTGCGCGGAGGTGCTGGGGAAGAGGAGGATGCTGCGAAGGCTGCAGCCCAGGCTGTGCAGCAGCCACAGACAGCCGTGGCTGGTTTGCAATGGGCCACACAGGGATCAGCAGCTGCTGCGGCTCTTGGCTAACCGGGTTTATACCTGAGCCTCCCTCCATTTTTAGAGCCCAGAAACCCAGGGCGGAGGAGCACACATCTGAGATGAAGCTCTGAGCGGGCGCATTTCTTCTCAAGACCAGCACTGTTTGCGGCGCTTCTCCCCGGTGTCTCAGGCCTGAACGTGCTCTCGTGACGCTGGAAGCCTTGTGCGTCAGAGCCTTGTGCAGAGATGGATCATGGCTCAGATTTCCAGCAAGGGAGCGAGCAGCCGGCTCTTCCTCACTTGGAAGACCCTCGGTGGAGGTGAGGCACCGCGTGTGGGTTTGGAGGGTCTCGCCTGTATCAGCTCAGGGAGGTGCTCCGAAACACCCCCGCAATGGGGAGGTTCCTTGTGAGACGAAGGGGATGCCGTACGGTGCATGGATTAGGTCAACCAGGCCAAGTCGGCGATAGATCTCAAATGTTCCAAGTCCTTGACTCGAATTGGAGACAGGCAGGTGGGAAGGGAGCTTGAGGGGGATCCAGCCAGACTGCCGGCTTGCGGCAGCACCAGCCCATGGCTTCCCGAAAGCAATGTCGGGACACCCCGAGGACAGAGATTTCCTGCAGCCTTCTTTGTCCCGAGGGGGAGCAGGAACAGATGAGCACAGGGGGAAAACTGTCATTTTTTTTTTAATTGGCTTTATTGATTTCTTAAAACAATCCAAGGCCGAGCAGAGGCTGGCAGCACCATGTCCTCAGGGCAGGTGAACGCCGCGGTCGCCGTCCATGCTCCCATCCCTGGTGTGCCGCCCTCAGACGCTCCCTCTGGGCGCTGCGCAGGCTCAGGACCAGCCGCATGTCCAGGGACCCGCGTGGCGCTGGCAGCCGGGCTCTACTCCTCTTGCTGTCCCGCGGTGCAGCTGCAGCGGAAAGCCCTGCGCAGAGCCCGGAGCACCCTCCTGAACCGGGAAGGCCGTCGCCGTGGAGCTGGGCCCTGCGCTGGGCAGGCGATGTCTGTGCTGGTCTCTCCTCCATGCTCTCCAGACATTGAAGAAACCGCCTTTTCCTCTTGATCCTTTGCAGCTGGGACGAGAGGGGCTGTGCTGGGCTGTCCCTCATCCTCTCCTGCCAAATGAGCCTCAATGACTTCAAGTGCTGCAGGTGCAGGTGCTGCCGCTGGAACATCCATGCATTGGGCCAGGTCCTGCTGTTCCTCCGCTTGCTGGCCAGGTCCCTGGATCTCAGCCTCAGCCCTGCGCACGGCCTCACTGACGATGTACTCCACGATGTCCGACAGAGCCACATCGTCCTCTGTGGGGCTGTGCTGGGCAGGTGCCGGGCTCCCTGCTTCTGCTGCCCCCTCCGTGTCTGTGCAGCTGGGCAAGCCAGAGCCCTCCTGGGGACCTGCAGGGGCGTCCTGGAGGAGCTCCTGGACCGAGGGGTTGATCCAGATGTTCTGGATGGAGTTGTCTCTGCCTTGGCACCCCTCTTTGCTGCTCTCATCCTCCACATCCATGTGCTGGGCCAGGTCCTGCTGTTCCTCTGCTTCCTGGCCAGTTCCCAAGATCTCAGCCACAGCTCTGCGCACGGCCTCACTGACGATGCGCTGGGCTGTGTCCCACAGAGCCGCGTCGTAGGCTGTGGGGCCCTGTGGGGCAGGTGCCGGGCACTCTGCCTCTGCTGCTGCCGCGGTGTCGGTGCTGCGAGGCCAGCCAGACCCCTCCTGGGGACCTCCATGGTGGTCCTGGAAGCTCTCCTGGACCGAGGGGGTGACCCAGGTGCCCTGGATGGTGTGCTGGCCCGGGCCGTGGCTGACCTGCGGGCAGGAGGAGGAGCAGGACACGTGGGATGGAGGCGGCAGCCCCGGCACCGCAGCAGCTGCTTGCGGCCCCATCCAACCACCGGCCTCTCCCTCCTGCCCTGTACCATCCCTCCCCTGTGGCTTATGGAGCAAGGGGGGCAGCCCGAAGGGCTGGGAGTGGGCGTTCGCCTCCTTGTCAATCGGCATCTTGGGCCTCGCCTGCTGCAGAGCTGCAACGGGCACCCAGGGGAGCTGCTGCCTCGTGAGGAGCTGCTGCCTCCTCCGAAACTGCTGCCTCCTCCGAAGCTGCTGCCTCCTCCGAAGCTGCTGCCTCCTCAGAAGCTGCTGCCTCCTCCGAAGCTGCTGCCTCCTCAGAAGCTGCTGCCTCCTCAGAAGCTGCTGCCTCCTCAGAAGCTGCTCCTTAAATACCCCCACGGTCAGGGCGGGGACCCCCATGTCACAATGGCCTCTGGCTATGACGACCCCGTGTCACAATGGCTTCTGGTTATGACGAGGTGCTCACATCACAGAGCCCGGGCGGTCGCCATGGGGACACCCACCTCCAGGCCGGCTGGGACTGGCTGTGCACGGCGTGGGGCAGCCCCTGCTTGAAGGAGGAGAGAGCAGAGCATGGCGAGGGAAGCTGTCCCCAGCACACAGGAGCCCGTGCCCCAGAGCTTGGCTCAGAGATGCTGCTGCCTGCTCCGCTACACCTGCAACAATCCGCCTTCAGATCTTGTTTGCAGGACACACCAAGGGCCTCTCTACAGCCTCACCACACTGATTCTTTGTTTTCAACATGATCGTCATGAGTTTTCTGAAGTAGGCATGAGCCTACTTTGAAGAAAAAGGCTGAAGCCACATTCACAAAACCACACAGTCCGTTTGCAGCAATAGAATCTACCGTTTCCCCCTTTTGTGACAACCAGTGCTCTCTCAAGGTGCGCTTTTACAGAACTTCTGAGCTGTTCCATGACTCACTTGCTAAAGGAGGTGGCCTCATCCAACTCCCAGTTTTAGCGTGCCAGCTCTCCAATGCATTGCCTCTGCCACCTTCCTTCTACCGGGCCCGAAGTGCATTCTACTGCCTGGTTAGGGAGATGCACGTGCCACCGGCCCCAAAGCATCACTCTGGGGACCCATCATGGCCGTTACCTCTCAGCTGCTGCACCAGCCAAATCTTTCTAGGATGGCAGCAGGCTCTCAGAATCTGCTACAGGTCCTTGCAAGCTCTCTATCTCCTTTTGTTCCCCTAGCACACTTACTCCCCGCTCCATGCAGTTTGTTTTGAGCCTAGGGAGCAGACAAATCCTTGGAAAATTACGCTTTATTTTCATGTCATATGTCAGAGAAACCCAGAATCCCAGAGTGTCAGGGGTTGAAGGGCCCTGTAAAGCTCATCCAGTGCAATCCCCCCATGGAGCAGGAACACCCAGCTGAGGTTCCACAGGAAGGTGTCCAGGCGGGTTTGAATGTCTGCAGAGAAGGAGACTCCACAACCTCCCTGGGCAGCCTGGGCCAGGCTCTGACACCCTCACTCCGAACAAGTTTCTTCTCAAATTTAAGTGGAACCTCCTGTGTTCCAGTTTGCACCCATTGCCCCTTGTCCTGTCACTGGATGTCACCCAGAAGAGCCTGGCTCCATCCTCCTGACACTCCCCCTTTCCATATTGATCCCCATGAATGAGTCCCCACTCAGTTTCCTCTTCTCCAGCTCCAGAGCCCCAGCTCCCTCAGCCTTTCCTCACACGGGAGATGCTCCACTCCCTTCAGCATCTTTGTAGAACCTGAGGTTGTTCCTGCCCAGATTCAAGACTCCACACTTGCCCTTGTTCTATTTCATTAAATTTTTCCCTGCCCAACTCTCCATCCTGTCCAGGTCTCTCATGGCAGCACAGCTTCCAGTGTCAGCCACTCCTCCCAGCTTGGTGTCACCAGCAAACTTGCTGACAGTCACTCTATTCCCTCATCCAAGTTGTTGATGAATATATTGAATAATTCCGGCCCCAGCACTGCCCCCTGAGGCACTGCACTGGATCCAGGCCTCCAACTGGACTCTGCCCCGTTGACCACGACTCCCTGTCTTCTTCCCTTCAACCAGTTCACAGTCCACGTCCCTACCCCATTGTCCAGACCACACTCCCTCAGTTTAGCAGCAAGGACACTGTGGGAGGCTGTGTCAAATGCTTTACTGAAGTCAAGAAATGAAGAAAATCCCAAAGTGAGGGGAAGTGAAGACACATAAAAGATGTTTCCTGACTGGACATCGTTGGGATCTCCCCACCAAAGGATCCCGAATCATGACAGAGGACCGGCAGGGCTCTACGGGACTGGAGACCAGAGGGAGGCCTTTGGGACTCGTTTGGTAGTAACCCAATCCTCTTCCCCCCTTTTCTTTTTTCCTTCCCTTCTTCCTCTACACTCTGTTTCGCGTGCCGCTTTACGGGCAAATAATAAGGTAACACTGTGTGACAGAATTATAACCCCTTGGCATTTTTGTTGCCTTAATTTTGTGCTTCGACATCAAGTTAAATGAAGCATCATGAGTCCATGACAGAATGGACTGTGACACAGGGCCTGGTGACACAGAGGTGCCCTGAAGTCCCAGTACTAAGCAGCGCATAGCAGTGACAGCGCACGGTTGAGGCGCAGTCTAAAGGTGAAGCTCCTTGCTGCGCTCTGGACAACGCTCATCATCACGTCAGGAAGGGACGCGTAGGGTGACATGAGCTCAAGCCCGCTGCCCTCTGCCAGGCTCTGTTTTTCATTTTTTCATGTTTTCATATGTTATGTTGGGCTGAGCCCCCGTGAATGGTTTATGCGCCAAGCCTCAGCCCCATCTCTGACCCCTTTGTGCCTGCACTCAGCGCCGCATCCTGCGTTGTCACATCCCAAGGCTGCTGCTGTCACCCCAAGCTGGTGTTTCTTCTATACTACATCATCATGTCAACATTGTAAATATTTTATATAGAATAATTGTTACTTCCTACAGTTTGTTACTGCCAGCTGTGTAAAACTCTTGTCCTACTCTGCCAAGATAAACAAAAGCTGGACATGTTGCCTCTGAAAACAGGGCAGCTCCGTGCAGTGGAGGATCCCTTGCTGAGGCACTGACCTGTCTCCTCTCTCCAAGCCTTGGGCTGGAAGGGGTGCTCGCAGGCTGGAGTAGTTGGGGCTCCATGCCTGGAAGTGTCCCCAAATCCTGCTAGGATGGCACGGTTCTTAGATGATTTTCCATTAATAATCCAGAGAGTTTGCAAAGGTACACATGCTGTTGGCCATGATCATGTTTCTGTGATGGCAACTACATTGTAGCTTTTCTGCTGTACAACGGCTTCCAGCTCCTCTGTTCATTGCCCATTCTGTGTGCGTTGCTGCAGCTGCATTTCAGCTGGGCTGCTGATCTGTGAAGGGGTTTCGTTAGAAGGAGATATGTTGTTGAATTAGTCAGGCCCAAAGGAATCTCAAGGCCAGTTCGAGAAGCTGAGAACAGAATCTGCTGTGAGAAAGAGGGGCGTTTCTTCATTAACAGGGCCTCAGCATGGCGTGAGTCGTCGGACCTGTCATCGGTGGGGCTCCAGCGTGTGGACTGCCCATGATACTCATTTAGCGAATCCATGCTTGGAGCGTGGATTCGTGATTAGAGAATAGTTGTGTATATAAGGAGACATGCTTCTGTAATAAATGGCTTTGGCGTGATTCACATTGAATCGGAGTGCTGAGTCCTTTATCGTTCCAACAAATGGTGACCCCGACGTGATACTCCGAACGGCGTCTCACTACGGTCGGGGAAAAGCCTGGAGCAACCCAGCCGGAGGCGGCTCAGCTGGACTGAGAGCCGGGCGGAGACGTACGGACGTTCCGCGGATAAATTTTGTTGAAGGCGGCGCCGGGAAAGGTGAGCGGCTGGGAGCAGGAGGAGGGAAGAGTGAAGTTATGGGGCAGAATATATCCTCTGAGGAAGAAGCTATAGTTAAAATCCTCCTGCATATTCTCTCTAGGAGAGGACTTAAATATGAAGAAAGTAACATACGTAGACTGTTGGTTTGGTGTAGAACTAACGGCTACCCGACAGAAGCTGAGAAAGCTTTTAAAATTGAACTTTGGGACGATATAGGGCAGAAATTATGGGATAAGGTTAGCGACGGAGATAAAGAAGCTAAATCATTAGCGACTACATGGAAGCTTATGATTTCCACCTTAAAAGAATTTAAGGCTGAGCGGGCTGCGGTTACTGGAATTTTTGCAGCGTTACAGTCTGAAAAGAACTCTAAAAATAACTGTGAAGCTTATCCAGTTCGTGTTTTCGATATCCTTCCTGCTCCATGCCCTCTTGTGCCTTCGGCGCCCCCGATGATACAACAGTCTGGGGCGGAGGGAGGAAAATTACCGAGTGGATGGCCTCCTGTACCATCACACGACCCTAGAGAGACCAAGAAGTCCAAAGAACTGGAGTCAGATAATTTGTCAAAAGGACTGGTGAAAGCTGAGAATGTTAAAGTCGTAAATAATTGTAATATCAATTATTTTACTGATTCGTGTCCGCCTTTACCGCCTTCTGCCCTTCTAATTCCTACAAGAGAACAGAAGGAGTCGCCGGATAAGAACTGGGCAAAAGAACTGTGTGAAAGATCAGATCAGCTATTAGCGAGTGAATCCAACAGTCAGCCATATCAAGCTATGAGAGAGGTGCCTGAAACCAACAAAGCAGCCAAATTGTTTGCAACTATTAATCAGGGTCCCAATGAGAATTACATGCAATTTATTGACCACCTTCAAGAGACCATCAATAAGCAGGTTGAAAACTTAGAAGTTAAGGAAGCACTGGTGTTGAAATTAGCAGTAGAGAATGCTAATGTTTGCTATCAGCATGTTATTTGCGAGTTTTACAGTACATATTAGGTGTTCCTGTGTACCGTCTCTCTGAAAATCAAGCAGCTTGTCATGAATGTGAGTTAATTGTTTTACTAGTTGTTTTTAAGTGCGCCATAAAACCTTCTGCCCGCTCTTCCCACTCAGGCTGCGAGCAGCCCTGTGCTTCCCCCCCCCACCAAGGTTTTTACTTGCAAGATGAGGTCAGGAATGATTGTTTTCAGTTGTGTTCCTAAAAAAATTGGTATTGGGAGGTGTTTTAAAACATAGGAAAGCACTCGGACAAGAAATCATTAAATCATTTCAGACAGTTTTACAGGCGGGGCGATTTGAACTTCAACAAGCTGAGAGAGACTTAACTGATAACACACGGGTCAGAAAACTTGTTAAAGTCTGCAAGATGCTTTCCTTATTAACCTGTTTTCTCTGTGGGTATCTGTTTAAGCATGTTGCAATTTTGATAGGTCTTTGTTATATGATACGATAAGTTCACAGTCTGTTAAATCATGAGATTCCGTTGACTCAAAATGTGCATTTTGTGATAATATAGAAGAACATGAGTAATTTAGTTCTTTACTGCGTGAATGTGATGTCTATCCCTGTTTCTCTATTAGGACGGGATGTGTTAGGACAACTAGGAGCAACTCTGGTGACGAAACAACAGCATTTCTAGAAGCGGCCATTGATGATGGGTGACCAGTACTGAAATTACAGTGGAAAAATGATGATCCAGTATGGGTAAATCAATGGCCGCTCAGTAAAGAAAACTCGCCCATGTTGAAGAGCTAGTACAGGAACAGCTTGAAAAAGGGCATTTAGAGCCGTCTACAAGTCCCTGGAATACTCCTGTGTTTACTATTCAGAAAAAATCAAAGAAATGGAGGTTGTTACATGATCTTCGAAAAATTAATGATACCATGGAAGACATGGGAGCATTACAGCCGGGATTACCATCCCCTGTCATGATTCCAGAAAACTGGCAGATCTTAATAATTGACTTGCAAGATTGTTTTTTCACCATTGCTTTACATCCTGATGACTGTAAACGTTTTGCATTTTCCATAAATTCTGCAAATAAGGCTGAACCTGCGAAAAGGTATCAATGGGTAGTTTTGCCACAGGGAATGAAAAATTCCCCAACTATGTGTCAAATTTATGTAGCTTGGGCCTTGCAATCAATCAGAAAATCTCATCCTGAGTTAGTGATTTGCCACTACATGGATGACATATTGATAGCTGGGGAAACTTTTTCGACTGATTTGTTGATAAATGAAGTATCTGATACATTGCAGCATAGAGGATTGCAAATTGCTCCAGAAAAGGTACAAATTCAACCAGCATGGAAATATCTTGGTTGGGAAATTTCTCAGTCCACAGTGAAACCTCAGAAAACAGTATGTCGGCCTGTCATTCAATCCTTAAATGATGTGCAGAAACTAGTGGGTGATCTGAATTGGGTCCGAACCATTTGTGGGATCACTAATGAGGATTTAGCTCCAATTGTAAAACTGCTAAAAGGGGATAGTGACATTAGCTCTCCTAGAACGCTTACTGCTGAGGCGGATGCTGCTCTGAAAAAGATTATGTCCAAACTTGTAAAAGCTTTCAGCCATAGGTGGAACCCAGATTATGTAATCGGACTACTAATTGTAAACAATACTAACTATCCTTTTGCTCTCATAATGCAATGGACAACTGGTAAGGAGCCGTTAAAGATCTTAGAGTGGGTGTTTTTGCGTTTTCGACTCAAACGAACCATTACAACCAGGGTTGAAGTCTTTGCTCAGCTTATAATGAAAGGTAGGCAGAGAATAGTCGAAATTTCAGGGGCTGAGCCTGCATATATCATTGTTCCCCTCGTTTCAGAATATTTACAGTGGGCTTTGCAGAACTCCTTACCTTTTCAGATTGCGTTATTAGATTCTCGAGCTTTAATTAAGACGTTTTCCCCTCCACACAAGTTAATGTCAGTTTTGAATATGGGATCAATGGAGGAGGGTCCCCCTCTTCTCTCAGAATTTCCTGTTAAAGGACCCACAGTGTTCACTGACGCAGGGGGTAAAATGCAGAAAGCAGCAATTACATGGAAAACAGATGGAAAATGGCACGATGTGATACTAACTGACCTGAAAGGACCAACTCAGCATTTGGAACTCAGGACTGTAATAGAAGTGTTTATCAGATTTGCTCATAGCCCAGTGAATATTGTTTGCGATTCTTTGTATGTGGTAGGTGCGGTAGCTCGCATTGAAAGATCATTGCTCAAAGAGGTTCAGGATGCACAGCTGATGTCTTTGTTCAAGCAACTATGGTTGTTGATCGAAGAGAGACAACACTGATACTTCATAACACATATCCGTAGTCATCTGACAATTCAAGGCGATTTAGCTGAAGGAAACCGCCGAGCTGATTTTCTTGTATCTCCTGCCTGGGTTCCACCTCCAGTAGATAGGTTTGGGCAAGCAGTACGCTCTCATAGTTTCCTCCATCAGTCTGCTCAGGTCTTACAGCGGCAATTTTCATTGTCCGAAAGTGAAGCCCGAGGTATTGTTAAAAGTTGTGCAGATTGTCAGCGCATCTCAGTAGGGCTGGGCGCAGGAGTCAATCCAAGAGGATTAGGAGCCTTGGAATTGTGGCAAATGGACGTCACACATGTCCCTGAATTTGGCAGGCTGAAGTATGTGCATATGTCTATTGATACATATTCTTTCGCCACATGGGCCGCTGCTCAGACTGGTGAAACTAGTTCACATGTGCAACGACATTTACGTTCTGCTTTTGCAGCTTTGGGAGTTCTTGCACAGGTCAAGACAGGCAACGCACCTGGTTATATCGCCAAAGCTACTGCCACCTTTTTTCAATTGTGGGGTGTTAAGCACATTACAGGGATACCAAATTCTCCTACTGGTCAGGCCTTGGTAGAAAGGATGAATCGAACTCTCAAGCATCAGCTTGACAAACAAAAAGGGGGAACTGACTGTACTACTCCACATGACAGACTAAGCAAAGCATTATATGTCTTGAACTTTTTACGCCTTCCGCAAGGATTCGACATTCCACCTATGATTCGTCATGGAACAAGCTTAAGAGGACACTTGACAGACCTTAGAGAAAATCAATGTCAGGTCAAAATACGCAGTGGAGTTACTGGTGAATGGGAGGGTCCTTTCCAATTAATAACTTGGGGAAAGGGTTATGCTTGTGTCATTACAGATCAAGGATCAAAATGGATTCCTGCGAAATGGATCAAGCCATGGCTGAATAAAGACAACAAAGATTCGACAGATGCAGAAGGACAGGAGGGAGATAAGTTGTGAGAATTGTCTCAAATGTAAACCATGAATTCTTATTCAGTGTTATAGATGCTCTTAGACCCAGTGGTCTAAAAGCTTATTAGTAAACAGATAAGGTACCTTCCATAGAGAATGCTAATTTGAACAGATGGTAAGAGTTCCAAAAGGGTGATATTACAATTAGATAATCTACGCATAGATAAGGTAAAAGTATAAGATATTTCTACCATGGTAACCTAATTTAGCAACTGGTAAGGTTTTAAAAGAGATATTAAGATTAAGCTATAGATCTTTTAAATAGGTTAATATAAGTTTAAAGATATTAATTCAATAATTAGCATATGAATAGGTTAATATAAGTTTTAAGATATTAAGTCAATAATTAGCGTATGCTGATGGTATTAAGTACGTTACTCTATAAACCGCGCAGTTATAGATCTTCTAGGAATTTAAGAGAATATATTCTATTAAGTTGTCTGACTATTCTAAAATAGTGCGTTGGTAAGGTTGTCATAAGCAGAATTAAGGTTTTATATATGATATGAAGGTTTGAGTATAAGCAGATAGTTGTTTAATCTTATTAAGTAAGGTTTAGCTACATTATATGTGATTGTAATTATGTTGTTAATCATGTATCCTATGTTGCAGTGTATTTCAAAGACGATTCAGCATGCTGTTTAAGGGGCCTGACTAGTTCAAGAACAAAAAGGGGGAATAGTGAAGGGGTTTCGTTAGAAGGAGATACGTTGTTGAATTAGTCAGGCCCAAAGGAATCTCAAGGCCAGTTCAAGAAGCTGAGAACAGAATCTGCTGTGAGAAAGAGGGGCGTTTCTTCGTTAACAGGGCCTCAGCATGGCGTGAGTCGTCGGACCTATCATCGGTGGGGCTCCAGCGTGTGGACTGCCCATGATACTCATTTAGCGAATCCATGCTTGGAGCGTGGATTCGTGATTAGAGAATAGTTGTGTATATAAGGAGACATGCTTCTGTAATAAATGGCTTTTGTGTGATTCACATTGAATCGGAGTGCTGAGTCCTTTATCGTTCCAACACTGATCCCAGCACCTTTTTGCAGTGAGAAGCCCCAACTCCTTTGCAGCCATTCCCAGGCATTTCTGTGTTTTCTAGCACATCTACAACCCTTCTGTTTCTTCTACTGCACTGCTCTCCATCCCCTGCCTCTGCTGAGACAGCAGAGCAAACGACCTGGGTAGCAGCCCATCCAAGAATTTAAAAAAGCCAAGAAGGCCAATGGTACCTGGGGTGGATTAGAAGGGGGTAGTCAGTAGGTCAGAGAGGTTCTCCTGCCCCTCTACTCTGCCCTGGGGAGACCACACCTGGAATATTGTGTCCAGTTGTGGCCCATCAGTTCCAGAAGGACAGGGAACTGCTGGAGAGAGTCCAGCGCAGCCACCAAGATGCTGAAGGGAGTGGAGCATCTCCCGTGTGAGGAAAGGCTGAGGGAGCTGGGGCTCTGGAGCTGGAGGAGAATGAGGGGGGACTCATTCCTGGGGATCAATATGGAAAGGGGGAGTGTCAGGAGGATGGAGCCAGGCTCTTCTGGGTGACAACCAGTGACAGGACGAGGGGCAATGGGTACAAACTGGAACACAGGAGGTTCCACTTGAATATGAGAAGAAACTTGTTTGGGGTGAGGGTGGCAGAGCCTGGCCCAGGCTGCCCAGGGAGGTTGTGGAGTCTCCTTCTCTGCAGACATTCAAACCCGCCTTGACACCTTCCTGTGGAACCTCAGCTGGGTGTTCCTGCTCCATGGGGGGATTGCACTGGGTGAGCTTTCCAGGGCCCTCCATTCCCTGACATCCTGGGATTCTGTGATTCTCAACAAGTACAAGGACAACACCAGGGCTTCGTTCAAGCGGAGGAAGGCCCACGCAGCGGTGTGGAACGTGGCGGAGGCGCAGGCTGACTTTGCCACAGTGTTGTCCCTTGAGCCCTCGCCGCGCGCCATCATCTCTGAGGAGCCCGGAGCCTGCAAGCTCACCTGCACCGAGGACAAGATCCGCTTCGAGGGTGTCTTCTCACAGGAGACCCCAACGCTCCCTGAACAGGTTCTTTTAGATACTCCACACGTGGAACGTTTTTTGAAGGTTGTTAGCATTTAATACAAATTTTACTTATTTACATATTTGAGGTGGCCCAGGAGCTTGCCAGGGTGTAAGAGTTGGTCTGAAGGACAGTATTTGCCCGAACATCGCCATCAAGAGCTTGAACGGACAATGACTTGGAAAGAGGCCTGAGGAAGAACTGTGTTGCACAGGTCTCTCTGACCCGGGGGCTACCGTTAGCAACAGCCGCTGTGTGGGCTTCACCTGCTGCCTCAGCCAGGCTAGCCCCCACCTCCTAAAAGGAATTGTGTTCTATGGGTCTCTCTGACCTGGGGACAACAGTTGCTGTCCAGACGATGGATTTTCACCTGCTGCTTCAGCCAAACTCTCCTTCCACCTGCTCCCTGTTAGTAAAGCCAACGAAGAAGAGCATGCGCAGAGGCTCGCCAAGGCTTTTGAGGTCACCCAATGGACCATAAAGAAAGCCCTGAACGTGAGGCCACGCAGGCGCAGATGGGTTCTGGCAAACGAAGCAAGGACTTTTCGAGCCTGCGCAGTTAAGCCTCGGTTGGGAAACAAAGGCGGAGACTGGCCTCAACTCGTGGGAGAAAAGGGGGTGAAGACGCATAAAAGATGGATCCTGACTGGACATCATTGAGATCTCCCCACCAAAGGATCCTGAATCACAACAGAGGACCGGCAGGACTCTATGGGACTGGAGACCAGAGGGACGCCTTTGGGACTCGTTCGGTGGTAACCAAATCCTCTTTCCCCCCTTTTCATTTTTCTTTCCCTTTTTCCTCTACATTCTCTTTCACAGGCCGCTTTACGGGCAAAATAATAAAGTAACACTGTGTGATAGAATTATAACCCCTTGGCATTTTGGTTGCCTTAATTTTGCGCTTCAGGATCAAGGTGAACAAACTGTAACGAGTCCATCACTGAATGGAGCGTGACAGCAACTAAGCAGCTGGAGGCTGGGAAGAGAGATGCTGCTGCTGCCCACTGCTGCCCCAGTCATTGCAATCAGCTCTGGTTCTGTGCAGTGCGCGGAGGTGCTGGGGAAGAGGAGGATGCTGCGAAGGCTGCAGCCCAGGCTGTGCAGCAGCCACAGACAGCCGTGGCTGGTTTGCAATGGGCCACACAGGGATCAGCAGCTGCTGCGGCTCTTGGCTAACCGGGTTTATACCTGAGCCTCCCTCCATTTTTAGAGCCCAGAAACCCAGGGCGGAGGAGCACACATCTGAGATGAAGCTCTGAGCGGGCGCATTTCTTCTCAAGACCAGCACTGTTTGCGGCGCTTCTCCCCGGTGTCTCAGGCCTGAACGTGCTCTCGTGACGCTGGAAGCCTTGTGCGTCAGAGCCTTGTGCAGAGATGGATCATGGCTCAGATTTCCAGCAAGGGAGCGAGCAGCCGGCTCTTCCTCACTTGGAAGACCCTCGGTGGAGGTGAGGCACCGCGTGTGGGTTTGGAGGGTCTCGCCTGTATCAGCTCAGGGAGGTGCTCCGAAACACCCCCGCAATGGGGAGGTTCCTTGTGAGACGAAGGGGATGCCGTACGGTGCATGGATTAGGTCAACCAGGCCAAGTCGGCGATAGATCTCAAATGTTCCAAGTCCTTGACTCGAATTGGAGACAGGCAGGTGGGAAGGGAGCTTGAGGGGGATCCAGCCAGACTGCCGGCTTGCGGCAGCACCAGCCCATGGCTTCCCGAAAGCAATGTCGGGACACCCCGAGGACAGAGATTTCCTGCAGCCTTCTTTGTCCCGAGGGGGAGCAGGAACAGATGAGCACAGGGGGAAAACTGTCATTTTTTTTTTAATTGGCTTTATTGATTTCTTAAAACAATCCAAGGCCGAGCAGAGGCTGGCAGCACCATGTCCTCAGGGCAGGTGAACGCCGCGGTCGCCGTCCATGCTCCCATCCCTGGTGTGCCGCCCTCAGACGCTCCCTCTGGGCGCTGCGCAGGCTCAGGACCAGCCGCATGTCCAGGGACCCGCGTGGCGCTGGCAGCCGGGCTCTACTCCTCTTGCTGTCCCGCGGTGCAGCTGCAGCGGAAAGCCCTGCGCAGAGCCCGGAGCACCCTCCTGAACCGGGAAGGCCGTCGCCGTGGAGCTGGGCCCTGCGCTGGGCAGGCGATGTCTGTGCTGGTCTCTCCTCCATGCTCTCCAGACATTGAAGAAACCGCCTTTTCCTCTTGATCCTTTGCAGCTGGGACGAGAGGGGCTGTGCTGGGCTGTCCCTCATCCTCTCCTGCCAAATGAGCCTCAATGACTTCAAGTGCTGCAGGTGCAGGTGCTGCCGCTGGAACATCCATGCATTGGGCCAGGTCCTGCTGTTCCTCCGCTTGCTGGCCAGGTCCCTGGATCTCAGCCTCAGCCCTGCGCACGGCCTCACTGACGATGTACTCCACGATGTCCGACAGAGCCACATCGTCCTCTGTGGGGCTGTGCTGGGCAGGTGCCGGGCTCCCTGCTTCTGCTGCCCCCTCCGTGTCTGTGCAGCTGGGCAAGCCAGAGCCCTCCTGGGGACCTGCAGGGGCGTCCTGGAGGAGCTCCTGGACCGAGGGGTTGATCCAGATGTTCTGGATGGAGTTGTCTCTGCCTTGGCACCCCTCTTTGCTGCTCTCATCCTCCACATCCATGTGCTGGGCCAGGTCCTGCTGTTCCTCTGCTTCCTGGCCAGTTCCCAAGATCTCAGCCACAGCTCTGCGCATGGCCTCACTGACGATGCGCTGGGCTGTGTCCCACAGAGCCGCGTCGTAGGCTGTGGGGCCCTGTGGGGCAGGTGCCGGGCACTCTGCCTCTGCTGCTGCCGCGGTGTCGGTGCTGCGAGGCCAGCCAGACCCCTCCTGGGGACCTCCATGGTGGTCCTGGAAGCTCTCCTGGACCGAGGGGGTGACCCAGGTGCCCTGGATGGTGTGCTGGCCCGGGCCGTGGCTGACCTGCGGGCAGGAGGAGGAGCAGGACACGTGGGATGGAGGCGGCAGCCCCGGCACCGCAGCAGCTGCTTGCGGCCCCATCCAACCACCGGCCTCTCCCTCCTGCCCTGTACCATCCCTCCCCTGTGGCTTATGGAGCAAGGGGGGCAGCCCGAAGGGCTGGGAGTGGGCGTTCGCCTCCTTGTCAATCGGCATCTTGGGCCTCGCCTGCTGCAGAGCTGCAACGGGCACCCAGGGGAGCTGCTGCCTCGTGAGGAGCTGCTGCCTCCTCCGAAACTGCTGCCTCCTCCGAAGCTGCTGCCTCCTCCGAAGCTGCTGCCTCCTCAGAAGCTGCTGCCTCCTCCGAAGCTGCTGCCTCCTCAGAAGCTGCTGCCTCCTCAGAAGCTGCTGCCTCCTCAGAAGCTGCTCCTTAAATACCCCCACGGTCAGGGCGGGGACCCCCATGTCACAATGGCCTCTGGCTATGACGACCCCGTGTCACAATGGCTTCTGGTTATGACGAGGTGCTCACATCACAGAGCCCGGGCGGTCGCCATGGGGACACCCACCTCCAGGCCGGCTGGGACTGGCTGTGCACGGCGTGGGGCAGCCCCTGCTTGAAGGAGGAGAGAGCAGAGCATGGCGAGGGAAGCTGTCCCCAGCACACAGGAGCCCGTGCCCCAGAGCTTGGCTCAGAGATGCTGCTGCCTGCTCCGCTACACCTGCAACAATCCGCCTTCAGATCTTGTTTGCAGGACACACCAAGGGCCTCTCTACAGCCTCACCACACTGATTCTTTGTTTTCAACATGATCGTCATGAGTTTTCTGAAGTAGGCATGAGCCTACTTTGAAGAAAAAGGCTGAAGCCACATTCACAAAACCACACAGTCCGTTTGCAGCAATAGAATCTACCGTTTCCCCCTTTTGTGACAACCAGTGCTCTCTCAAGGTGCGCTTTTACAGAACTTCTGAGCTGTTCCATGACTCACTTGCTAAAGGAGGTGGCCTCATCCAACTCCCAGTTTTAGCGTGCCAGCTCTCCAATGCATTGCCTCTGCCACCTTCCTTCTACCGGGCCCGAAGTGCATTCTACTGCCTGGTTAGGGAGATGCACGTGCCACCGGCCCCAAAGCATCACTCTGGGGACCCATCATGGCCGTTACCTCTCAGCTGCTGCACCAGCCAAATCTTTCTAGGATGGCAGCAGGCTCTCAGAATCTGCTACAGGTCCTTGCAAGCTCTCTATCTCCTTTTGTTCCCCTAGCACACTTACTCCCCGCTCCATGCAGTTTGTTTTGAGCCTAGGGAGCAGACAAATCCTTGGAAAATTACGCTTTATTTTCATGTCATATGTCAGAGAAACCCAGAATCCCAGAGTGTCAGGGGTTGAAGGGCCCTGTAAAGCTCACCCAGTGCAATCCCCCCATGGAGCAGGAACACCCAGCTTAGGTTCCACAGGAAGGTGTCCAGGCGGGTTTGAATGTCTGCAGAGAAGGAGACTCCACAACCTCCCTGGGCAGCCTGGGCCAGGTTCTGACACCCTCACTCCGAACAAGTTTCTTCTCAAATTTAAGTGGAACCTCCTGTGTTCCAGTTTGCACCCATTGCCCCTTGTCCTGTCACTGGATGTCACCCAGAAGAGCCTGGCTCCATCCTCCTGACACTCCCCCTTTCCATATTGATCCCCATGAATGAGTCCCCACTCAGTTTCCTCTTCTCCAGCTCCAGAGCCCCAGCTCCCTCAGCCTTTCCTCACACGGGAGATGCTCCACTCCCTTCAGCATCTTTGTAGAACCTGAGGTTGTTCCTGCCCAGATTCAAGACTCCACACTTGCCCTTGTTCTATTTCATTAAATTTTTCCCTGCCCAACTCTCCATCCTGTCCAGGTCTCTCATGGCAGCACAGCTTCCAGTGTCAGCCACTCCTCCCAGCTTGGTGTCACCAGCAAACTTGCTGACAGTCACTCTATTCCCTCATCCAAGTTGTTGATGAATATATTGAATAATTCCGGCCCCAGCACTGCCCCCTGAGGCACTGCACTGGATCCAGGCCTCCAACTGGACTCTGCCCCGTTGACCACGACTCCCTGTCTTCTTCCCTTCAACCAGTTCACAGTCCACGTCCCTACCCCATTGTCCAGACCACACTCCCTCAGTTTAGCAGCAAGGACACTGTGGGAGGCTGTGTCAAATGCTTTACTGAAGTCAAGAAATGAAGAAAATCCCAAAGTGAGGGGAAGTGAAGACACATAAAAGATGTTTCCTGACTGGACATCGTTGGGATCTCCCCACCAAAGGATCCCGAATCATGACAGAGGACCGGCAGGGCTCTACGGGACTGGAGACCAGAGGGAGGCCTTTGGGACTCGTTTGGTAGTAACCCAATCCTCTTCCCCCCTTTTCTTTTTTCCTTCCCTTCTTCCTCTACACTCTGTTTCGCGTGCCGCTTTACGGGCAAATAATAAGGTAACACTGTGTGACAGAATTATAACCCCTTGGCATTTTTGTTGCCTTAATTTTGTGCTTCGACATCAAGTTAAATGAAGCATCATGAGTCCATGACAGAATGGACTGTGACACAGGGCCTGGTGACACAGAGGTGCCCTGAAGTCCCAGTACTAAGCAGCGCATAGCAGTGACAGCGCACGGTTGAGGCGCAGTCTAAAGGTGAAGCTCCTTGCTGCGCTCTGGACAACGCTCATCATCACGTCAGGAAGGGACGCGTAGGGTGACATGAGCTCAAGCCCGCTGCCCTCTGCCAGGCTCTGTTTTTCATTTTTTCATGTTTTCATATGTTATGTTGGGCTGAGCCCCCGTGAATGGTTTATGCGCCAAGCCTCAGCCCCATCTCTGACCCCTTTGTGCCTGCACTCAGCGCCGCATCCTGCGTTGTCACATCCCAAGGCTGCTGCTGTCACCCCAAGCTGGTGTTTCTTCTATACTACATCATCATGTCAACATTGTAAATATTTTATATAGAATAATTGTTACTTCCTACAGTTTGTTACTGCCAGCTGTGTAAAACTCTTGTCCTACTCTGCCAAGATAAACAAAAGCTGGACATGTTGCCTCTGAAAACAGGGCAGCTCCGTGCAGTGGAGGATCCCTTGCTGAGGCACTGACCTGTCTCCTCTCTCCAAGCCTTGGGCTGGAAGGGGTGCTCGCAGGCTGGAGTAGTTGGGGCTCCATGCCTGGAAGTGTCCCCAAATCCTGCTAGGATGGCACGGTTCTTAGATGATTTTCCATTAATAATCCAGAGAGTTTGCAAAGGTACACATGCTGTTGGCCATGATCATGTTTCTGTGATGGCAACTACATTGTAGCTTTTCTGCTGTACAACGGCTTCCAGCTCCTCTGTTCATTGCCCATTCTGTGTGCGTTGCTGCAGCTGCATTTCAGCTGGGCTGCTGATCTGTGAAGGGGTTTCGTTAGAAGGAGATATGTTGTTGAATTAGTCAGGCCCAAAGGAATCTCAAGGCCAGTTCGAGAAGCTGAGAACAGAATCTGCTGTGAGAAAGAGGGGCGTTTCTTCATTAACAGGGCCTCAGCATGGCGTGAGTCGTCGGACCTGTCATCGGTGGGGCTCCAGCGTGTGGACTGCCCATGATACTCATTTAGCGAATCCATGCTTGGAGCGTGGATTCGTGATTAGAGAATAGTTGTGTATATAAGGAGACATGCTTCTGTAATAAATGGCTTTGGCGTGATTCACATTGAATCGGAGTGCTGAGTCCTTTATCGTTCCAACAAATGGTGACCCCGACGTGATACTCCGAACGGCGTCTCACTACGGTCGGGGAAAAGCCTGGAGCAACCCAGCCGGAGGCGGCTCAGCTGGACTGAGAGCCGGGCGGAGACGTACGGACGTTCCGCGGATAAATTTTGTTGAAGGCGGCGCCGGGAAAGGTGAGCGGCTGGGAGCAGGAGGAGGGAAGAGTGAAGTTATGGGGCAGAATATATCCTCTGAGGAAGAAGCTATAGTTAAAATCCTCCTGCATATTCTCTCTAGGAGAGGACTTAAATATGAAGAAAGTAACATACGTAGACTGTTGGTTTGGTGTAGAACTAACGGCTACCCGACAGAAGCTGAGAAAGCTTTTAAAATTGAACTTTGGGACGATATAGGGCAGAAATTATGGGATAAGGTTAGCGACGGAGATAAAGAAGCTAAATCATTAGCGACTACATGGAAGCTTATGATTTCCACCTTAAAAGAATTTAAGGCTGAGCGGGCTGCGGTTACTGGAATTTTTGCAGCGTTACAGTCTGAAAAGAACTCTAAAAATAACTGTGAAGCTTATCCAGTTCGTGTTTTCGATATCCTTCCTGCTCCATGCCCTCTTGTGCCTTCGGCGCCCCCGATGATACAGCAGTCTGGGGCGGAGGGAGGAAAATTACCGAGTGGATGGCCTCCTGTACCATCACACGACCCTAGAGACACCAAGAAGTCCAAAGAACTGGAGTCAGATAATTTGTCAAAAGGACTGGTGAAAGCTGAGAATGTTAAAGTCGTAAATAATTGTAATATCAATTATTTTACTGATTCGTGTCCGCCTTTACCGCCTTCTGCCCTTCTAATTCCTACAAGAGAACAGAAGGAGTCGCCGGATAAGAACTGGGCAAAAGAACTGTGTGAAAGATCAGATCAGCTATTAGCGAGTGAATCCAACAGTCAGCCATATCAAGCTATGAGAGAGGTGCCTGAAACCAACAAAGCAGCCAAATTGTTTGCAACTATTAATCAGGGTCCCAATGAGAATTACATGCAATTTATTGACCACCTTCAAGAGACCATCAATAAGCAGGTTGAAAACTTAGAAGTTAAGGAAGCACTGGTGTTGAAATTAGCAGTAGAGAATGCTAATGTTTGCTATCAGCATGTTATTTGCGAGTTTTACAGTACATATTATGTGTTCCTGTGTACCGTCTCTCTGAAAATCAAGCAGCTTGTCATGAATGTGAGTTAATTGTTTTACTAGTTGTTTTTAAGTGCGCCATAAAACCTTCTGCCCGCTCTTCCCACTCAGGCTGCGAGCAGCCCTGTGCTTCCCCCCCCCACCAAGGTTTTTACTTGCAAGATGAGGTCAGGAATGATTGTTTTCAGTTGTGTTCCTAAAAAAATTGGTATTGGGAGGTGTTTTAAAACATAGGAAAGCACTCGGACAAGAAATCATTAAATCATTTCAGACAGTTTTACAGGCGGGGCGATTTGAACTTCAACAAGCTGAGAGAGACTTAACTGATAACACACGGGTCAGAAAACTTGTTAAAGTCTGCAAGATGCTTTCCTTATTAACCTGTTTTCTCTGTGGGTATCTGTTTAAGCATGTTGCAATTTTGATAGGTCTTTGTTATATGATACGATAAGTTCACAGTCTGTTAAATCATGAGATTCCGTTGACTCAAAATGTGCATTTTGTGATAATATAGAAGAACATGAGTAATTTAGTTCTTTACTGCGTGAATGTGATGTCTATCCCTGTTTCTCTATTAGGACGGGATGTGTTAGGACAACTAGGAGCAACTCTGGTGACGAAACAACAGCATTTCTAGAAGCGGCCATTGATGATGGGTGACCAGTACTGAAATTACAGTGGAAAAATGATGATCCAGTATGGGTAAATCAATGGCCGCTCAGTAAAGAAAACTCGCCCATGTTGAAGAGCTAGTACAGGAACAGCTTGAAAAAGGGCATTTAGAGCCGTCTACAAGTCCCTGGAATACTCCTGTGTTTACTATTCAGAAAAAATCAAAGAAATGGAGGTTGTTACATGATCTTCGAAAAATTAATGATACCATGGAAGACATGGGAGCATTACAGCCGGGATTACCATCCCCTGTCATGATTCCAGAAAACTGGCAGATCTTAATAATTGACTTGCAAGATTGTTTTTTCACCATTGCTTTACATCCTGATGACTGTAAACGTTTTGCATTTTCCATAAATTCTGCAAATAAGGCTGAACCTGCGAAAAGGTATCAATGGGTAGTTTTGCCACAGGGAATGAAAAATTCCCCAACTATGTGTCAAGTTTATGTAGCTTGGGCCTTGCAATCAATCAGAAAATCTCATCCTGAGTTAGTGATTTGCCACTACATGGATGACATATTGATAGCTGGGGAAACTTTTTCGACTGATTTGTTGATAAATGAAGTATCTGATACATTGCAGCATAGAGGATTGCAAATTGCTCCAGAAAAGGTACAAATTCAACCAGCATGGAAATATCTTGGTTGGGAAATTTCTCAGTCCACAGTGAAACCTCAGAAAACAGTATGTCGGCCTGTCATTCAATCCTTAAATGATGTGCAGAAACTAGTGGGTGATCTGAATTGGGTCCGAACCATTTGTGGGATCACTAATGAGGATTTAGCTCCAATTGTAAAACTGCTAAAAGGGGATAGTGACATTAGCTCTCCTAGAACGCTTACTGCTGAGGCGGATGCTGCTCTGAAAAAGATTATGTCCAAACTTGTAAAAGCTTTCAGCCATAGGTGGAACCCAGATTATGTAATCGGACTACTAATTGTAAACAATACTAACTATCCTTTTGCTCTCATAATGCAATGGACAACTGGTAAGGAGCCGTTAAAGATCTTAGAGTGGGTGTTTTTGCGTTTTCGACTCAAACAAACCATTACAACCAGGGTTGAAGTCTTTGCTCAGCTTATAATGAAAGGTAGGCAGAGAATAGTCGAAATTTCAGGGGCTGAGCCTGCATATATCATTGTTCCCCTCGTTTCAGAATATTTACAGTGGGCTTTGCAGAACTCCTTACCTTTTCAGATTGCGTTATTAGATTCTCGAGCTTTAATTAAGACGTTTTCCCCTCCACACAAGTTAATGTCAGTTTTGAATATGGGATCAATGGAGGAGGGTCCCCCTCTTCTCTCAGAATTTCCTGTTAAAGGACCCACAGTGTTCACTGACGCAGGGGGTAAAATGCAGAAAGCAGCAATTACATGGAAAACAGATGGAAAATGGCACGATGTGATACTAACTGACCTGAAAGGACCAACTCAGCATTTGGAACTCAGGACTGTAATAGAAGTGTTTATCAGATTTGCTCATAGCCCAGTGAATATTGTTTGCGATTCTTTGTATGTGGTAGGTGCGGTAGCTCGCATTGAAAGATCATTGCTCAAAGAGGTTCAGGATGCACAGCTGATGTCTTTGTTCAAGCAACTATGGTTGTTGATCGAAGAGAGACAACACTGATACTTCATAACACATATCCGTAGTCATCTGACAATTCAAGGCGATTTAGCTGAAGGAAACCGCCGAGCTGATTTTCTTGTATCTCCTGCCTGGGTTCCACCTCCAGTAGATAGGTTTGGGCAAGCAGTACGCTCTCATAGTTTCCTCCATCAGTCTGCTCAGGTCTTACAGCGGCAATTTTCATTGTCCGAAAGTGAAGCCCGAGGTATTGTTAAAAGTTGTGCAGATTGTCAGCGCATCTCAGTAGGGCTGGGCGCAGGAGTCAATCCAAGAGGATTAGGAGCCTTGGAATTGTGGCAAATGGACGTCACACATGTCCCTGAATTTGGCAGGCTGAAGTATGTGCATATGTCTATTGATACATATTCTTTCGCCACATGGGCCACTGCTCAGACTGGTGAAACTAGTTCACATGTGCAACGACATTTACGTTCTGCTTTTGCAGCTTTGGGAGTTCTTGCACAGGTCAAGACAGGCAACGCACCTGGTTATATCGCCAAAGCTACTGCCACCTTTTTTCAATTGTGGGGTGTTAAGCACATTACAGGGATACCAAATTCTCCTACTGGTCAGGCCTTGGTAGAAAGGATGAATCGAACTCTCAAGCATCAGCTTGACAAACAAAAAGGGGGAACTGACTGTACTACTCCACATGACAGACTAAGCAAAGCATTATATGTCTTGAACTTTTTACGCCTTCCGCAAGGATTCGACATTCCACCTATGATTCGTCATGGAACAAGCTTAAGAGGACACTTGACAGACCTTAGAGAAAATCAATGTCAGGTCAAAATACGCAGTGGAGTTACTGGTGAATGGGAGGGTCCTTTCCAATTAATAACTTGGGGAAAGGGTTATGCTTGTGTCATTACAGATCAAGGATCAAAATGGATTCCTGCGAAATGGATCAAGCCATGGCTGAATAAAGACAACAAAGATTCGACAGATGCAGAAGGACAGGAGGGAGATAAGTTGTGAGAATTGTCTCAAATGTAAACCATGAATTCTTATTCAGTGTTATAGATGCTCTTAGACCCAGTGGTCTAAAAGCTTATTAGTAAACAGATAAGGTACCTTCCATAGAGAATGCTAATTTGAACAGATGGTAAGAGTTCCAAAAGGGTGATATTACAATTAGATAATCTATGCATAGATAAGGTAAAAGTATAAGATATTTCTACCATGGTAACCTAATTTAGCAACTGGTAAGGTTTTAAAAGAGATATTAAGATTAAGCTATAGATCTTTTAAATAGGTTAATATAAGTTTAAAGATATTAATTCAATAATTAGCATATGAATAGGTTAATATAAGTTTTAAGATATTAAGTCAATAATTAGCGTATGCTGATGGTATTAAGTACGTTACTCTATAAACCGCGCAGTTATAGATCTTCTAGGAATTTAAGAGAATATATTGTATTAAGTTGTCTGACTATTCTAAAATAGTGCGTTGGTAAGGTTGTCATAAGCAGAATTAAGGTTTTATATATGATATGAAGGTTTGAGTATAAGCAGATAGTTGTTTAATCTTATTAAGTAAGGTTTAGCTACATTATATGTGATTGTAATTATGTTGTTAATCATGTATCCTATGTTGCAGTGTATTTCAAAGACGATTCAGCATGCTGTTTAAGGGGCCTGACTAGTTCAAGAACAAAAAGGGGGAATAGTGAAGGGGTTTCGTTAGAAGGAGATACGTTGTTGAATTAGTCAGGCCCAAAGGAATCTCAAGGCCAGTTCGAGAAGCTGAGAACAGAATCTGCTGTGAGAAAGAGGGGCGTTTCTTTGTTAACAGGGCCTCAGCATGGCGTGAGTCGTCGGACCTATCATCGGTGGGGCTCCAGCGTGTGGACTGCCCATGATACTCATTTAGCGAATCCATGCTTGGAGCGTGGATTCGTGATTAGAGAATAGTTGTGTATATAAGGAGACATGCTTCTGTAATAAATGACTTTTGTGTGATTCACATTGAATCGGAGTGCTGAGTCCTTTATCGTTCCAACACTGATCCCAGCACCTTTTTGCAGTGAGAAGCCCCAACTCCTTTGCAGCCATTCCCAGGCATTTCTGTGTTTTCTAGCACATCTACAACCCTTCTGTTTCTTCTACTGCACTGCTCTCCATCCCCTGCCTCTGCTGAGACAGCAGAGCAAACGACCTGGGTAGCAGCCCATCCAAGAATTTAAAAAAGCCAAGAAGGCCAATGGTACCTGGGGTGGATTAGAAGGGGGTAGTCAGTAGGTCAGAGAGGTTCTCCTGCCCCTCTACTCTGCCCTGGGGAGACCACACCTGGAATATTGTGTCCAGTTGTGGCCCCTCAGTTCCAGAAGGACAGGGAACTGCTGGAGAGAGTCCAGCGCAGCCACCAAGATGCTGAAGGGAGTGGAGCATCTCCCGTGTGAGGAAAGGCTGAGGGAGCTGGGGCTCTGGAGCTGGAGGAGAATGAGGGGGGACTCATTCCTGGGGATCAATATGGAAAGGGGGAGTGTCAGGAGGATGGAGCCAGGCTCTTCTGGGTGACAACCAGTGACAGGACGAGGGGCAATGGGTACAAACTGGAACACAGGAGGTTCCACTTGAATATGAGAAGAAACTTGTTTGGGGTGAGGGTGGCAGAGCCTGGCCCAGGCTGCCCAGGGAGGTTGTGGAGTCTCCTTCTCTGCAGACATTCAAACCCGCCTTGACACCTTCCTGTGGAACCTCAGCTGGGTGTTCCTGCTCCATGGGGGGATTGCACTGGGTGAGCTTTCCAGGGCCCTCCATTCCCTGACATCCTGGGATTCTGTGATTCTCAACAAGTACAAGGACAACACCAGGGCTTCGTTCAAGTGGAGGAAGGCCCACGCAGCGGTGTGGAACGTGGCGGAGGCGCAGGCTGACTTTGCCACAGTGTTGTCCCTTGAGCCCTCGCCGCGCGCCATCATCTCTGAGGAGCCCGGAGCCTGCAAGCTCACCTGCACCGAGGACAAGATCCGCTTCGAGGGTGTCTTCTCACAGGAGACCCCAACGCTCCCTGAACAGGTTCTTTTAGATACTCCACACGTGGAACGTTTTTTGAAGGTTGTTAGCATTTAATACAAATTTTACTTATTTACATATTTGAGGTGGCCCAGGAGCTTGCCAGGGTGTAAGAGTTGGTCTGAAGGACAGTATTTGCCCGAACATCGCCATCAAGAGCTTGAACGGACAATGACTTGGAAAGAGGCCTGAGGAAGAACTGTGTTGCACAGGTCTCTCTGACCCGGGGGCTACCGTTAGCAACAGCCGCTGTGTGGGCTTCACCTGCTGCCTCAGCCAGGCTAGCCCCCACCTCCTAAAAGGAATTGTGTTCTATGGGTCTCTCTGACCTGGGGACAACAGTTGCTGTCCAGACGATGGATTTTCACCTGCTGCTTCAGCCAAACTCTCCTTCCACCTGCTCCCTGTTAGTAAAGCCAACGAAGAAGAGCATGCGCAGAGGCTCGCCAAGGCTTTTGAGGTCACCCAATGGACCATAAAGAAAGCCCTGAACGTGAGGCCACGCAGGCGCAGATGGGTTCTGGCAAACGAAGCAAGGACTTTTCGAGCCTGCGCAGTTAAGCCTCGGTTGGGAAACAAAGGCGGAGACTGGCCTCAACTCGTGGGAGAAAAGGGGGTGAAGACGCATAAAAGATGGATCCTGACTGGACATCATTGAGATCTCCCCACCAAAGGATCCTGAATCACAACAGAGGACCGGCAGGACTCTATGGGACTGGAGACCAGAGGGACGCCTTTGGGACTCGTTCGGTGGTAACCAAATCCTCTTTCCCCCCTTTTCATTTTTCTTTCCCTTTTTCCTCTACATTCTCTTTCACAGGCCGCTTTACGGGCAAAATAATAAAGTAACACTGTGTGATAGAATTATAACCCCTTGGCATTTTGGTTGCCTTAATTTTGCGCTTCAGGATCAAGGTGAACAAACTGTAACGAGTCCATCACTGAATGGAGCGTGACAGCAACTAAGCAGCTGGAGGCTGGGAAGAGAGATGCTGCTGCTGCCCACTGCTGCCCCAGTCATTGCAATCAGCTCTGGTTCTGTGCAGTGCGCGGAGGTGCTGGGGAAGAGGAGGATGCTGCGAAGGCTGCAGCCCAGGCTGTGCAGCAGCCACAGACAGCCGTGGCTGGTTTGCAATGGGCCACACAGGGATCAGCAGCTGCTGCGGCTCTTGGCTAACCGGGTTTATACCTGAGCCTCCCTCCATTTTTAGAGCCCAGAAACCCAGGGCGGAGGAGCACACATCTGAGATGAAGCTCTGAGCGGGCGCATTTCTTCTCAAGACCAGCACTGTTTGCGGCGCTTCTCCCCGGTGTCTCAGGCCTGAACGTGCTCTCGTGACGCTGGAAGCCTTGTGCGTCAGAGCCTTGTGCAGAGATGGATCATGGCTCAGATTTCCAGCAAGGGAGCGAGCAGCCGGCTCTTCCTCACTTGGAAGACCCTCGGTGGAGGTGAGGCACCGCGTGTGGGTTTGGAGGGTCTCGCCTGTATCAGCTCAGGGAGGTGCTCCGAAACACCCCCGCAATGGGGAGGTTCCTTGTGAGACGAAGGGGATGCCGTACGGTGCATGGATTAGGTCAACCAGGCCAAGTCGGCGATAGATCTCAAATGTTCCAAGTCCTTGACTCGAATTGGAGACAGGCAGGTGGGAAGGGAGCTTGAGGGGGATCCAGCCAGACTGCCGGCTTGCGGCAGCACCAGCCCATGGCTTCCCGAAAGCAATGTCGGGACACCCCGAGGACAGAGATTTCCTGCAGCCTTCTTTGTCCCGAGGGGGAGCAGGAACAGATGAGCACAGGGGGAAAACTGTCATTTTTTTTTTAATTGGCTTTATTGATTTCTTAAAACAATCCAAGGCCGAGCAGACGCTGGCAGCACCATGTCCTCAGGGCAGGTGAACGCCGCGGTCGCCGTCCATGCTCCCATCCCTGGTGTGCCGCCCTCAGACGCTCCCTCTGGGCGCTGCGCAGGCTCAGGACCAGCCGCATGTCCAGGGACCCGCGTGGCGCTGGCAGCCGGGCTCTACTCCTCTTGCTGTCCCGCGGTGCAGCTGCAGCGGAAAGCCCTGCGCAGAGCCCGGAGCACCCTCCTGAACCGGGAAGGCCGTCGCCGTGGAGCTGAGCCCTGCGCTGGGCAGGCGATGTCTGTGCTGGTCTCTCCTCCATGCTCTCCAGACATTGAAGAAACCGCCTTTTCCTCTTGATCCTTTGCAGCTGGGACGAGAGGGGCTGTGCTGGGCTGTCCCTCATCCTCTCCTGCCAAATGAGCCTCAATGACTTCAAGTGCTGCAGGTGCAGGTGCTGCCGCTGGAACATCCATGCATTGGGCCAGGTCCTGCTGTTCCTCCGCTTGCTGGCCAGGTCCCTGGATCTCAGCCTCAGCCCTGCGCACGGCCTCACTGACGATGTACTCCACGATGTCCGACAGAGCCACATCGTCCTCTGTGGGGCTGTGCTGGGCAGGTGCCGGGCTCCCTGCTTCTGCTGCCCCCTCCGTGTCTGTGCAGCTGGGCAAGCCAGAGCCCTCCTGGGGACCTGCAGGGGCGTCCTGGAGGAGCTCCTGGACCGAGGGGTTGATCCAGATGTTCTGGATGGAGTTGTCTCTGCCTTGGCACCCCTCTTTGCTGCTCTCATCCTCCACATCCATGTGCTGGGCCAGGTCCTGCTGTTCCTCTGCTTCCTGGCCAGTTCCCAAGATCTCAGCCACAGCTCTGCGCGTGGCCTCACTGACGATGCGCTGGGCTGTGTCCCACAGAGCCGCGTCGTAGGCTGTGGGGCCCTGTGGGGCAGGTGCCGGGCACTCTGCCTCTGCTGCTGCCGCGGTGTCGGTGCTGCGAGGCCAGCCAGACCCCTCCTGGGGACCTCCATGGTGGTCCTGGAAGCTCTCCTGGACCGAGGGGGTGACCCAGGTGCCCTGGATGGTGTGCTGGCCCGGGCCGTGGCTGACCTGCGGGCAGGAGGAGGAGCAGGACACGTGGGATGGAGGCGGCAGCCCCGGCACCGCAGCAGCTGCTTGCGGCCCCATCCAACCACCGGCCTCTCCCTCCTGCCCTGTACCATCCCTCCCCTGTGGCTTATGGAGCAAGGGGGGCAGCCCGAAGGGCTGGGAGTGGGCGTTCGCCTCCTTGTCAATCGGCATCTTGGGCCTCGCCTGCTGCAGAGCTGCAACGGGCACCCAGGGGAGCTGCTGCCTCGTGAGGAGCTGCTGCCTCCTCCGAAACTGCTGCCTCCTCCGAAGCTGCTGCCTCCTCCGAAGCTGCTGCCTCCTCAGAAGCTGCTGCCTCCTCAGAAGCTGCTCCTTAAATACCCCCACAGTCAGGGCGGGGACCCCCATGTCACAATGGCCTCTGGCTATGACGACCCCGTGTCACAATGGCTTCTGGTTATGACGAGGTGCTCACATCACAGAGCCCGGGCGGTCGCCATGGGGACACCCACCTCCAGGCCGGCTGGGACTGGCTGTGCACGGCGTGGGGCAGCCCCTGCTTGAAGGAGGAGAGAGCAGAGCATGGCGAGGGAAGCTGTCCCCAGCACACAGGAGCCCGTGCCCCAGAGCTTGGCTCAGAGATGCTGCTGCCTGCTCCGCTACACCTGCAACAATCCGCCTTCAGATCTTGTTTGCAGGACACACCAAGGGCCTCTCTACAGCCTCACCACACTGATTCTTTGTTTTCAACATGATCGTCATGAGTTTTCTGAAGTAGGCATGAGCCTACTTTGAAGAAAAAGGCTGAAGCCACATTCACAAAACCACACAGTCCGTTTGCAGCAATAGAATCTACCGTTTCCCCCTTTTGTGACAACCAGTGCTCTCTCAAGGTGCGCTTTTACAGAACTTCTGAGCTGTTCCATGACTCACTTGCTAAAGGAGGTGGCCTCATCCAACTCCCAGTTTTAGCGTGCCAGCTCTCCAATGCATTGCCTCTGCCACCTTCCTTCTACCGGGCCCGAAGTGCATTCTACTGCCTGGTTAGGGAGATGCACGTGCCACCGGCCCCAAAGCATCACTCTGGGGACCCATCATGGCCGTTACCTCTCAGCTGCTGCACCAGCCAAATCTTTCTAGGATGGGAGCAGGCTCTCAGAATCTGCTACAGGTCCTTGCAAGCTCTCTATCTCCTTTTGTTCCCCTAGCACACTTACTCCCCGCTCCATGCAGTTTGTTTTGAGCCTAGGGAGCAGACAAATCCTTGGAAAATTACGCTTTATTTTCATGTCATATGTCAGAGAAACCCAGAATCCCAGAGTGTCAGGGGTTGAAGGGCCCTGTAAAGCTCATCCAGTGCAATCCCCCCATGGAGCAGGAACACCCAGCTGAGGTTCCACAGGAAGGTGTCCAGGCGGGTTTGAATGTCTGCAGAGAAGGAGACTCCACAACCTCCCTGGGCAGCCTGGGCCAGGTTCTGACACCCTCACTCCGAACAAGTTTCTTCTCAAATTTAAGTGGAACCTCCTGTGTTCCAGTTTGCACCCATTGCCCCTTGTCCTGTCACTGGATGTCACCCAGAAGAGCCTGGCTCCATCCTCCTGACACTCCCCCTTTCCATATTGATCCCCATGAATGAGTCCCCACTCAGTTTCCTCTTCTCCAGCTCCAGAGCCCCAGCTCCCTCAGCCTTTCCTCACACGGGAGATGCTCCACTCCCTTCAGCATCTTTGTAGAACCTGAGGTTGTTCCTGCCCAGATTCAAGACTCCACACTTGCCCTTGTTCTATTTCATTAAATTTTTCCCTGCCCAACTCTCCATCCTGTCCAGGTCTCTCATGGCAGCACAGCTTCCAGTGTCAGCCACTCCTCCCAGCTTGGTGTCACCAGCAAACTTGCTGACAGTCACTCTATTCCCTCATCCAAGTTGTTGATGAATATATTGAATAATTCCGGCCCCAGCACTGCCCCCTGAGGCACTGCACTGGATCCAGGCCTCCAACTGGACTCTGCCCCGTTGACCACGACTCCCTGTCTTCTTCCCTTCAACCAGTTCACAGTCCACGTCCCTACCCCATTGTCCAGACCACACTCCCTCAGTTTAGCAGCAAGGACACTGTGGGAGGCTGTGTCAAATGCTTTACTGAAGTCAAGAAATGAAGAAAATCCCAAAGTGAGGGGAAGTGAAGACACATAAAAGATGTTTCCTGACTGGACATCGTTGGGATCTCCCCACCAAAGGATCCCGAATCATGACAGAGGACCGGCAGGGCTCTACGGGACTGGAGACCAGAGGGAGGCCTTTGGGACTCGTTTGGTAGTAACCCAATCCTCTTCCCCCCTTTTCTTTTTTCCTTCCCTTCTTCCTCTACACTCTGTTTCGCGTGCCGCTTTACGGGCAAATAATAAGGTAACACTGTGTGACAGAATTATAACCCTTTGGCATTTTTGTTGCCTTAATTTTGTGCTTCGACATCAAGTTAAATGAAGCATCATGAGTCCATGACAGAATGGACTGTGACACAGGGCCTGGTGACACAGAGGTGCCCTGAAGTCCCAGTACTAAGCAGCGCATAGCAGTGACAGCGCACGGTTGAGGCGCAGTCTAAAGGTGAAGCTCCTTGCTGCGCTCTGGACAACGCTCATCATCACGTCAGGAAGGGACGCGTAGGGTGACATGAGCTCAAGCCCGCTGCCCTCTGCCAGGCTCTGTTTTTCATTTTTTCATGTTTTCATATGTTATGTTGGGCTGAGCCCCCGTGAATGGTTCATGCGCCAAGCCTCAGCCCCATCTCTGACCCCTTTGTGCCTGCACTCAGCGCCGCATCCTGCGTTGTCACATCCCAAGGCTGCTGCTGTCACCCCAAGCTGGTGTTTCTTCTATACTACATCATCATGTCAACATTGTAAATATTTTATATAGAATAATTGTTACTTCCTACAGTTTGTTACTGCCAGCTGTGTAAAACTCTTGTCCTACTCTGCCAAGATAAACAAAAGCTGGACATGTTGCCTCTGAAAACAGGGCAGCTCCGTGCAGTGGAGGATCCCTTGCTGAGGCACTGACCTGTCTCCTCTCTCCAAGCCTTGGGCTGGAAGGGGTGCTCGCAGGCTGGAGTAGTTGGGGCTCCATGCCTGGAAGTGTCCCCAAATCCTGCTAGGATGGCACGGTTCTTAGATGATTTTCCATTAATAATCCAGAGAGTTTGCAAAGGTACACATGCTGTTGGCCATGATCATGTTTCTGTGATGGCAACTACATTGTAGCTTTTCTGCTGTACAACGGCTTCCAGCTCCTCTGTTCATTGCCCATTCTGTGTGCGTTGCTGCAGCTGCATTTCAGCTGGGCTGCTGATCTGTGAAGGGGTTTCGTTAGAAGGAGATATGTTGTTGAATTAGTCAGGCCCAAAGGAATCTCAAGGCCAGTTCGAGAAGCTGAGAACAGAATCTGCTGTGAGAAAGAGGGGCGTTTCTTCATTAACAGGGCCTCAGCATGGCGTGAGTCGTCGGACCTGTCATCGGTGGGGCTCCAGCGTGTGGACTGCCCATGATACTCATTTAGCGAATCCATGCTTGGAGCGTGGATTCGTGATTAGAGAATAGTTGTGTATATAAGGAGACATGCTTCTGTAATAAATGGCTTTGGCGTGATTCACATTGAATCGGAGTGCTGAGTCCTTTATCGTTCCAACAAATGGTGACCCCGACGTGATACTCCGAACGGCGTCTCACTACGGTCGGGGAAAAGCCTGGAGCAACCCAGCCGGAGGCGGCTCAGCTGGACTGAGAGCCGGGCGGAGACGTACGGACGTTCCGCGGATAAATTTTGTTGAAGGCGGCGCCGGGAAAGGTGAGCGGCTGGGAGCAGGAGGAGGGAAGAGTGAAGTTATGGGGCAGAATATATCCTCTGAGGAAGAAGCTATAGTTAAAATCCTCCTGCATATTCTCTCTAGGAGAGGACTTAAATATGAAGAAAGTAACATACGTAGACTGTTGGTTTGGTGTAGAACTAACGGCTACCCGACAGAAGCTGAGAAAGCTTTTAAAATTGAACTTTGGGACGATATAGGGCAGAAATTATGGGATAAGGTTAGCGACGGAGATAAAGAAGCTAAATCATTAGCGACTACATGGAAGCTTATGATTTCCACCTTAAAAGAATTTAAGGCTGAGCGGGCTGCGGTTACTGGAATTTTTGCAGCGTTACAGTCTGAAAAGAACTCTAAAAATAACTGTGAAGCTTATCCAGTTCGTGTTTTCGATATCCTTCCTGCTCCATGCCCTCTTGTGCCTTCGGCACCCCCGATGATACAACAGTCTGGGGCGGAGGGAGGAAAATTACCGAGTGGATGGCCTCCTGTACCATCACACGACCCTAGAGACACCAAGAAGTCCAAAGAACTGGAGTCAGATAATTTGTCAAAAGGACTGGTGAAAGCTGAGAATGTTAAAGTCGTAAATAATTGTAATATCAATTATTTTACTGATTCGTGTCCGCCTTTACCGCCTTCTGCCCTTCTAATTCCTACAAGAGAACAGAAGGAGTCGCCGGATAAGAACTGGGCAAAAGAACTGTGTGAAAGATCAGATCAGCTATTAGCGAGTGAATCCAACAGTCAGCCATATCAAGCTATGAGAGAGGTGCCTGAAACCAACAAAGCAGCCAAATTGTTTGCAACTATTAATCAGGGTCCCAATGAGAATTACATGCAATTTATTGACCACCTTCAAGAGACCATCAATAAGCAGGTTGAAAACTTAGAAGTTAAGGAAGCACTGGTGTTGAAATTAGCAGTAGAGAATGCTAATGTTTGCTATCAGCATGTTATTTGCGAGTTTTACAGTACATATTATGTGTTCCTGTGTACCGTCTCTCTGAAAATCAAGCAGCTTGTCATGAATGTGAGTTAATTGTTTTACTAGTTGTTTTTAAGTGCGCCATAAAACCTTCTGCCCGCTCTTCCCACTCAGGCTGCGAGCAGCCCTGTGCTTCCCCCCCCCACCAAGGTTTTTACTTGCAAGATGAGGTCAGGAATGATTGTTTTCAGTTGTGTTCCTAAAAAAATTGGTATTGGGAGGTGTTTTAAAACATAGGAAAGCACTCGGACAAGAAATCATTAAATCATTTCAGACAGTTTTACAGGCGGGGCGATTTGAACTTCAACAAGCTGAGAGAGACTTAACTGATAACACACGGGTCAGAAAACTTGTTAAAGTCTGCAAGATGCTTTCCTTATTAACCTGTTTTCTCTGTGGGTATCTGTTTAAGCATGTTGCAATTTTGATAGGTCTTTGTTATATGATACGATAAGTTCACAGTCTGTTAAATCATGAGATTCCGTTGACTCAAAATGTGCATTTTGTGATAATATAGAAGAACATGAGTAATTTAGTTCTTTACTGCGTGAATGTGATGTCTATCCCTGTTTCTCTATTAGGACGGGATGTGTTAGGACAACTAGGAGCAACTCTGGTGACGAAACAACAGCATTTCTAGAAGCGGCCATTGATGATGGGTGACCAGTACTGAAATTACAGTGGAAAAATGATGATCCAGTATGGGTAAATCAATGGCCACTCAGTAAAGAAAACTCGCCCATGTTGAAGAGCTAGTACAGGAACAGCTTGAAAAAGGGCATTTAGAGCCGTCTACAAGTCCCTGGAATACTCCTGTGTTTACTATTCAGAAAAAATCAAAGAAATGGAGGTTGTTACATGATCTTCGAAAAATTAATGATACCATGGAAGACATGGGAGCATTACAGCCGGGATTACCATCCCCTGTCATGATTCCAGAAAACTGGCAGATCTTAATAATTGACTTGCAAGATTGTTTTTTCACCATTGCTTTACATCCTGATGACTGTAAACGTTTTGCATTTTCCATAAATTCTGCAAATAAGGCTGAACCTGCGAAAAGGTATCAATGGGTAGTTTTGCCACAGGGAATGAAAAATTCCCCAACTATGTGTCAAATTTATGTAGCTTGGGCCTTGCAATCAATCAGAAAATCTCATCCTGAGTTAGTGATTTGCCACTACATGGATGACATATTGATAGCTGGGGAAACTTTTTCGACTGATTTGTTGATAAATGAAGTATCTGATACATTGCAGCATAGAGGATTGCAAATTGCTCCAGAAAAGGTACAAATTCAACCAGCATGGAAATATCTTGGTTGGGAAATTTCTCAGTCCACAGTGAAACCTCAGAAAACAGTATGTCGGCCTGTCATTCAATCCTTAAATGATGTGCAGAAACTAGTGGGTGATCTGAATTGGGTCCGAACCATTTGTGGGATCACTAATGAGGATTTAGCTCCAATTGTAAAACTGCTAAAAGGGGATAGTGACATTAGCTCTCCTAGAACGCTTACTGCTGAGGCGGATGCTGCTCTGAAAAAGATTATGTCCAAACTTGTAAAAGCTTTCAGCCATAGGTGGAACCCAGATTATGTAATCGGACTACTAATTGTAAACAATACTAACTATCCTTTTGCTCTCATAATGCAATGGACAACTGGTAAGGAGCCGTTAAAGATCTTAGAGTGGGTGTTTTTGCGTTTTCGACTCAAACGAACCATTACAACCAGGGTTGAAGTCTTTGCTCAGCTTATAATGAAAGGTAGGCAGAGAATAGTCGAAATTTCAGGGGCTGAGCCTGCATATATCATTGTTCCCCTCGTTTCAGAATATTTACAGTGGGCTTTGCAGAACTCCTTACCTTTTCAGATTGCGTTATTAGATTCTCGAGCTTTAATTAAGACGTTTTCCCCTCCACACAAGTTAATGTCAGTTTTGAATATGGGATCAATGGAGGAGGGTCCCCCTCTTCTCTCAGAATTTCCTGTTAAAGGACCCACAGTGTTCACTGACGCAGGGGGTAAAATGCAGAAAGCAGCAATTACATGGAAAACAGATGGAAAATGGCACGATGTGATACTAACTGACCTGAAAGGACCAACTCAGCATTTGGAACTCAGGACTGTAATAGAAGTGTTTATCAGATTTGCTCATAGCCCAGTGAATATTGTTTGCGATTCTTTGTATGTGGTAGGTGCGGTAGCTCGCATTGAAAGATCATTGCTCAAAGAGGTTCAGGATGCACAGCTGATGTCTTTGTTCAAGCAACTATGGTTGTTGATCGAAGAGAGACAACACTGATACTTCATAACACATATCCGTAGTCATCTGACAATTCAAGGCGATTTAGCTGAAGGAAACCGCCGAGCTGATTTTCTTGTATCTCCTGCCTGGGTTCCACCTCCAGTAGATAGGTTTGGGCAAGCAGTACGCTCTCATAGTTTCCTCCATCAGTCTGCTCAGGTCTTACAGCGGCAATTTTCATTGTCCGAAAGTGAAGCCCGAGGTATTGTTAAAAGTTGTGCAGATTGTCAGCGCATCTCAGTAGGGCTGGGCGCAGGAGTCAATCCAAGAGGATTAGGAGCCTTGGAATTGTGGCAAATGGACGTCACACATGTCCCTGAATTTGGCAGGCTGAAGTATGTGCATATGTCTATTGATACATATTCTTTCGCCACATGGGCCACTGCTCAGACTGGTGAAACTAGTTCACATGTGCAACGACATTTACGTTCTGCTTTTGCAGCTTTGGGAGTTCTTGCACAGGTCAAGACAGGCAACGCACCTGGTTATATCGCCAAAGCTACTGCCACCTTTTTTCAATTGTGGGGTGTTAAGCACATTACAGGGATACCAAATTCTCCTACTGGTCAGGCCTTGGTAGAAAGGATGAATCGAACTCTCAAGCATCAGCTTGACAAACAAAAAGGGGGAACTGACTGTACTACTCCACATGACAGACTAAGCAAAGCATTATATGTCTTGAACTTTTTACGCCTTCCGCAAGGATTCGACATTCCACCTATGATTCGTCATGGAACAAGCTTAAGAGGACACTTGACAGACCTTAGAGAAAATCAATGTCAGGTCAAAATACGCAGTGGAGTTACTGGTGAATGGGAGGGTCCTTTCCAATTAATAACTTGGGGAAAGGGTTATGCTTGTGTCATTACAGATCAAGGATCAAAATGGATTCCTGCGAAATGGATCAAGCCATGGCTGAATAAAGACAACAAAGATTCGACAGATGCAGAAGGACAGGAGGGAGATAAGTTGTGAGAATTGTCTCAAATGTAAACCATGAATTCTTATTCAGTGTTATAGATGCTCTTAGACCCAGTGGTCTAAAAGCTTATTAGTAAACAGATAAGGTACCTTCCATAGAGAATGCTAATTTGAACAGATGGTAAGAGTTCCAAAAGGGTGATATTACAATTAGATAATCTATGCATAGATAAGGTAAAAGTATAAGATATTTCTACCATGGTAACCTAATTTAGCAACTGGTAAGGTTTTAAAAGAGATATTAAGATTAAGCTATAGATCTTTTAAATAGGTTAATATAAGTTTAAAGATATTAATTCAATAATTAGCATATGAATAGGTTAATATAAGTTTTAAGATATTAAGTCAATAATTAGCGTATGCTGATGGTATTAAGTACGTTACTCTATAAACCGCGCAGTTATAGATCTTCTAGGAATTTAAGAGAATATATTGTATTAAGTTGTCTGACTATTCTAAAATAGTGCGTTGGTAAGGTTGTCATAAGCAGAATTAAGGTTTTATATATGATATGAAGGTTTGAGTATAAGCAGATAGTTGTTTAATCTTATTAAGTAAGGTTTAGCTACATTATATGTGATTGTAATTATGTTGTTAATCATGTATCCTATGTTGCAGTGTATTTCAAAGACGATTCAGCATGCTGTTTAAGGGGCCTGACTAGTTCAAGAACAAAAAGGGGGAATAGTGAAGGGGTTTCGTTAGAAGGAGATACGTTGTTGAATTAGTCAGGCCCAAAGGAATCTCAAGGCCAGTTCGAGAAGCTGAGAACAGAATCTGCTGTGAGAAAGAGGGGCGTTTCTTCGTTAACAGGGCCTCAGCATGGCGTGAGTCGTCGGACCTATCATCGGTGGGGCTCCAGCGTGTGGACTGCCCATGATACTCATTTAGCGAATCCATGCTTGGAGCGTGGATTCGTGATTAGAGAATAGTTGTGTATATAAGGAGACATGCTTCTGTAATAAATGACTTTTGTGTGATTCACATTGAATCGGAGTGCTGAGTCCTTTATTGTTCCAACACTGATCCCAGCACCTTTTTGCAGTGAGAAGCCCCAACTCCTTTGCAGCCATTCCCAGGCATTTCTGTGTTTTCTAGCACATCTACAACCCTTCTGTTTCTTCTACTGCACTGCTCTCCATCCCCTGCCTCTGCTGAGACAGCAGAGCAAACGACCTGGGTAGCAGCCCATCCAAGAATTTAAAAAAGCCAAGAAGGCCAATGGTACCTGGGGTGGATTAGAAGGGGGTAGTCAGTAGGTCAGAGAGGTTCTCCTGCCCCTCTACTCTGCCCTGGGGAGACCACACCTGGAATATTGTGTCCAGTTGTGGCCCCTCAGTTCCAGAAGGACAGGGAACTGCTGGAGAGAGTCCAGCGCAGCCACCAAGATGCTGAAGGGAGTGGAGCATCTCCCGTGTGAGGAAAGGCTGAGGGAGCTGGGGCTCTGGAGCTGGAGGAGAATGAGGGGGGACTCATTCCTGGGGATCAATATGGAAAGGGGGAGTGTCAGGAGGATGGAGCCAGGCTCTTCTGGGTGACAACCAGTGACAGGACGAGGGGCAATGGGTACAAACTGGAACACAGGAGGTTCCACTTGAATATGAGAAGAAACTTGTTTGGGGTGAGGGTGGCAGAGCCTGGCCCAGGCTGCCCAGGGAGGTTGTGGAGTCTCCTTCTCTGCAGACATTCAAACCCGCCTTGACACCTTCCTGTGGAACCTCAGCTGGGTGTTCCTGCTCCATGGGGGGATTGCACTGGGTGAGCTTTCCAGGGCCCTCCATTCCCTGACATCCTGGGATTCTGTGATTCTCAACAAGTACAAGGACAACACCAGGGCTTCGTTCAAGCGGAGGAAGGCCCACGCAGCGGTGTGGAACGTGGCGGAGGCGCAGGCTGACTTTGCCACAGTGTTGTCCCTTGAGCCCTCGCCGCGCGCCATCATCTCTGAGGAGCCCGGAGCCTGCAAGCTCACCTGCACCGAGGACAAGATCCGCTTCGAGGGTGTCTTCTCACAGGAGACCCCAACGCTCCCTGAACAGGTTCTTTTAGATACTCCACACGTGGAACGTTTTTTGAAGGTTGTTAGCATTTAATACAAATTTTACTTATTTACATATTTGAGGTGGCCCAGGAGCTTGCCAGGGTGTAAGAGTTGGTCTGAAGGACAGTATTTGCCCGAACATCGCCATCAAGAGCTTGAACGGACAATGACTTGGAAAGAGGCCTGAGGAAGAACTGTGTTGCACAGGTCTCTCTGACCCGGGGGCTACCGTTAGCAACAGCCGCTGTGTGGGCTTCACCTGCTGCCTCAGCCAGGCTAGCCCCCACCTCCTAAAAGGAATTGTGTTCTATGGGTCTCTCTGACCTGGGGACAACAGTTGCTGTCCAGACGATGGATTTTCACCTGCTGCTTCAGCCAAACTCTCCTTCCACCTGCTCCCTGTTAGTAAAGCCAACGAAGAAGAGCATGCGCAGAGGCTCGCCAAGGGTTTTGAGGTCACCCAATGGACCATAAAGAAAGCCCTGAACGTGAGGCCACGCAGGCGCAGATGGGTTCTGGCAAACGAAGCAAGGACTTTTCGAGCCTGCGCAGTTAAGCCTCGGTTGGGAAACAAAGGCGGAGACTGGCCTCAACTCGTGGGAGAAAAGGGGGTGAAGACGCATAAAAGATGGATCCTGACTGGACATCATTGAGATCTCCCCACCAAAGGATCCTGAATCACAACAGAGGACCGGCAGGACTCTATGGGACTGGAGACCAGAGGGACGCCTTTGGGACTCGTTCGGTGGTAACCAAATCCTCTTTCCCCCCTTTTCATTTTTCTTTCCCTTTTTCCTCTACATTCTCTTTCACAGGCCGCTTTACGGGCAAAATAATAAAGTAACACTGTGTGATAGAATTATAACCCCTTGGCATTTTGGTTGCCTTAATTTTGCGCTTCAGGATCAAGGTGAACAAACTGTAACGAGTCCATCACTGAATGGAGCGTGACAGCAACTAAGCAGCTGGAGGCTGGGAAGAGAGATGCTGCTGCTGCCCACTGCTGCCCCAGTCATTGCAATCAGCTCTGGTTCTGTGCAGTGCGCGGAGGTGCTGGGGAAGAGGAGGATGCTGCGAAGGCTGCAGCCCAGGCTGTGCAGCAGCCACAGACAGCCGTGGCTGGTTTGCAATGGGCCACACAGGGATCAGCAGCTGCTGCGGCTCTTGGCTAACCGGGTTTATACCTGAGCCTCCCTCCATTTTTAGAGCCCAGAAACCCAGGGCGGAGGAGCACACATCTGAGATGAAGCTCTGAGCGGGCGCATTTCTTCTCAAGACCAGCACTGTTTGCGGCGCTTCTCCCCGGTGTCTCAGGCCTGAACGTGCTCTCGTGACGCTGGAAGCCTTGTGCGTCAGAGCCTTGTGCAGAGATGGATCATGGCTCAGATTTCCAGCAAGGGAGCGAGCAGCCGGCTCTTCCTCACTTGGAAGACCCTCGGTGGAGGTGAGGCACCGCGTGTGGGTTTGGAGGGTCTCGCCTGTATCAGCTCAGGGAGGTGCTCCGAAACACCCCCGCAATGGGGAGGTTCCTTGTGAGACGAAGGGGATGCCGTACGGTGCATGGATTAGGTCAACCAGGCCAAGTCGGCGATAGATCTCAAATGTTCCAAGTCCTTGACTCGAATTGGAGACAGGCAGGTGGGAAGGGAGCTTGAGGGGGATCCAGCCAGACTGCCGGCTTGCGGCAGCACCAGCCCATGGCTTCCCGAAAGCAATGTCGGGACACCCCGAGGACAGAGATTTCCTGCAGCCTTCTTTGTCCCGAGGGGGAGCAGGAACAGATGAGCACAGGGGGAAAACTGTCATTTTTTTTTTAATTGGCTTTATTGATTTCTTAAAACAATCCAAGGCCGAGCAGAGGCTGGCAGCACCATGTCCTCAGGGCAGGTGAACGCCGCGGTCGCCGTCCATGCTCCCATCCCTGGTGTGCCGCCCTCAGACGCTCCCTCTGGGCGCTGCGCAGGCTCAGGACCAGCCGCATGTCCAGGGACCCGCGTGGCGCTGGCAGCCGGGCTCTACTCCTCTTGCTGTCCCGCGGTGCAGCTGCAGCGGAAAGCCCTGCGCAGAGCCCGGAGCACCCTCCTGAACCGGGAAGGCCGTCGCCGTGGAGCTGGGCCCTGCGCTGGGCAGGCGATGTCTGTGCTGGTCTCTCCTCCATGCTCTCCAGACATTGAAGAAACCGCCTTTTCCTCTTGATCCTTTGCAGCTGGGACGAGAGGGGCTGTGCTGGGCTGTCCCTCATCCTCTCCTGCCAAATGAGCCTCAATGACTTCAAGTGCTGCAGGTGCAGGTGCTGCCGCTGGAACATCCATGCATTGGGCCAGGTCCTGCTGTTCCTCCGCTTGCTGGCCAGGTCCCTGGATCTCAGCCTCAGCCCTGCGCACGGCCTCACTGACGATGTACTCCACGATGTCCGACAGAGCCACATCGTCCTCTGTGGGGCTGTGCTGGGCAGGTGCCGGGCTCCCTGCTTCTGCTGCCCCCTCCGTGTCTGTGCAGCTGGGCAAGCCAGAGCCCTCCTGGGGACCTGCAGGGGTGTCCTGGAGGAGCTCCTGGACCGAGGGGTTGATCCAGATGTTCTGGATGGAGTTGTCTCTGCCTTGGCACCCCTCTTTGCTGCTCTCATCCTCCACATCCATGTGCTGGGCCAGGTCCTGCTGTTCCTCTGCTTCCTGGCCAGTTCCCAAGATCTCAGCCACAGCTCTGCGCGTGGCCTCACTGACGATGCGCTGGGCTGTGTCCCACAGAGCCGCGTCGTAGGCTGTGGGGCCCTGTGGGGCAGGTGCCGGGCACTCTGCCTCTGCTGCTGCCGCGGTGTCGGTGCTGCGAGGCCAGCCAGACCCCTCCTGGGGACCTCCATGGTGGTCCTGGAAGCTCTCCTGGACCGAGGGGGTGACCCAGGTGCCCTGGATGGTGTGCTGGCCCGGGCCGTGGCTGACCTGCGGGCAGGAGGAGGAGCAGGACACGTGGGATGGAGGCGGCAGCCCCGGCACCGCAGCAGCTGCTTGCGGCCCCATCCAACCACCGGCCTCTCCCTCCTGCCCTGTACCATCCCTCCCCTGTGGCTTATGGAGCAAGGGGGGCAGCCCGAAGGGCTGGGAGTGGGCGTTCGCCTCCTTGTCAATCGGCATATTGGGCCTCGCCTGCTGCAGAGCTGCAACGGGCACCCAGGGGAGCTGCTGCCTCGTGAGGAGCTGCTGCCTCCTCCGAAACTGCTGCCTCCTCCGAAGCTGCTGCCTCCTCCGAAGCTGCTGCCTCCTCAGAAGCTGCTGCCTCCTCCGAAGCTGCTGCCTCCTCAGAAGCTGCTGCCTCCTCAGAAGCTGCTGCCTCCTCAGAAGCTGCTCCTTAAATACCCCCACGGTCAGGGCGGGGACCCCCATGTCACAATGGCCTCTGGCTATGACGACCCCGTGTCACAATGGCTTCTGGTTATGACGAGGTGCTCACATCACAGAGCCCGGGCGGTCGCCATGGGGACACCCACCTCCAGGCCGGCTGGGACTGGCTGTGCACGGCGTGGGGCAGCCCCTGCTTGAAGGAGGAGAGAGCAGAGCATGGCGAGGGAAGCTGTCCCCAGCACACAGGAGCCCGTGCCCCAGAGCTTGGCTCAGAGATGCTGCTGCCTGCTCCGCTACACCTGCAACAATCCGCCTTCAGATCTTGTTTGCAGGACACACCAAGGGCCTCTCTACAGCCTCACCACACTGATTCTTTGTTTTCAACATGATCGTCATGACTTTTCTGAAGTAGGCATGAGCCTACTTTGAAGAAAAAGGCTGAAGCCACATTCACAAAACCACACAGTCCGTTTGCAGCAATAGAATCTACCGTTTCCCCCTTTTGTGACAACCAGTGCTCTCTCAAGGTGCGCTTTTACAGAACTTCTGAGCTGTTCCATGACTCACTTGCTAAAGGAGGTGGCCTCATCCAACTCCCAGTTTTAGCGTGCCAGCTCTCCAATGCATTGCCTCTGCCACCTTCCTTCTACCGGGCCCGAAGTGCATTCTACTGCCTGGTTAGGGAGATGCACGTGCCACCGGCCCCAAAGCATCACTCTGGGGACCCATCATGGCCGTTACCTCTCAGCTGCTGCACCAGCCAAATCTTTCTAGGATGGCAGCAGGCTCTCAGAATCTGCTACAGGTCCTTGCAAGCTCTCTATCTCCTTTTGTTCCCCTAGCACACTTACTCCCCGCTCCATGCAGTTTGTTTTGAGCCTAGGGAGCAGACAAATCCTTGGAAAATTACGCTTTATTTTCATGTCATATGTCAGAGAAACCCAGAATCCCAGAGTGTCAGGGGTTGAAGGGCCCTGTAAAGCTCATCCAGTGCAATCCCCCCATGGAGCAGGAACACCCAGCTGAGGTTCCACAGGAAGGTGTCCAGGCGGGTTTGAATGTCTGCAGAGAAGGAGACTCCACAACCTCCCTGGGCAGCCTGGGCCAGGTTCTGACACCCTCACCCCAAACAAGTTTCTTCTCAAATTTAAGTGGAACCTCCTGTGTTCCAGTTTGCACCCATTGCCCCTTGTCCTGTCACTGGATGTCACCCAGAAGAGCCTGGCTCCATCCTCCTGACACTCCCCCTTTCCATATTGATCCCCATGAATGAGTCCCCACTCAGTTTCCTCTTCTCCAGCTCCAGAGCCCCAGCTCCCTCAGCCTTTCCTCACATGGGAGATGCTCCACTCCCTTCAGCATCTTTGTAGAACCTGAGGTTGTTCCTGCCCAGATTCAAGACTCCACACTTGCCCTTGTTCTATTTCATTAAATTTTTCCCTGCCCAACTCTCCATCCTGTCCAGGTCTCTCATGGCAGCACAGCTTCCAGTGTCAGCCACTCCTCCCAGCTTGGTGTCACCAGCAAACTTGCTGACAGTCACTCTATTCCCTCATCCAAGTTGTTGATGAATATATTGAATAATTCCGGCCCCAGCACTGCCCCCTGAGGCACTGCACTGGATCCAGGCCTCCAACTGGACTCTGCCCCGTTGACCACGACTCCCTGTCTTCTTCCCTTCAACCAGTTCACAGTCCACGTCCCTACCCCATTGTCCAGACCACACTCCCTCAGTTTAGCAGCAAGGACACTGTGGGAGGCTGTGTCAAATGCTTTACTGAAGTCAAGAAATGAAGAAAATCCCAAAGTGAGGGGAAGTGAAGACACATAAAAGATGTTTCCTGACTGGACATCGTTGGGATCTCCCCACCAAAGGATCCCGAATCATGACAGAGGACCGGCAGGGCTCTACGGGACTGGAGACCAGAGGGAGGCCTTTGGGACTCGTTTGGTAGTAACCCAATCCTCTTCCCCCCTTTTCTTTTTTCCTTCCCTTCTTCCTCTACACTCTGTTTCGCGTGCCGCTTTACGGGCAAATAATAAGGTAACACTGTGTGACAGAATTATAACCCCTTGGCATTTTTGTTGCCTTAATTTTGTGCTTCGACATCAAGTTAAATGAAGCATCATGAGTCCATGACAGAATGGACTGTGACACAGGGCCTGGTGACACAGAGGTGCCCTGAAGTCCCAGTACTAAGCAGCGCATAGCAGTGACAGCGCACGGTTGAGGCGCAGTCTAAAGGTGAAGCTCCTTGCTGCGCTCTGGACAACGCTCATCATCACGTCAGGAAGGGACGCGTAGGGTGACATGAGCTCAAGCCCGCTGCCCTCTGCCAGGCTCTGTTTTTCATTTTTTCATGTTTTCATATGTTATGTTGGGCTGAGCCCCCGTGAATGGTTTATGCGCCAAGCCTCAGCCCCATCTCTGACCCCTTTGTGCCTGCACTCAGCGCCGCATCCTGCGTTGTCACATCCCAAGGCTGCTGCTGTCACCCCAAGCTGGTGTTTCTTCTATACTACATCATCATGTCAACATTGTAAATATTTTATATAGAATAATTGTTACTTCCTACAGTTTGTTACTGCCAGCTGTGTAAAACTCTTGTCCTACTCTGCCAAGATAAACAAAAGCTGGACATGTTGCCTCTGAAAACAGGGCAGCTCCGTGCAGTGGAGGATCCCTTGCTGAGGCACTGACCTGTCTCCTCTCTCCAAGCCTTGGGCTGGAAGGGGTGCTCGCAGGCTGGAGTAGTTGGGGCTCCATGCCTGGAAGTGTCCCCAAATCCTGCTAGGATGGCACGGTTCTTAGATGATTTTCCATTAATAATCCAGAGAGTTTGCAAAGGTACACATGCTGTTGGCCATGATCATGTTTCTGTGATGGCAACTACATTGTAGCTTTTCTGCTGTACAACGGCTTCCAGCTCCTCTGTTCATTGCCCATTCTGTGTGCGTTGCTGCAGGTGCATTTCAGCTGGGCTGCTGATCTGTGAAGGGGTTTCGTTAGAAGGAGATATGTTGTTGAATTAGTCAGGCCCAAAGGAATCTCAAGGCCAGTTCGAGAAGCTGAGAACAGAATCTGCTGTGAGAAAGAGGGGCGTTTCTTCATTAACAGGGCCTCAGCATGGCGTGAGTCGTCGGACCTGTCATCGGTGGGGCTCCAGCGTGTGGACTGCCCATGATACTCATTTAGCGAATCCATGCTTGGAGCGTGGATTCGTGATTAGAGAATAGTTGTGTATATAAGGAGACATGCTTCTGTAATAAATGGCTTTGGCGTGATTCACATTGAATCGGAGTGCTGAGTCCTTTATCGTTCCAACAAATGGTGACCCCGACGTGATACTCCGAACGGCGTCTCACTACGGTCGGGGAAAAGCCTGGAGCAACCCAGCCGGAGGCGGCTCAGCTGGACTGAGAGCCGGGCGGAGACGTACGGACGTTCCGCGGATAAATTTTGTTGAAGGCGGCGCCGGGAAAGGTGAGCGGCTGGGAGCAGGAGGAGGGAAGAGTGAAGTTATGGGGCAGAATATATCCTCTGAGGAAGAAGCTATAGTTAAAATCCTCCTGCATATTCTCTCTAGGAGAGGACTTAAATATGAAGAAAGTAACATACGTAGACTGTTGGTTTGGTGTAGAACTAACGGCTACCCGACAGAAGCTGAGAAAGCTTTTAAAATTGAACTTTGGGACGATATAGGGCAGAAATTATGGGATAAGGTTAGCGACGGAGATAAAGAAGCTAAATCATTAGCGACTACATGGAAGCTTATGATTTCCACCTTAAAAGAATTTAAGGCTGAGCGGGCTGCGGTTACTGGAATTTTTGCAGCGTTACAGTCTGAAAAGAACTCTAAAAATAACTGTGAAGCTTATCCAGTTCGTGTTTTCGATATCCTTCCTGCTCCATGCCCTCTTGTGCCTTCGGCGCCCCCGATGATACAACAGTCTGGGGCGGAGGGAGGAAAATTACCGAGTGGATGGCCTCCTGTACCATCACACGACCCTAGAGAGACCAAGAAGTCCAAAGAACTGGAGTCAGATAATTTGTCAAAAGGACTGGTGAAAGCTGAGAATGTTAAAGTCGTAAATAATTGTAATATCAATTATTTTACTGATTCGTGTCCGCCTTTACCGCCTTCTGCCCTTCTAATTCCTACAAGAGAACAGAAGGAGTCGCCGGATAAGAACTGGGCAAAAGAACTGTGTGAAAGATCAGATCAGCTATTAGCGAGTGAATCCAACAGTCAGCCATATCAAGCTATGAGAGAGGTGCCTGAAACCAACAAAGCAGCCAAATTGTTTGCAACTATTAATCAGGGTCCCAATGAGAATTACATGCAATTTATTGACCACCTTCAAGAGACCATCAATAAGCAGGTTGAAAACTTAGAAGTTAAGGAAGCACTGGTGTTGAAATTAGCAGTAGAGAATGCTAATGTTTGCTATCAGCATGTTATTTGCGAGTTTTACAGTACATATTATGTGTTCCTGTGTACCGTCTCTCTGAAAATCAAGCAGCTTGTCATGAATGTGAGTTAATTGTTTTACTAGTTGTTTTTAAGTGCGCCATAAAACCTTCTGCCCGCTCTTCCCACTCAGGCTGCGAGCAGCCCTGTGCTTCCCCCCCCCACCAAGGTTTTTACTTGCAAGATGAGGTCAGGAATGATTGTTTTCAGTTGTGTTCCTAAAAAAATTGGTATTGGGAGGTGTTTTAAAACATAGGAAAGCACTCGGACAAGAAATCATTAAATCATTTCAGACAGTTTTACAGGCGGGGCGATTTGAACTTCAACAAGCTGAGAGAGACTTAACTGATAACACACGGGTCAGAAAACTTGTTAAAGTCTGCAAGATGCTTTCCTTATTAACCTGTTTTCTCTGTGGGTATCTGTTTAAGCATGTTGCAATTTTGATAGGTCTTTGTTATATGATACGATAAGTTCACAGTCTGTTAAATCATGAGATTCCGTTGACTCAAAATGTGCATTTTGTGATAATATAGAAGAACATGAGTAATTTAGTTCTTTACTGCGTGAATGTGATGTCTATCCCTGTTTCTCTATTAGGACGGGATGTGTTAGGACAACTAGGAGCAACTCTGGTGACGAAACAACAGCATTTCTAGAAGCGGCCATTGATGATGGGTGACCAGTACTGAAATTACAGTGGAAAAATGATGATCCAGTATGGGTAAATCAATGGCCGCTCAGTAAAGAAAACTCGCCCATGTTGAAGAGCTAGTACAGGAACAGCTTGAAAAAGGGCATTTAGAGCCGTCTACAAGTCCCTGGAATACTCCTGTGTTTACTATTCAGAAAAAATCAAAGAAATGGAGGTTGTTACATGATCTTCGAAAAATTAATGATACCATGGAAGACATGGGAGCATTACAGCCGGGATTACCATCCCCTGTCATGATTCCAGAAAACTGGCAGATCTTAATAATTGACTTGCAAGATTGTTTTTTCACCATTGCTTTACATCCTGATGACTGTAAACGTTTTGCATTTTCCATAAATTCTGCAAATAAGGCTGAACCTGCGAAAAGGTATCAATGGGTAGTTTTGCCACAGGGAATGAAAAATTCCCCAACTATGTGTCAAATTTATGTAGCTTGGGCCTTGCAATCAATCAGAAAATCTCATCCTGAGTTAGTGATTTGCCACTACATGGATGACATATTGATAGCTGGGGAAACTTTTTCGACTGATTTGTTGATAAATGAAGTATCTGATACATTGCAGCATAGAGGATTGCAAATTGCTCCAGAAAAGGTACAAATTCAACCAGCATGGAAATATCTTGGTTGGGAAATTTCTCAGTCCACAGTGAAACCTCAGAAAACAGTATGTCGGCCTGTCATTCAACCCTTAAATGATGTGCAGAAACTAGTGGGTGATCTGAATTGGGTCCGAACCATTTGTGGGATCACTAATGAGGATTTAGCTCCAATTGTAAAACTGCTAAAAGGGGATAGTGACATTAGCTCTCCTAGAACGCTTACTGCTGAGGCGGATGCTGCTCTGAAAAAGATTATGTCCAAACTTGTAAAAGCTTTCAGCCATAGGTGGAACCCAGATTATGTAATCGGACTACTAATTGTAAACAATACTAACTATCCTTTTGCTCTCATAATGCAATGGACAACTGGTAAGGAGCCGTTAAAGATCTTAGAGTGGGTGTTTTTGCGTTTTCGACTCAAACGAACCATTACAACCAGGGTTGAAGTCTTTGCTCAGCTTATAATGAAAGGTAGGCAGAGAATAGTCGAAATTTCAGGGGCTGAGCCTGCATATATCATTGTTCCCCTCGTTTCAGAATATTTACAGTGGGCTTTGCAGAACTCCTTACCTTTTCAGATTGCGTTATTAGATTCTCGAGCTTTAATTAAGACGTTTTCCCCTCCACACAAGTTAATGTCAGTTTTGAATATGGGATCAATGGAGGAGGGTCCCCCTCTTCTCTCAGAATTTCCTGTTAAAGGACCCACAGTGTTCACTGACGCAGGGGGTAAAATGCAGAAAGCAGCAATTACATGGAAAACAGATGGAAAATGGCACGATGTGATACTAACTGACCTGAAAGGACCAACTCAGCATTTGGAACTCAGGACTGTAATAGAAGTGTTTATCAGATTTGCTCATAGCCCAGTGAATATTGTTTGCGATTCTTTGTATGTGGTAGGTGCGGTAGCTCGCATTGAAAGATCATTGCTCAAAGAGGTTCAGGATGCACAGCTGATGTCTTTGTTCAAGCAACTATGGTTGTTGATCGAAGAGAGACAACACTGATACTTCATAACACATATCCGTAGTCATCTGACAATTCAAGGCGATTTAGCTGAAGGAAACCGCCGAGCTGATTTTCTTGTATCTCCTGCCTGGGTTCCACCTCCAGTAGATAGGTTTGGGCAAGCAGTACGCTCTCATAGTTTCCTCCATCAGTCTGCTCAGGTCTTACAGCGGCAATTTTCATTGTCCGAAAGTGAAGCCCGAGGTATTGTTAAAAGTTGTGCAGATTGTCAGCGCATCTCAGTAGGGCTGGGCGCAGGAGTCAATCCAAGAGGATTAGGAGCCTTGGAATTGTGGCAAATGGACGTCACACATGTCCCTGAATTTGGCAGGCTGAAGTATGTGCATATGTCTATTGATACATATTCTTTCGCCACATGGGCCACTGCTCAGACTGGTGAAACTAGTTCACATGTGCAACGACATTTACGTTCTGCTTTTGCAGCTTTGGGAGTTCTTGCACAGGTCAAGACAGGCAACGCACCTGGTTATATCGCCAAAGCTACTGCCACCTTTTTTCAATTGTGGGGTGTTAAGCACATTACAGGGATACCAAATTCTCCTACTGGTCAGGCCTTGGTAGAAAGGATGAATCGAACTCTCAAGCATCAGCTTGACAAACAAAAAGGGGGAACTGACTGTACTACTCCACATGACAGACTAAGCAAAGCATTATATGTCTTGAACTTTTTACGCCTTCCGCAAGGATTCGACATTCCACCTATGATTCGTCATGGAACAAGCTTAAGAGGACACTTGACAGACCTTAGAGAAAATCAATGTCAGGTCAAAATACGCAGTGGAGTTACTGGTGAATGGGAGGGTCCTTTCCAATTAATAACTTGGGGAAAGGGTTATGCTTGTGTCATTACAGATCAAGGATCAAAATGGATTCCTGCGAAATGGATCAAGCCATGGCTGAATAAAGACAACAAAGATTCGACAGATGCAGAAGGACAGGAGGGAGATAAGTTGTGAGAATTGTCTCAAATGTAAACCATGAATTCTTATTCAGTGTTATAGATGCTCTTAGACCCAGTGGTCTAAAAGCTTATTAGTAAACAGATAAGGTACCTTCCATAGAGAATGCTAATTTGAACAGATGGTAAGAGTTCCAAAAGGGTGATATTACAATTAGATAATCTATGCATAGATAAGGTAAAAGTATAAGATATTTCTACCATGGTAACCTAATTTAGCAACTGGTAAGGTTTTAAAAGAGATATTAAGATTAAGCTATAGATCTTTTAAATAGGTTAATATAAGTTTAAAGATATTAATTCAATAATTAGCATATGAATAGGTTAATATAAGTTTTAAGATATTAAGTCAATAATTAGCGTATGCTGATGGTATTAAGTACGTTACTCTATAAACCGCGCAGTTATAGATCTTCTAGGAATTTAAGAGAATATATTGTATTAAGTTGTCTGACTATTCTAAAATAGTGCGTTGGTAAGGTTGTCATAAGCAGAATTAAGGTTTTATATATGATATGAAGGTTTGAGTATAAGCAGATAGTTGTTTAATCTTATTAAGTAAGGTTTAGCTACATTATATGTGATTGTAATTATGTTGTTAATCATGTATCCTATGTTGCAGTGTATTTCAAAGACGATTCAGCATGCTGTTTAAGGGGCCTGACTAGTTCAAGAACAAAAAGGGGGAATAGTGAAGGGGTTTCGTTAGAAGGAGATACGTTGTTGAATTAGTCAGGCCCAAAGGAATCTCAAGGCCAGTTCGAGAAGCTGAGAACAGAATCTGCTGTGAGAAAGAGGGGCGTTTCTTCGTTAACAGGGCCTCAGCATGGCGTGAGTCGTCGGACCTATCATCGGTGGGGCTCCAGCGTGTGGACTGCCCATGATACTCATTTAGCGAATCCATGCTTGGAGCGTGGATTCGTGATTAGAGAATAGTTGTGTATATAAGGAGACATGCTTCTGTAATAAATGACTTTTGTGTGATTCACATTGAATCGGAGTGCTGAGTCCTTTATCGTTCCAACACTGATCCCAGCACCTTTTTGCAGTGAGAAGCCCCAACTCCTTTGCAGCCATTCCCAGGCATTTCTGTGTTTTCTAGCACATCTACAACCCTTCTGTTTCTTCTACTGCACTGCTCTCCATCCCCTGCCTCTGCTGAGACAGCAGAGCAAACGACCTGGGTAGCAGCCCATCCAAGAATTTAAAAAAGCCAAGAAGGCCAATGGTACCTGGGGTGGATTAGAAGGGGGTAGTCAGTAGGTCAGAGAGGTTCTCCTGCCCCTCTACTCTGCCCTGGGGAGACCACACCTGGAATATTGTGTCCAGTTGTGGCCCCTCAGTTCCAGAAGGACAGGGAACTGCTGGAGAGAGTCCAGCGCAGCCACCAAGATGCTGAAGGGAGTGGAGCATCTCCCGTGTGAGGAAAGGCTGAGGGAGCTGGGGCTCTGGAGCTGGAGGAGAATGAGGGGGGACTCATTCCTGGGGATCAATATGGAAAGGGGGAGTGTCAGGAGGATGGAGCCAGGCTCTTCTGGGTGACAACCAGTGACAGGACGAGGGGCAATGGGTACAAACTGGAACACAGGAGGTTCCACTTGAATATGAGAAGAAACTTGTTTGGGGTGAGGGTGGCAGAGCCTGGCCCAGGCTGCCCAGGGAGGTTGTGGAGTCTCCTTCTCTGCAGACATTCAAACCCGCCTTGACACCTTCCTGTGGAACCTCAGCTGGGTGTTCCTGCTCCATGGGGGGATTGCACTGGGTGAGCTTTCCAGGGCCCTCCATTCCCTGACATCCTGGGATTCTGTGATTCTCAACAAGTACAAGGACAACACCAGGGCTTCGTTCAAGCGGAGGAAGGCCCACGCAGCGGTGTGGAACGTGGCGGAGGCGCAGGCTGACTTTGCCACAGTGTTGTCCCTTGAGCCCTCGCCGCGCGCCATCATCTCTGAGGAGCCCGGAGCCTGCAAGCTCACCTGCACCGAGGACAAGATCCGCTTCGAGGGTGTCTTCTCACAGGAGACCCCAACGCTCCCTGAACAGGTTCTTTTAGATACTCCACACGTGGAACGTTTTTTGAAGGTTGTTAGCATTTAATACAAATTTTACTTATTTACATATTTGAGGTGGCCCAGGAGCTTGCCAGGGTGTAAGAGTTGGTCTGAAGGACAGTATTTGCCCGAACATCGCCATCAAGAGCTTGAACGGACAATGACTTGGAAAGAGGCCTGAGGAAGAACTGTGTTGCACAGGTCTCTCTGACCCGGGGGCTACCGTTAGCAACAGCCGCTGTGTGGGCTTCACCTGCTGCCTCAGCCAGGCTAGCCCCCACCTCCTAAAAGGAATTGTGTTCTATGGGTCTCTCTGACCTGGGGACAACAGTTGCTGTCCAGACGATGGATTTTCACCTGCTGCTTCAGCCAAACTCTCCTTCCACCTGCTCCCTGTTAGTAAAGCCAACGAAGAAGAGCATGCGCAGAGGCTCGCCAAGGCTTTTGAGGTCACCCAATGGACCATAAAGAAAGCCCTGAACGTGAGGCCACGCAGGCGCAGATGGGTTCTGGCAAACGAAGCAAGGACTTTTCGAGCCTGCGCAGTTAAGCCTCGGTTGGGAAACAAAGGCGGAGACTGGCCTCAACTCGTGGGAGAAAAGGGGGTGAAGACGCATAAAAGATGGATCCTGACTGGACATCATTGAGATCTCCCCACCAAAGGATCCTGAATCACAACAGAGGACCGGCAGGACTCTATGGGACTGGAGACCAGAGGGACGCCTTTGGGACTCGTTCGGTGGTAACCAAATCCTCTTTCCCCCCTTTTCATTTTTCTTTCCCTTTTTCCTCTACATTCTCTTTCACAGGCCGCTTTACGGGCAAAATAATAAAGTAACACTGTGTGATAGAATTATAACCCCTTGGCATTTTGGTTGCCTTAATTTTGCGCTTCAGGATCAAGGTGAACAAACTGTAACGAGTCCATCACTGAATGGAGCGTGACAGCAACTAAGCAGCTGGAGGCTGGGAAGAGAGATGCTGCTGCTGCCCACTGCTGCCCCAGTCATTGCAATCAGCTCTGGTTCTGTGCAGTGCGCGGAGGTGCTGGGGAAGAGGAGGATGCTGCGAAGGCTGCAGCCCAGGCTGTGCAGCAGCCACAGACAGCCGTGGCTGGTTTGCAATGGGCCACACAGGGATCAGCAGCTGCTGCGGCTCTTGGCTAACCGGGTTTATACCTGAGCCTCCCTCCATTTTTAGAGCCCAGAAACCCAGGGCGGAGGAGCACACATCTGAGATGAAGCTCTGAGCGGGCGCATTTCTTCTCAAGACCAGCACTGTTTGCGGCGCTTCTCCCCGGTGTCTCAGGCCTGAACGTGCTCTCGTGACGCTGGAAGCCTTGTGCGTCAGAGCCTTGTGCAGAGATGGATCATGGCTCAGATTTCCAGCAAGGGAGCGAGCAGCCGGCTCTTCCTCACTTGGAAGACCCTCGGTGGAGGTGAGGCACCGCGTGTGGGTTTGGAGGGTCTCGCCTGTATCAGCTCAGGGAGGTGCTCCGAAACACCCCCGCAATGGGGAGGTTCCTTGTGAGACGAAGGGGATGCCGTACGGTGCATGGATTAGGTCAACCAGGCCAAGTCGGCGATAGATCTCAAATGTTCCAAGTCCTTGACTCGAATTGGAGACAGGCAGGTGGGAAGGGAGCTTGAGGGGGATCCAGCCAGACTGCCGGCTTGCGGCAGCACCAGCCCATGGCTTCCCGAAAGCAATGTCGGGACACCCCGAGGACAGAGATTTCCTGCAGCCTTCTTTGTCCCGAGGGGGAGCAGGAACAGATGAGCACAGGGGGAAAACTGTCATTTTTTTTTTAATTGGCTTTATTGATTTCTTAAAACAATCCAAGGCCGAGCAGAGGCTGGCAGCACCATGTCCTCAGGGCAGGTGAACGCCGCGGTCGCCGTCCATGCTCCCATCCCTGGTGTGCCGCCCTCAGACGCTCCCTCTGGGCGCTGCGCAGGCTCAGGACCAGCCGCATGTCCAGGGACCCGCGTGGCGCTGGCAGCCGGGCTCTACTCCTCTTGCTGTCCCGCGGTGCAGCTGCAGCGGAAAGCCCTGCGCAGAGCCCGGAGCACCCTCCTGAACCGGGAAGGCCGTCGCCGTGGAGCTGGGCCCTGCGCTGGGCAGGCGATGTCTGTGCTGGTCTCTCCTCCATGCTCTCCAGACATTGAAGAAACCGCCTTTTCCTCTTGATCCTTTGCAGCTGGGACGAGAGGGGCTGTGCTGGGCTGTCCCTCATCCTCTCCTGCCAAATGAGCCTCAATGACTTCAAGTGCTGCAGGTGCAGGTGCTGCCGCTGGAACATCCATGCATTGGGCCAGGTCCTGCTGTTCCTCCGCTTGCTGGCCAGGTCCCTGGATCTCAGCCTCAGCCCTGCGCACGGCCTCACTGACGATGTACTCCACGATGTCCGACAGAGCCACATCGTCCTCTGTGGGGCTGTGCTGGGCAGGTGCCGGGCTCCCTGCTTCTGCTGCCCCCTCCGTGTCTGTGCAGCTGGGCAAGCCAGAGCCCTCCTGGGGACCTGCAGGGGCGTCCTGGAGGAGCTCCTGGACCGAGGGGTTGATCCAGATGTTCTGGATGGAGTTGTCTCTGCCTTGGCACCCCTCTTTGCTGCTCTCATCCTCCACATCCATGTGCTGGGCCAGGTCCTGCTGTTCCTCTGCTTCCTGGCCAGTTCCCAAGATCTCAGCCACAGCTCTGCGCATGGCCTCACTGACGATGCGCTGGGCTGTGTCCCACAGAGCCGCGTCGTAGGCTGTGGGGCCCTGTGGGGCAGGTGCCGGGCACTCTGCCTCTGCTGCTGCCGCGGTGTCGGTGCTGCGAGGCCAGCCAGACCCCTCCTGGGGACCTCCATGGTGGTCCTGGAAGCTCTCCTGGACCGAGGGGGTGACCCAGGTGCCCTGGATGGTGTGCTGGCCCGGGCCGTGGCTGACCTGCGGGCAGGAGGAGGAGCAGGACACGTGGGATGGAGGCGGCAGCCCCGGCACCGCAGCAGCTGCTTGCGGCCCCATCCAACCACCGGCCTCTCCCTCCTGCCCTGTACCATCCCTCCCCTGTGGCTTATGGAGCAAGGGGGGCAGCCCGAAGGGCTGGGAGTGGGCGTTCGCCTCCTTGTCAATCGGCATCTTGGGCCTCGCCTGCTGCAGAGCTGCAACGGGCACCCAGGGGAGCTGCTGCCTCGTGAGGAGCTGCTGCCTCCTCCGAAACTGCTGCCTCCTCCGAAGCTGCTGCCTCCTCCGAAGCTGCTGCCTCCTCAGAAGCTGCTGCCTCCTCCGAAGCTGCTGCCTCCTCAGAAGCTGCTGCCTCCTCAGAAGCTGCTGCCTCCTCAGAAGCTGCTCCTTAAATACCCCCACGGTCAGGGCGGGGACCCCCATGTCACAATGGCCTCTGGCTATGACGACCCCGTGTCACAATGGCTTCTGGTTATGACGAGGTGCTCACATCACAGAGCCCGGGCGGTCGCCATGGGGACACCCACCTCCAGGCCGGCTGGGACTGGCTGTGCACGGCGTGGGGCAGCCCCTGCTTGAAGGAGGAGAGAGCAGAGCATGGCGAGGGAAGCTGTCCCCAGCACACAGGAGCCCGTGCCCCAGAGCTTGGCTCAGAGATGCTGCTGCCTGCTCCGCTACACCTGCAACAATCCGCCTTCAGATCTTGTTTGCAGGACACACCAAGGGCCTCTCTACAGCCTCACCACACTGATTCTTTGTTTTCAACATGATCGTCATGAGTTTTCTGAAGTAGGCATGAGCCTACTTTGAAGAAAAAGGCTGAAGCCACATTCACAAAACCACACAGTCCGTTTGCAGCAATAGAATCTACCGTTTCCCCCTTTTGTGACAACCAGTGCTCTCTCAAGGTGCGCTTTTACAGAACTTCTGAGCTGTTCCATGACTCACTTGCTAAAGGAGGTGGCCTCATCCAACTCCCAGTTTTAGCGTGCCAGCTCTCCAATGCATTGCCTCTGCCACCTTCCTTCTACCGGGCCCGAAGTGCATTCTACTGCCTGGTTAGGGAGATGCACGTGCCACCGGCCCCAAAGCATCACTCTGGGGACCCATCATGGCCGTTACCTCTCAGCTGCTGCACCAGCCAAATCTTTCTAGGATGGCAGCAGGCTCTCAGAATCTGCTACAGGTCCTTGCAAGCTCTCTATCTCCTTTTGTTCCCCTAGCACACTTACTCCCCGCTCCATGCAGTTTGTTTTGAGCCTAGGGAGCAGACAAATCCTTGGAAAATTACGCTTTATTTTCATGTCATATGTCAGAGAAACCCAGAATCCCAGAGTGTCAGGGGTTGAAGGGCCCTGTAAAGCTCATCCAGTGCAATCCCCCCATGGAGCAGGAACACCCAGCTGAGGTTCCACAGGAAGGTGTCCAGGCGGGTTTGAATGTCTGCAGAGAAGGAGACTCCACAACCTCCCTGGGCAGCCTGGGCCAGGTTCTGACACCCTCACTCCGAACAAGTTTCTTCTCAAATTTAAGTGGAACCTCCTGTGTTCCAGTTTGCACCCATTGCCCCTTGTCCTGTCACTGGATGTCACCCAGAAGAGCCTGGCTCCATCCTCCTGACACTCCCCCTTTCCATATTGATCCCCATGAATGAGTCCCCACTCAGTTTCCTCTTCTCCAGCTCCAGAGCCCCAGCTCCCTCAGCCTTTCCTCACATGGGAGATGCTCCACTCCCTTCAGCATCTTTGTAGAACCTGAGGTTGTTCCTGCCCAGATTCAAGACTCCACACTTGCCCTTGTTCTATTTCATTAAATTTTTCCCTGCCCAACTCTCCATCCTGTCCAGGTCTCTCATGGCAGCACAGCTTCCAGTGTCAGCCACTCCTCCCAGCTTGGTGTCACCAGCAAACTTGCTGACAGTCACTCTATTCCCTCATCCAAGTTGTTGATGAATATATTGAATAATTCCGGCCCCAGCACTGCCCCCTGAGGCACTGCACTGGATCCAGGCCTCCAACTGGACTCTGCCCCGTTGACCACGACTCCCTGTCTTCTTCCCTTCAACCAGTTCACAGTCCACGTCCCTACCCCATTGTCCAGACCACACTCCCTCAGTTTAGCAGCAAGGACACTGTGGGAGGCTGTGTCAAATGCTTTACTGAAGTCAAGAAATGAAGAAAATCCCAAAGTGAGGGGAAGTGAAGACACATAAAAGATGTTTCCTGACTGGACATCGTTGGGATCTCCCCACCAAAGGATCCCGAATCATGACAGAGGACCGGCAGGGCTCTACGGGACTGGAGACCAGAGGGAGGCCTTTGGGACTCGTTTGGTAGTAACCCAATCCTCTTCCCCCCTTTTCTTTTTTCCTTCCCTTCTTCCTCTACACTCTGTTTCGCGTGCCGCTTTACGGGCAAATAATAAGGTAACACTGTGTGACAGAATTATAACCCCTTGGCATTTTTGTTGCCTTAATTTTGTGCTTCGACATCAAGTTAAATGAAGCATCATGAGTCCATGACAGAATGGACTGTGACACAGGGCCTGGTGACACAGAGGTGCCCTGAAGTCCCAGTACTAAGCAGCGCATAGCAGTGACAGCGCACGGTTGAGGCGCAGTCTAAAGGTGAAGCTCCTTGCTGCGCTCTGGACAACGCTCATCATCACGTCAGGAAGGGACGCGTAGGGTGACATGAGCTCAAGCCCGCTGCCCTCTGCCAGGCTCTGTTTTTCATTTTTTCATGTTTTCATATGTTATGTTGGGCTGAGCCCCCGTGAATGGTTTATGCGCCAAGCCTCAGCCCCATCTCTGACCCCTTTGTGCCTGCACTCAGCGCCGCATCCTGCGTTGTCACATCCCAAGGCTGCTGCTGTCACCCCAAGCTGGTGTTTCTTCTATACTACATCATCATGTCAACATTGTAAATATTTTATATAGAATAATTGTTACTTCCTACAGTTTGTTACTGCCAGCTGTGTAAAACTCTTGTCCTACTCTGCCAAGATAAACAAAAGCTGGACATGTTGCCTCTGAAAACAGGGCAGCTCCGTGCAGTGGAGGATCCCTTGCTGAGGCACTGACCTGTCTCCTCTCTCCAAGCCTTGGGCTGGAAGGGGTGCTCGCAGGCTGGAGTAGTTGGGGCTCCATGCCTGGAAGTGTCCCCAAATCCTGCTAGGATGGCACGGTTCTTAGATGATTTTCCATTAATAATCCAGAGAGTTTGCAAAGGTACACATGCTGTTGGCCATGATCATGTTTCTGTGATGGCAACTACATTGTAGCTTTTCTGCTGTACAACGGCTTCCAGCTCCTCTGTTCATTGCCCATTCTGTGTGCGTTGCTGCAGCTGCATTTCAGCTGGGCTGCTGATCTGTGAAGGGGTTTCGTTAGAAGGAGATATGTTGTTGAATTAGTCAGGCCCAAAGGAATCTCAAGGCCAGTTCGAGAAGCTGAGAACAGAATCTGCTGTGAGAAAGAGGGGCGTTTCTTCATTAACAGGGCCTCAGCATGGCGTGAGTCGTCGGACCTGTCATCGGTGGGGCTCCAGCGTGTGGACTGCCCATGATACTCATTTAGCGAATCCATGCTTGGAGCGTGGATTCGTGATTAGAGAATAGTTGTGTATATAAGGAGACATGCTTCTGTAATAAATGGCTTTGGCGTGATTCACATTGAATCGGAGTGCTGAGTCCTTTATCGTTCCAACAAATGGTGACCCCGACGTGATACTCCGAACGGCGTCTCACTACGGTCGGGGAAAAGCCTGGAGCAACCCAGCCGGAGGCGGCTCAGCTGGACTGAGAGCCGGGCGGAGACATACGGACGTTCCGCGGATAAATTTTGTTGAAGGCGGCGCCGGGAAAGGTGAGCGGCTGGGAGCAGGAGGAGGGAAGAGTGAAGTTATGGGGCAGAATATATCCTCTGAGGAAGAAGCTATAGTTAAAATCCTCCTGCATATTCTCTCTAGGAGAGGACTTAAATATGAAGAAAGTAACATACGTAGACTGTTGGTTTGGTGTAGAACTAACGGCTACCCGACAGAAGCTGAGAAAGCTTTTAAAATTGAACTTTGGGACGATATAGGGCAGAAATTATGGGATAAGGTTAGCGACGGAGATAAAGAAGCTAAATCATTAGCGACTACATGGAAGCTTATGATTTCCACCTTAAAAGAATTTAAGGCTGAGCGGGCTGCGGTTACTGGAATTTTTGCAGCGTTACAGTCTGAAAAGAACTCTAAAAATAACTGTGAAGCTTATCCAGTTCGTGTTTTCGATATCCTTCCTGCTCCATGCCCTCTTGTGCCTTCGGCGCCCCCGATGATACAGCAGTCTGGGGCGGAGGGAGGAAAATTACCGAGTGGATGGCCTCCTGTACCATCACACGACCCTAGAGAGACCAAGAAGTCCAAAGAACTGGAGTCAGATAATTTGTCAAAAGGACTGGTGAAAGCTGAGAATGTTAAAGTCGTAAATAATTGTAATATCAATTATTTTACTGATTCGTGTCCGCCTTTACCGCCTTCTGCCCTTCTAATTCCTACAAGAGAACAGAAGGAGTCGCCGGATAAGAACTGGGCAAAAGAACTGTGTGAAAGATCAGATCAGCTATTAGCGAGTGAATCCAACAGTCAGCCATATCAAGCTATGAGAGAGGTGCCTGAAACCAACAAAGCAGCCAAATTGTTTGCAACTATTAATCAGGGTCCCAATGAGAATTACATGCAATTTATTGACCACCTTCAAGAGACCATCAATAAGCAGGTTGAAAACTTAGAAGTTAAGGAAGCACTGGTGTTGAAATTAGCAGTAGAGAATGCTAATGTTTGCTATCAGCATGTTATTTGCGAGTTTTACAGTACATATTATGTGTTCCTGTGTACCGTCTCTCTGAAAATCAAGCAGCTTGTCATGAATGTGAGTTAATTGTTTTACTAGTTGTTTTTAAGTGCGCCATAAAACCTTCTGCCCGCTCTTCCCACTCAGGCTGCGAGCAGCCCTGTGCTTCCCCCCCCCACCAAGGTTTTTACTTGCAAGATGAGGTCAGGAATGATTGTTTTCAGTTGTGTTCCTAAAAAAATTGGTATTGGGAGGTGTTTTAAAACATAGGAAAGCACTCGGACAAGAAATCATTAAATCATTTCAGACAGTTTTACAGGCGGGGCGATTTGAACTTCAACAAGCTGAGAGAGACTTAACTGATAACACACGGGTCAGAAAACTTGTTAAAGTCTGCAAGATGCTTTCCTTATTAACCTGTTTTCTCTGTGGGTATCTGTTTAAGCATGTTGCAATTTTGATAGGTCTTTGTTATATGATACGATAAGTTCACAGTCTGTTAAATCATGAGATTCCGTTGACTCAAAATGTGCATTTTGTGATAATATAGAAGAACATGAGTAATTTAGTTCTTTACTGCGTGAATGTGATGTCTATCCCTGTTTCTCTATTAGGACGGGATGTGTTAGGACAACTAGGAGCAACTCTGGTGACGAAACAACAGCATTTCTAGAAGCGGCCATTGATGATGGGTGACCAGTACTGAAATTACAGTGGAAAAATGATGATCCAGTATGGGTAAATCAATGGCCACTCAGTAAAGAAAACTCGCCCATGTTGAAGAGCTAGTACAGGAACAGCTTGAAAAAGGGCATTTAGAGCCGTCTACAAGTCCCTGGAATACTCCTGTGTTTACTATTCAGAAAAAATCAAAGAAATGGAGGTTGTTACATGATCTTCGAAAAATTAATGATACCATGGAAGACATGGGAGCATTACAGCCGGGATTACCATCCCCTGTCATGATTCCAGAAAACTGGCAGATCTTAATAATTGACTTGCAAGATTGTTTTTTCACCATTGCTTTACATCCTCATGACTGTAAACGTTTTGCATTTTCCATAAATTCTGCAAATAAGGCTGAACCTGCGAAAAGGTATCAATGGGTAGTTTTGCCACAGGGAATGAAAAATTCCCCAACTATGTGTCAAATTTATGTAGCTTGGGCCTTGCAATCAATCAGAAAATCTCATCCTGAGTTAGTGATTTGCCACTACATGGATGACATATTGATAGCTGGGGAAACTTTTTCGACTGATTTGTTGATAAATGAAGTATCTGATACATTGCAGCATAGAGGATTGCAAATTGCTCCAGAAAAGGTACAAATTCAACCAGCATGGAAATATCTTGGTTGGGAAATTTCTCAGTCCACAGTGAAACCTCAGAAAACAGTATGTCGGCCTGTCATTCAACCCTTAAATGATGTGCAGAAACTAGTGGGTGATCTGAATTGGGTCCGAACCATTTGTGGGATCACTAATGAGGATTTAGCTCCAATTGTAAAACTGCTAAAAGGGGATAGTGACATTAGCTCTCCTAGAACGCTTACTGCTGAGGCAGATGCTGCTCTGAAAAAGATTATGTCCAAACTTGTAAAAGCTTTCAGCCATAGGTGGAACCCAGATTATGTAATCGGACTACTAATTGTAAACAATACTAACTATCCTTTTGCTCTCATAATGCAATGGACAACTGGTAAGGAGCCGTTAAAGATCTTAGAGTGGGTGTTTTTGCGTTTTCGACTCAAACGAACCATTACAACCAGGGTTGAAGTCTTTGCTCAGCTTATAATGAAAGGTAGGCAGAGAATAGTCGAAATTTCAGGGGCTGAGCCTGCATATATCATTGTTCCCCTCGTTTCAGAATATTTACAGTGGGCTTTGCAGAACTCCTTACCTTTTCAGATTGCGTTATTAGATTCTCGAGCTTTAATTAAGACGTTTTCCCCTCCACACAAGTTAATGTCAGTTTTGAATATGGGATCAATGGAGGAGGGTCCCCCTCTTCTCTCAGAATTTCCTGTTAAAGGACCCACAGTGTTCACTGACGCAGGGGGTAAAATGCAGAAAGCAGCAATTACATGGAAAACAGATGGAAAATGGCACGATGTGATACTAACTGACCTGAAAGGACCAACTCAGCATTTGGAACTCAGGACTGTAATAGAAGTGTTTATCAGATTTGCTCATAGCCCAGTGAATATTGTTTGCGATTCTTTGTATGTGGTAGGTGCGGTAGCTCGCATTGAAAGATCATTGCTCAAAGAGGTTCAGGATGCACAGCTGATGTCTTTGTTCAAGCAACTATGGTTGTTGATCGAAGAGAGACAACACTGATACTTCATAACACATATCCGTAGTCATCTGACAATTCAAGGCGATTTAGCTGAAGGAAACCGCCGAGCTGATTTTCTTGTATCTCCTGCCTGGGTTCCACCTCCAGTAGATAGGTTTGGGCAAGCAGTACGCTCTCATAGTTTCCTCCATCAGTCTGCTCAGGTCTTACAGCGGCAATTTTCATTGTCCGAAAGTGAAGCCCGAGGTATTGTTAAAAGTTGTGCAGATTGTCAGCGCATCTCAGTAGGGCTGGGCGCAGGAGTCAATCCAAGAGGATTAGGAGCCTTGGAATTGTGGCAAATGGACGTCACACATGTCCCTGAATTTGGCAGGCTGAAGTATGTGCATATGTCTATTGATACATATTCTTTCGCCACATGGGCCACTGCTCAGACTGGTGAAACTAGTTCACATGTGCAACGACATTTACGTTCTGCTTTTGCAGCTTTGGGAGTTCTTGCACAGGTCAAGACAGGCAACGCACCTGGTTATATCGCCAAAGCTACTGCCACCTTTTTTCAATTGTGGGGTGTTAAGCACATTACAGGGATACCAAATTCTCCTACTGGTCAGGCCTTGGTAGAAAGGATGAATCGAACTCTCAAGCATCAGCTTGACAAACAAAAAGGGGGAACTGACTGTACTACTCCACATGACAGACTAAGCAAAGCATTATATGTCTTGAACTTTTTACGCCTTCCGCAAGGATTCGACATTCCACCTATGATTCGTCATGGAACAAGCTTAAGAGGACACTTGACAGACCTTAGAGAAAATCAATGTCAGGTCAAAATACGCAGTGGAGTTACTGGTGAATGGGAGGGTCCTTTCCAATTAATAACTTGGGGAAAGGGTTATGCTTGTGTCATTACAGATCAAGGATCAAAATGGATTCCTGCGAAATGGATCAAGCCATGGCTGAATAAAGACAACAAAGATTCGACAGATGCAGAAGGACAGGAGGGAGATAAGTTGTGAGAATTGTCTCAAATGTAAACCATGAATTCTTATTCAGTGTTATAGATGCTCTTAGACCCAGTGGTCTAAAAGCTTATTAGTAAACAGATAAGGTACCTTCCATAGAGAATGCTAATTTGAACAGATGGTAAGAGTTCCAAAAGGGTGATATTACAATTAGATAATCTATGCATAGATAAGGTAAAAGTATAAGATATTTCTACCATGGTAACCTAATTTAGCAACTGGTAAGGTTTTAAAAGAGATATTAAGATTAAGCTATAGATCTTTTAAATAGGTTAATATAAGTTTAAAGATATTAATTCAATAATTAGCATATGAATAGGTTAATATAAGTTTTAAGATATTAAGTCAATAATTAGCGTATGCTGATGGTATTAAGTACGTTACTCTATAAACCGCGCAGTTATAGATCTTCTAGGAATTTAAGAGAATATATTGTATTAAGTTGTCTGACTATTCTAAAATAGTGCGTTGGTAAGGTTGTCATAAGCAGAATTAAGGTTTTATATATGATATGAAGGTTTGAGTATAAGCAGATAGTTGTTTAATCTTATTAAGTAAGGTTTAGCTACATTATATGTGATTGTAATTATGTTGTTAATCATGTATCCTATGTTGCAGTGTATTTCAAAGACGATTCAGCATGCTGTTTAAGGGGCCTGACTAGTTCAAGAACAAAAAGGGGGAATAGTGAAGGGGTTTCGTTAGAAGGAGATACGTTGTTGAATTAGTCAGGCCCAAAGGAATCTCAAGGCCAGTTCGAGAAGCTGAGAACAGAATCTGCTGTGAGAAAGAGGGGCGTTTCTTCGTTAACAGGGCCTCAGCATGGCGTGAGTCGTCGGACCTATCATCGGTGGGGCTCCAGCGTGTGGACTGCCCATGATACTCATTTAGCGAATCCATGCTTGGAGCGTGGATTCGTGATTAGAGAATAGTTGTGTATATAAGGAGACATGCTTCTGTAATAAATGACTTTTGTGTGATTCACATTGAATCGGAGTGCTGAGTCCTTTATCGTTCCAACACTGATCCCAGCACCTTTTTGCAGTGAGAAGCCCCAACTCCTTTGCAGCCATTCCCAGGCATTTCTGTGTTTTCTAGCACATCTACAACCCTTCTGTTTCTTCTACTGCACTGCTCTCCATCCCCTGCCTCTGCTGAGACAGCAGAGCAAACGACCTGGGTAGCAGCCCATCCAAGAATTTAAAAAAGCCAAGAAGGCCAATGGTACCTGGGGTGGATTAGAAGGGGGTAGTCAGTAGGTCAGAGAGGTTCTCCTGCCCCTCTACTCTGCCCTGGGGAGACCACAGCTGGAATATTGTGTCCAGTTGTGGCCCCTCAGTTCCAGAAGGACAGGGAACTGCTGGAGAGAGTCCAGCGCAGCCACCAAGATGCTGAAGGGAGTGGAGCATCTCCCGTGTGAGGAAAGGCTGAGGGAGCTGGGGCTCTGGAGCTGGAGGAGAATGAGGGGGGACTCATTCCTGGGGATCAATATGGAAAGGGGGAGTGTCAGGAGGATGGAGCCAGGCTCTTCTGGGTGACAACCAGTGACAGGACGAGGGGCAATGGGTACAAACTGGAACACAGGAGGTTCCACTTGAATATGAGAAGAAACTTGTTTGGGGTGAGGGTGGCAGAGCCTGGCCCAGGCTGCCCAGGGAGGTTGTGGAGTCTCCTTCTCTGCAGACATTCAAACCCGCCTTGACACCTTCCTGTGGAACCTCAGCTGGGTGTTCCTGCTCCATGGGGGGATTGCACTGGGTGAGCTTTCCAGGGCCCTCCATTCCCTGACATCCTGGGATTCTGTGATTCTCAACAAGTACAAGGACAACACCAGGGCTTCGTTCAAGCGGAGGAAGGCCCACGCAGCGGTGTGGAACGTGGCGGAGGCGCAGGCTGACTTTGCCACAGTGTTGTCCCTTGAGCCCTCGCCGCGCGCCATCATCTCTGAGGAGCCCGGAGCCTGCAAGCTCACCTGCACCGAGGACAAGATCCGCTTCGAGGGTGTCTTCTCACAGGAGACCCCAACGCTCCCTGAACAGGTTCTTTTAGATACTCCACACGTGGAACGTTTTTTGAAGGTTGTTAGCATTTAATACAAATTTTACTTATTTACATATTTGAGGTGGCCCAGGAGCTTGCCAGGGTGTAAGAGTTGGTCTGAAGGACAGTATTTGCCCGAACATCGCCATCAAGAGCTTGAACGGACAATGACTTGGAAAGAGGCCTGAGGAAGAACTGTGTTGCACAGGTCTCTCTGACCCGGGGGCTACCGTTAGCAACAGCCGCTGTGTGGGCTTCACCTGCTGCCTCAGCCAGGCTAGCCCCCACCTCCTAAAAGGAATTGTGTTCTATGGGTCTCTCTGACCTGGGGACAACAGTTGCTGTCCAGACGATGGATTTTCACCTGCTGCTTCAGCCAAACTCTCCTTCCACCTGCTCCCTGTTAGTAAAGCCAACGAAGAAGAGCATGCGCAGAGGCTCGCCAAGGCTTTTGAGGTCACCCAATGGACCATAAAGAAAGCCCTGAACGTGAGGCCACGCAGGCGCAGATGGGTTCTGGCAAACGAAGCAAGGACTTTTCGAGCCTGCGCAGTTAAGCCTCGGTTGGGAAACAAAGGCGGAGACTGGCCTCAACTCGTGGGAGAAAAGGGGGTGAAGACGCATAAAAGATGGATCCTGACTGGACATCATTGAGATCTCCCCACCAAAGGATCCTGAATCACAACAGAGGACCGGCAGGACTCTATGGGACTGGAGACCAGAGGGACGCCTTTGGGACTCGTTTGGTGGTAACCAAATCCTCTTTCTCCCCTTTTCATTTTTCTTTCCCTTTTTCCTCTACATTCTCTTTCACAGGCCGCTTTACGGGCAAAATAATAAAGTAACACTGTGTGATAGAATTATAACCCCTTGGCATTTTGGTTGCCTTAATTTTGCGCTTCAGGATCAAGGTGAACAAACTGTAACGAGTCCATCACTGAATGGAGCGTGACAGCAACTAAGCAGCTGGAGGCTGGGAAGAGAGATGCTGCTGCTGCCCACTGCTGCCCCAGTCATTGCAATCAGCTCTGGTTCTGTGCAGTGCGCGGAGGTGCTGGGGAAGAGGAGGATGCTGCGAAGGCTGCAGCCCAGGCTGTGCAGCAGCCACAGACAGCCGTGGCTGGTTTGCAATGGGCCACACAGGGATCAGCAGCTGCTGCGGCTCTTGGCTAACCGGGTTTATACCTGAGCCTCCCTCCATTTTTAGAGCCCAGAAACCCAGGGCGGAGGAGCACACATCTGAGATGAAGCTCTGAGCGGGCGCATTTCTTCTCAAGACCAGCACTGTTTGCGGCGCTTCTCCCCGGTGTCTCAGGCCTGAACGTGCTCTCGTGACGCTGGAAGCCTTGTGCGTCAGAGCCTTGTGCAGAGATGGATCATGGCTCAGATTTCCAGCAAGGGAGCGAGCAGCCGGCTCTTCCTCACTTGGAAGACCCTCGGTGGAGGTGAGGCACCGCGTGTGGGTTTGGAGGGTCTCGCCTGTATCAGCTCAGGGAGGTGCTCCGAAACACCCCCGCAATGGGGAGGTTCCTTGTGAGACGAAGGGGATGCCGTACGGTGCATGGATTAGGTCAACCAGGCCAAGTCGGCGATAGATCTCAAATGTTCCCAGTCCTTGACTCGAATTGGAGACAGGCAGGTGGGAAGGGAGCTTGAGGGGGATCCAGCCAGACTGCCGGCTTGCGGCAGCACCAGCCCATGGCTTCCCGAAAGCAATGTCGGGACACCCCGAGGACAGAGATTTCCTGCAGCCTTCTTTGTCCCGAGGGGGAGCAGGAACAGATGAGCACAGGGGGAAAACTGTCATTTTTTTTTTAATTGGCTTTATTGATTTCTTAAAACAATCCAAGGCCGAGCAGAGGCTGGCAGCACCATGTCCTCAGGGCAGGTGAACGCCGCGGTCGCCGTCCATGCTCCCATCCCTGGTGTGCCGCCCTCAGACGCTCCCTCTGGGCGCTGCGCAGGCTCAGGACCAGCCGCATGTCCAGGGACCCGCGTGGCGCTGGCAGCCGGGCTCTACTCCTCTTGCTGTCCCGCGGTGCAGCTGCAGCGGAAAGCCCTGCGCAGAGCCCGGAGCACCCTCCTGAACCGGGAAGGCCGTCGCCGTGGAGCTGGGCCCTGCGCTGGGCAGGCGATGTCTGTGCTGGTCTCTCCTCCATGCTCTCCAGACATTGAAGAAACCGCCTTTTCCTCTTGATCCTTTGCAGCTGGGATGAGAGGGGCTGTGCTGGGCTGTCCCTCATCCTCTCCTGCCAAATGAGCCTCAATGACTTCAAGTGCTGCAGGTGCAGGTGCTGCCGCTGGAACATCCATGCATTGGGCCAGGTCCTGCTGTTCCTCCGCTTGCTGGCCAGGTCCCTGGATCTCAGCCTCAGCCCTGCGCACGGCCTCACTGACGATGTACTCCACGATGTCCGACAGAGCCACATCGTCCTCTGTGGGGCTGTGCTGGGCAGGTGCCGGGCTCCCTGCTTCTGCTGCCCCCTCCGTGTCTGTGCAGCTGGGCAAGCCAGAGCCCTCCTGGGGACCTGCAGGGGCGTCCTGGAGGAGCTCCTGGACCGAGGGGTTGATCCAGATGTTCTGGATGGAGTTGTCTCTGCCTTGGCACCCCTCTTTGCTGCTCTCATCCTCCACATCCATGTGCTGGGCCAGGTCCTGCTGTTCCTCTGCTTCCTGGCCAGTTCCCAAGATCTCAGCCACAGCTCTGCGCACGGCCTCACTGACGATGCGCTGGGCTGTGTCCCACAGAGCCGCGTCGTAGGCTGTGGGGCCCTGTGGGGCAGGTGCCGGGCACTCTGCCTCTGCTGCTGCCGCGGTGTCGGTGCTGCGAGGCCAGCCAGACCCCTCCTGGGGACCTCCATGGTGGTCCTGGAAGCTCTCCTGGACCGAGGGGGTGACCCAGGTGCCCTGGATGGTGTGCTGGCCCGGGCCGTGGCTGACCTGCGGGCAGGAGGAGGAGCAGGACACGTGGGATGGAGGCGGCAGCCCCGGCACCGCAGCAGCTGCTTGCGGCCCCATCCAACCACCGGCCTCTCCCTCCTGCCCTGTACCATCCCTCCCCTGTGGCTTATGGAGCAAGGGGGGCAGCCCGAAGGGCTGGGAGTGGGCGTTCGCCTCCTTGTCAATCGGCATCTTGGGCCTCGCCTGCTGCAGAGCTGCAACGGGCACCCAGGGGAGCTGCTGCCTCGTGAGGAGCTGCTGCCTCCTCCGAAACTGCTGCCTCCTCCGAAGCTGCTGCCTCCTCCGAAGCTGCTGCCTCCTCAGAAGCTGCTGCCTCCTCCGAAGCTGCTGCCTCCTCAGAAGCTGCTGCCTCCTCAGAAGCTGCTCCTTAAATACCCCCACGGTCAGGGCGGGGACCCCCATGTCACAATGGCCTCTGGCTATGACGACCCCGTGTCACAATGGCTTCTGGTTATGACGAGGTGCTCACATCACAGAGCCCGGGCGGTCGCCATGGGGACACCCACCTCCAGGCCGGCTGGGACTGGCTGTGCACGGCGTGGGGCAGCCCCTGCTTGAAGGAGGAGAGAGCAGAGCATGGCGAGGGAAGCTGTCCCCAGCACACAGGAGCCCGTGCCCCAGAGCTTGGCTCAGAGATGCTGCTGCCTGCTCCGCTACACCTGCAACAATCCGCCTTCAGATCTTGTTTGCAGGACACACCAAGGGCCTCTCTACAGCCTCACCACACTGATTCTTTGTTTTCAACATGATCGTCATGAGTTTTCTGAAGTAGGCATGAGCCTACTTTGAAGAAAAAGGCTGAAGCCACATTCACAAAACCACACAGTCCGTTTGCAGCAATAGAATCTACCGTTTCCCCCTTTTGTGACAACCAGTGCTCTCTCAAGGTGCGCTTTTACAGAACTTCTGAGCTGTTCCATGACTCACTTGCTAAAGGAGGTGGCCTCATCCAACTCCCAGTTTTAGCGTGCCAGCTCTCCAATGCATTGCCTCTGCCACCTTCCTTCTACCGGGCCCGAAGTGCATTCTACTGCCTGGTTAGGGAGATGCACGTGCCACCGGCCCCAAAGCATCACTCTGGGGACCCATCATGGCCGTTACCTCTCAGCTGCTGCACCAGCCAAATCTTTCTAGGATGGCAGCAGGCTCTCAGAATCTGCTACAGGTCCTTGCAAGCTCTCTATCTCCTTTTGTTCCCCTAGCACACTTACTCCCCGCTCCATGCAGTTTGTTTTGAGCCTAGGGAGCAGACAAATCCTTGGAAAATTACGCTTTATTTTCATGTCATATGTCAGAGAAACCCAGAATCCCAGAGTGTCAGGGGTTGAAGGGCCCTGTAAAGCTCATCCAGTGCAATCCCCCCATGGAGCAGGAACACCCAGCTGAGGTTCCACAGGAAGGTGTCCAGGCGGGTTTGAATGTCTGCAGAGAAGGAGACTCCACAACCTCCCTGGGCAGCCTGGGCCAGGTTCTGACACCCTCACTCCGAACAAGTTTCTTCTCAAATTTAGGTGGAACCTCCTGTGTTCCAGTTTGCACCCATTGCCCCTTGTCCTGTCACTGGATGTCACCCAGAAGAGCCTGGCTCCATCCTCCTGACACTCCCCCTTTCCATATTGATCCCCATGAATGAGTCCCCACTCAGTTTCCTCTTCTCCAGCTCCAGAGCCCCAGCTCCCTCAGCCTTTCCTCACACGGGAGATGCTCCACTCCCTTCAGCATCTTTGTAGAACCTGAGGTTGTTCCTGCCCAGATTCAAGACTCCACACTTGCCCTTGTTCTATTTCATTAAATTTTTCCCTGCCCAACTCTCCATCCTGTCCAGGTCTCTCATGGCAGCACAGCTTCCAGTGTCAGCCACTCCTCCCAGCTTGGTGTCACCAGCAAACTTGCTGACAGTCACTCTATTCCCTCATCCAAGTTGTTGATGAATATATTGAATAATTCCGGCCCCAGCACTGCCCCCTGAGGCACTGCACTGGATCCAGGCCTCCAACTGGACTCTGCCCCGTTGACCACGACTCCCTGTCTTCTTCCCTTCAACCAGTTCACAGTCCACGTCCCTACCCCATTGTCCAGACCACACTCCCTCAGTTTAGCAGCAAGGACACTGTGGGAGGCTGTGTCAAATGCTTTACTGAAGTCAAGAAATGAAGAAAATCCCAAAGTGAGGGGAAGTGAAGACACATAAAAGATGTTTCCTGACTGGACATCGTTGGGATCTCCCCACCAAAGGATCCCGAATCATGACAGAGGACCGGCAGGGCTCTACGGGACTGGAGACCAGAGGGAGGCCTTTGGGACTCGTTTGGTAGTAACCCAATCCTCTTCCCCCCTTTTCTTTTTTCCTTCCCTTCTTCCTCTACACTCTGTTTCGCGTGCCGCTTTACGGGCAAATAATAAGGTAACACTGTGTGACAGAATTATAACCCCTTGGCATTTTTGTTGCCTTAATTTTGTGCTTCGACATCAAGTTAAATGAAGCATCATGAGTCCATGACAGAATGGACTGTGACACAGGGCCTGGTGACACAGAGGTGCCCTGAAGTCCCAGTACTAAGCAGCGCATAGCAGTGACAGCGCACGGTTGAGGCGCAGTCTAAAGGTGAAGCTCCTTGCTGCGCTCTGGACAACGCTCATCATCACGTCAGGAAGGGACGCGTAGGGTGACATGAGCTCAAGCCCGCTGCCCTCTGCCAGGCTCTGTTTTTCATTTTTTCATGTTTTCATATGTTATGTTGGGCTGAGCCCCCGTGAATGGTTTATGCGCCAAGCCTCAGCCCCATCTCTGACCCCTTTGTGCCTGCACTCAGCGCCGCATCCTGCGTTGTCACATCCCAAGGCTGCTGCTGTCACCCCAAGCTGGTGTTTCTTCTATACTACATCATCATGTCAACATTGTAAATATTTTATATAGAATAATTGTTACTTCCTACAGTTTGTTACTGCCAGCTGTGTAAAACTCTTGTCCTACTCTGCCAAGATAAACAAAAGCTGGACATGTTGCCTCTGAAAACAGGGCAGCTCCGTGCAGTGGAGGATCCCTTGCTGAGGCACTGACCTGTCTCCTCTCTCCAAGCCTTGGGCTGGAAGGGGTGCTCGCAGGCTGGAGTAGTTGGGGCTCCATGCCTGGAAGTGTCCCCAAATCCTGCTAGGATGGCACGGTTCTTAGATGATTTTCCATTAATAATCCAGAGAGTTTGCAAAGGTACACATGCTGTTGGCCATGATCATGTTTCTGTGATGGCAACTACATTGTAGCTTTTCTGCTGTACAACGGCTTCCAGCTCCTCTGTTCATTGCCCATTCTGTGTGCGTTGCTGCAGCTGCATTTCAGCTGGGCTGCTGATCTGTGAAGGGGTTTCGTTAGAAGGAGATATGTTGTTGAATTAGTCAGGCCCAAAGGAATCTCAAGGCCAGTTCGAGAAGCTGAGAACAGAATCTGCTGTGAGAAAGAGGGGCGTTTCTTCATTAACAGGGCCTCAGCATGGCGTGAGTTGTCGGACCTGTCATCGGTGGGGCTCCAGCGTGTGGACTGCCCATGATACTCATTTAGCGAATCCATGCTTGGAGCGTGGATTCGTGATTAGAGAATAGTTGTGTATATAAGGAGACATGCTTCTGTAATAAATGGCTTTGGCGTGATTCACATTGAATCGGAGTGCTGAGTCCTTTATCGTTCCAACAAATGGTGACCCCGACGTGATACTCCGAACGGCGTCTCACTACGGTCGGGGAAAAGCCTGGAGCAACCCAGCCGGAGGCGGCTCAGCTGGACTGAGAGCCGGGCGGAGACGTACGGACGTTCCGCGGATAAATTTTGTTGAAGGCGGCGCCGGGAAAGGTGAGCGGCTGGGAGCAGGAGGAGGGAAGAGTGAAGTTATGGGGCAGAATATATCCTCTGAGGAAGAAGCTATAGTTAAAATCCTCCTGCATATTCTCTCTAGGAGAGGACTTAAATATGAAGAAAGTAACATACGTAGACTGTTGGTTTGGTGTAGAACTAACGGCTACCCGACAGAAGCTGAGAAAGCTTTTAAAATTGAACTTTGGGACGATATAGGGCAGAAATTATGGGATAAGGTTAGCGACGGAGATAAAGAAGCTAAATCATTAGCGACTACATGGAAGCTTATGATTTCCACCTTAAAAGAATTTAAGGCTGAGCGGGCTGCGGTTACTGGAATTTTTGCAGCGTTACAGTCTGAAAAGAACTCTAAAAATAACTGTGAAGCTTATCCAGTTCGTGTTTTCGATATCCTTCCTGCTCCATGCCCTCTTGTGCCTTCGGCGCCCCCGATGATACAACAGTCTGGGGCGGAGGGAGGAAAATTACCGAGTGGATGGCCTCCTGTACCATCACACGACCCTAGAGAGACCAAGAAGTCCAAAGAACTGGAGTCAGATAATTTGTCAAAAGGACTGGTGAAAGCTGAGAATGTTAAAGTCGTAAATAATTGTAATATCAATTATTTTACTGATTCGTGTCCGCCTTTACCGCCTTCTGCCCTTCTAATTCCTACAAGAGAACAGAAGGAGTCGCCGGATAAGAACTGGGCAAAAGAACTGTGTGAAAGATCAGATCAGCTATTAGCGAGTGAATCCAACAGTCAGCCATATCAAGCTATGAGAGAGGTGCCTGAAACCAACAAAGCAGCCAAATTGTTTGCAACTATTAATCAGGGTCCCAATGAGAATTACATGCAATTTATTGACCACCTTCAAGAGACCATCAATAAGCAGGTTGAAAACTTAGAAGTTAAGGAAGCACTGGTGTTGAAATTAGCAGTAGAGAATGCTAATGTTTGCTATCAGCATGTTATTTGCGAGTTTTACAGTACATATTATGTGTTCCTGTGTACCGTCTCTCTGAAAATCAAGCAGCTTGTCATGAATGTGAGTTAATTGTTTTACTAGTTGTTTTTAAGTGCGCCATAAAACCTTCTGCCCGCTCTTCCCACTCAGGCTGCGAGCAGCCCTGTGCTTCCCCCCCCCACCAAGGTTTTTACTTGCAAGATGAGGTCAGGAATGATTGTTTTCAGTTGTGTTCCTAAAAAAATTGGTATTGGGAGGTGTTTTAAAACATAGGAAAGCACTCGGACAAGAAATCATTAAATCATTTCAGACAGTTTTACAGGCGGGGCGATTTGAACTTCAACAAGCTGAGAGAGACTTAACTGATAACACACGGGTCAGAAAACTTGTTAAAGTCTGCAAGATGCTTTCCTTATTAACCTGTTTTCTCTGTGGGTATCTGTTTAAGCATGTTGCAATTTTGATAGGTCTTTGTTATATGATACGATAAGTTCACAGTCTGTTAAATCATGAGATTCCGTTGACTCAAAATGTGCATTTTGTGATAATATAGAAGAACATGAGTAATTTAGTTCTTTACTGCGTGAATGTGATGTCTATCCCTGTTTCTCTATTAGGACGGGATGTGTTAGGACAACTAGGAGCAACTCTGGTGACGAAACAACAGCATTTCTAGAAGCGGCCATTGATGATGGGTGACCAGTACTGAAATTACAGTGGAAAAATGATGATCCAGTATGGGTAAATCAATGGCCACTCAGTAAAGAAAACTCGCCCATGTTGAAGAGCTAGTACAGGAACAGCTTGAAAAAGGGCATTTAGAGCCGTCTACAAGTCCCTGGAATACTCCTGTGTTTACTATTCAGAAAAAATCAAAGAAATGGAGGTTGTTACATGATCTTCGAAAAATTAATGATACCATGGAAGACATGGGAGCATTACAGCCGGGATTACCATCCCCTGTCATGATTCCAGAAAACTGGCAGATCTTAATAATTGACTTGCAAGATTGTTTTTTCACCATTGCTTTACATCCTGATGACTGTAAACGTTTTGCATTTTCCATAAATTCTGCAAATAAGGCTGAACCTGCGAAAAGGTATCAATGGGTAGTTTTGCCACAGGGAATGAAAAATTCCCCAACTATGTGTCAAATTTATGTAGCTTGGGCCTTGCAATCAATCAGAAAATCTCATCCTGAGTTAGTGATTTGCCACTACATGGATGACATATTGATAGCTGGGGAAACTTTTTCGACTGATTTGTTGATAAATGAAGTATCTGATACATTGCAGCATAGAGGATTGCAAATTGCTCCAGAAAAGGTACAAATTCAACCAGCATGGAAATATCTTGGTTGGGAAATTTCTCAGTCCACAGTGAAACCTCAGAAAACAGTATGTCGGCCTGTCATTCAACCCTTAAATGATGTGCAGAAACTAGTGGGTGATCTGAATTGGGTCCGAACCATTTGTGGGATCACTAATGAGGATTTAGCTCCAATTGTAAAACTGCTAAAAGGGGATAGTGACATTAGCTCTCCTAGAACGCTTACTGCTGAGGCGGATGCTGCTCTGAAAAAGATTATGTCCAAACTTGTAAAAGCTTTCAGCCATAGGTGGAACCCAGATTATGTAATCGGACTACTAATTGTAAACAATACTAACTATCCTTTTGCTCTCATAATGCAATGGACAACTGGTAAGGAGCCGTTAAAGATCTTAGAGTGGGTGTTTTTGCGTTTTCGACTCAAACGAACCATTACAACCAGGGTTGAAGTCTTTGCTCAGCTTATAATGAAAGGTAGGCAGAGAACAGTCGAAATTTCAGGGGCTGAGCCTGCATATATCATTGTTCCCCTCGTTTCAGAATATTTACAGTGGGCTTTGCAGAACTCCTTACCTTTTCAGATTGCGTTATTAGATTCTCGAGCTTTAATTAAGACGTTTTCCCCTCCACACAAGTTAATGTCAGTTTTGAATATGGGATCAATGGAGGAGGGTCCCCCTCTTCTCTCAGAATTTCCTGTTAAAGGACCCACAGTGTTCACTGACGCAGGGGGTAAAATGCAGAAAGCAGCAATTACATGGAAAACAGATGGAAAATGGCACGATGTGATACTAACTGACCTGAAAGGACCAACTCAGCATTTGGAACTCAGGACTGTAATAGAAGTGTTTATCAGATTTGCTCATAGCCCAGTGAATATTGTTTGCGATTCTTTGTATGTGGTAGGTGCGGTAGCTCGCATTGAAAGATCATTGCTCAAAGAGGTTCAGGATGCACAGCTGATGTCTTTGTTCAAGCAACTATGGTTGTTGATCGAAGAGAGACAACACTGATACTTCATAACACATATCCGTAGTCATCTGACAATTCAAGGCGATTTAGCTGAAGGAAACCGCCGAGCTGATTTTCTTGTATCTCCTGCCTGGGTTCCACCTCCAGTAGATAGGTTTGGGCAAGCAGTACGCTCTCATAGTTTCCTCCATCAGTCTGCTCAGGTCTTACAGCGGCAATTTTCATTGTCCGAAAGTGAAGCCCGAGGTATTGTTAAAAGTTGTGCAGATTGTCAGCGCATCTCAGTAGGGCTGGGCGCAGGAGTCAATCCAAGAGGATTAGGAGCCTTGGAATTGTGGCAAATGGACGTCACACATGTCCCTGAATTTGGCAGGCTGAAGTATGTGCATATGTCTATTGATACATATTCTTTCGCCACATGGGCCACTGCTCAGACTGGTGAAACTAGTTCACATGTGCAACGACATTTACGTTCTGCTTTTGCAGCTTTGGGAGTTCTTGCACAGGTCAAGACAGGCAACGCACCTGGTTATATCGCCAAAGCTACTGCCACCTTTTTTCAATTGTGGGGTGTTAAGCACATTACAGGGATACCAAATTCTCCTACTGGTCAGGCCTTGGTAGAAAGGATGAATCGAACTCTCAAGCATCAGCTTGACAAACAAAAAGGGGGAACTGACTGTACTACTCCACATGACAGACTAAGCAAAGCATTATATGTCTTGAACTTTTTACGCCTTCCGCAAGGATTCGACATTCCACCTATGATTCGTCATGGAACAAGCTTAAGAGGACACTTGACAGACCTTAGAGAAAATCAATGTCAGGTCAAAATACGCAGTGGAGTTACTGGTGAATGGGAGGGTCCTTTCCAATTAATAACTTGGGGAAAGGGTTATGCTTGTGTCATTACAGATCAAGGATCAAAATGGATTCCTGCGAAATGGATCAAGCCATGGCTGAATAAAGACAACAAAGATTCGACAGATGCAGAAGGACAGGAGGGAGATAAGTTGTGAGAATTGTCTCAAATGTAAACCATGAATTCTTATTCAGTGTTATAGATGCTCTTAGACCCAGTGGTCTAAAAGCTTATTAGTAAACAGATAAGGTACCTTCCATAGAGAATGCTAATTTGAACAGATGGTAAGAGTTCCAAAAGGGTGATATTACAATTAGATAATCTATGCATAGATAAGGTAAAAGTATAAGATATTTCTACCATGGTAACCTAATTTAGCAACTGGTAAGGTTTTAAAAGAGATATTAAGATTAAGCTATAGATCTTTTAAATAGGTTAATATAAGTTTAAAGATATTAATTCAATAATTAGCATATGAATAGGTTAATATAAGTTTTAAGATATTAAGTCAATAATTAGCGTATGCTGATGGTATTAAGTACGTTACTCTATAAACCGCGCAGTTATAGATCTTCTAGGAATTTAAGAGAATATATTGTATTAAGTTGTCTGACTATTCTAAAATAGTGCGTTGGTAAGGTTGTCATAAGCAGAATTAAGGTTTTATATATGATATGAAGGTTTGAGTATAAGCAGATAGTTGTTTAATCTTATTAAGTAAGGTTTAGCTACATTATATGTGATTGTAATTATGTTGTTAATCATGTATCCTATGTTGCAGTGTATTTCAAAGACGATTCAGCATGCTGTTTAAGGGGCCTGACTAGTTCAAGAACAAAAAGGGGGAATAGTGAAGGGGTTTCGTTAGAAGGAGATACGTTGTTGAATTAGTCAGGCCCAAAGGAATCTCAAGGCCAGTTCGAGAAGCTGAGAACAGAATCTGCTGTGAGAAAGAGGGGCGTTTCTTCGTTAACAGGGCCTCAGCATGGCGTGAGTCGTCGGACCTGTCATCGGTGGGGCTCCAGCGTGTGGACTGCCCATGATACTCATTTAGCGAATCCATGCTTGGAGCGTGGATTCGTGATTAGAGAATAGTTGTGTATATAAGGAGACATGCTTCTGTAATAAATGACTTTTGTGTGATTCACATTGAATCGGAGTGCTGAGTCCTTTATCGTTCCAACACTGATCCCAGCACCTTTTTGCAGTGAGAAGCCCCAACTCCTTTGCAGCCATTCCCAGGCATTTCTGTGTTTTCTAGCACATCTACAACCCTTCTGTTTCTTCTACTGCACTGCTCTCCATCCCCTGCCTCTGCTGAGACAGCAGAGCAAACGACCTGGGTAGCAGCCCATCCAAGAATTTAAAAAAGCCAAGAAGGCCAATGGTACCTGGGGTGGATTAGAAGGGGGTAGTCAGTAGGTCAGAGAGGTTCTCCTGCCCCTCTACTCTGCCCTGGGGAGACCACACCTGGAATATTGTGTCCAGTTGTGGCCCCTCAGTTCCAGAAGGACAGGGAACTGCTGGAGAGAGTCCAGCGCAGCCACCAAGATGCTGAAGGGAGTGGAGCATCTCCCGTGTGAGGAAAGGCTGAGGGAGCTGGGGCTCTGGAGCTGGAGGAGAATGAGGGGGGACTCATTCCTGGGGATCAATATGGAAAGGGGGAGTGTCAGGAGGATGGAGCCAGGCTCTTCTGGGTGACAACCAGTGACAGGACGAGGGGCAATGGGTACAAACTGGAACACAGGAGGTTCCACTTGAATATGAGAAGAAACTTGTTTGGGGTGAGGGTGGCAGAGCCTGGCCCAGGCTGCCCAGGGAGGTTGTGGAGTCTCCTTCTCTGCAGACATTCAAACCCGCCTTGACACCTTCCTGTGGAACCTCAGCTGGGTGTTCCTGCTCCATGGGGGGATTGCACTGGGTGAGCTTTCCAGGGCCCTCCATTCCCTGACATCCTGGGATTCTGTGATTCTCAACAAGTACAAGGACAACACCAGGGCTTCGTTCAAGCGGAGGAAGGCCCACGCAGCGGTGTGGAACGTGGCGGAGGCGCAGGCTGACTTTGCCACAGTGTTGTCCCTTGAGCCCTCGCCGCGCGCCATCATCTCTGAGGAGCCCGGAGCCTGCAAGCTCACCTGCACCGAGGACAAGATCCGCTTCGAGGGTGTCTTCTCACAGGAGACCCCAACGCTCCCTGAACAGGTTCTTTTAGATACTCCACACGTGGAACGTTTTTTGAAGGTTGTTAGCATTTAATACAAATTTTACTTATTTACATATTTGAGGTGGCCCAGGAGCTTGCCAGGGTGTAAGAGTTGGTCTGAAGGACAGTATTTGCCCGAACATCGCCATCAAGAGCTTGAACGGACAATGACTTGGAAAGAGGCCTGAGGAAGAACTGTGTTGCACAGGTCTCTCTGACCCGGGGGCTACCGTTAGCAACAGCCGCTGTGTGGGCTTCACCTGCTGCCTCAGCCAGGCTAGCCCCCACCTCCTAAAAGGAATTGTGTTCTATGGGTCTCTCTGACCTGGGGACAACAGTTGCTGTCCAGACGATGGATTTTCACCTGCTGCTTCAGCCAAACTCTCCTTCCACCTGCTCCCTGTTAGTAAAGCCAACGAAGAAGAGCATGCGCAGAGGCTCGCCAAGGCTTTTGAGGTCACCCAATGGACCATAAAGAAAGCCCTGAACGTGAGGCCACGCAGGCGCAGATGGGTTCTGGCAAACGAAGCAAGGACTTTTCGAGCCTGCGCAGTTAAGCCTCGGTTGGGAAACAAAGGCGGAGACTGGCCTCAACTCGTGGGAGAAAAGGGGGTGAAGACGCATAAAAGATGGATCCTGACTGGACATCATTGAGATCTCCCCACCAAAGGATCCTGAATCACAACAGAGGACCGGCAGGACTCTATGGGACTGGAGACCAGAGGGACGCCTTTGGGACTCGTTCGGTGGTAACCAAATCCTCTTTCCCCCCTTTTCATTTTTCTTTCCCTTTTTCCTCTACATTCTCTTTCACAGGCCGCTTTACGGGCAAAATAATAAAGTAACACTGTGTGATAGAATTATAACCCCTTGGCATTTTGGTTGCCTTAATTTTGCGCTTCAGGATCAAGGTGAACAAACTGTAACGAGTCCATCACTGAATGGAGCGTGACAGCAACTAAGCAGCTGGAGGCTGGGAAGAGAGATGCTGCTGCTGCCCACTGCTGCCCCAGTCATTGCAATCAGCTCTGGTTCTGTGCAGTGCGCGGAGGTGCTGGGGAAGAGGAGGATGCTGCGAAGGCTGCAGCCCAGGCTGTGCAGCAGCCACAGACAGCCGTGGCTGGTTTGCAATGGGCCACACAGGGATCAGCAGCTGCTGCGGCTCTTGGCTAACCGGGTTTATACCTGAGCCTCCCTCCATTTTTAGAGCCCAGAAACCCAGGGCGGAGGAGCACACATCTGAGATGAAGCTCTGAGCGGGCGCATTTCTTCTCAAGACCAGCACTGTTTGCGGCGCTTCTCCCCGGTGTCTCAGGCCTGAACGTGCTCTCGTGACGCTGGAAGCCTTGTGCGTCAGAGCCTTGTGCAGAGATGGATCATGGCTCAGATTTCCAGCAAGGGAGCGAGCAGCCGGCTCTTCCTCACTTGGAAGACCCTCGGTGGAGGTGAGGCACCGCGTGTGGGTTTGGAGGGTCTCGCCTGTATCAGCTCAGGGAGGTGCTCCGAAACACCCCCGCAATGGGGAGGTTCCTTGTGAGACGAAGGGGATGCCGTACGGTGCATGGATTAGGTCAACCAGGCCAAGTCGGCGATAGATCTCAAATGTTCCAAGTCCTTGACTCGAATTGGAGACAGGCAGGTGGGAAGGGAGCTTGAGGGGGATCCAGCCAGACTGCCGGCTTGCGGCAGCACCAGCCCATGGCTTCCCGAAAGCAATGTCGGGACACCCCGAGGACAGAGATTTCCTGCAGCCTTCTTTGTCCCGAGGGGGAGCAGGAACAGATGAGCACAGGGGGAAAACTGTCATTTTTTTTTTAATTGGCTTTATTGATTTCTTAAAACAATCCAAGGCCGAGCAGAGGCTGGCAGCACCATGTCCTCAGGGCAGGTGAACGCCGCGGTCGCCGTCCATGCTCCCATCCCTGGTGTGCCGCCCTCAGACGCTCCCTCTGGGCGCTGCGCAGGCTCAGGACCAGCCGCATGTCCAGGGACCCGCGTGGCGCTGGCAGCCGGGCTCTACTCCTCTTGCTGTCCCGCGGTGCAGCTGCAGCGGAAAGCCCTGCGCAGAGCCCGGAGCACCCTCCTGAACCGGGAAGGCCGTCGCCGTGGAGCTGGGCCCTGCGCTGGGCAGGCGATGTCTGTGCTGGTCTCTCCTCCATGCTCTCCAGACATTGAAGAAACCGCCTTTTCCTCTTGATCCTTTGCAGCTGGGACGAGAGGGGCTGTGCTGGGCTGTCCCTCATCCTCTCCTGCCAAATGAGCCTCAATGACTTCAAGTGCTGCAGGTGCAGGTGCTGCCGCTGGAACATCCATGCATTGGGCCAGGTCCTGCTGTTCCTCCGCTTGCTGGCCAGGTCCCTGGATCTCAGCCTCAGCCCTGCGCACGGCCTCACTGACGATGTACTCCACGATGTCCGACAGAGCCACATCGTCCTCTGTGGGGCTGTGCTGGGCAGGTGCCGGGCTCCCTGCTTCTGCTGCCCCCTCCGTGTCTGTGCAGCTGGGCAAGCCAGAGCCCTCCTGGGGACCTGCAGGGGCGTCCTGGAGGAGCTCCTGGACCGAGGGGTTGATCCAGATGTTCTGGATGGAGTTGTCTCTGCCTTGGCACCCCTCTTTGCTGCTCTCATCCTCCACATCCATGTGCTGGGCCAGGTCCTGCTGTTCCTCTGCTTCCTGGCCAGTTCCCAAGATCTCAGCCACAGCTCTGCGCATGGCCTCACTGACGATGCGCTGGGCTGTGTCCCACAGAGCCGCGTCGTAGGCTGTGGGGCCCTGTGGGGCAGGTGCCGGGCACTCTGCCTCTGCTGCTGCCGCGGTGTCGGTGCTGCGAGGCCAGCCAGACCCCTCCTGGGGACCTCCATGGTGGTCCTGGAAGCTCTCCTGGACCGAGGGGGTGACCCAGGTGCCCTGGATGGTGTGCTGGCCCGGGCCGTGGCTGACCTGCGGGCAGGAGGAGGAGCAGGACACGTGGGATGGAGGCGGCAGCCCCGGCACCGCAGCAGCTGCTTGCGGCCCCATCCAACCACCGGCCTCTCCCTCCTGCCCTGTACCATCCCTCCCCTGTGGCTTATGGAGCAAGGGGGGCAGCCCGAAGGGCTGGGAGTGGGCATTCGCCTCCTTGTCAATCGGCATCTTGGGCCTCGCCTGCTGCAGAGCTGCAACGGGCACCCAGGGGAGCTGCTGCCTCGTGAGGAGCTGCTGCCTCCTCCGAAACTGCTGCCTCCTCCGAAGCTGCTGCCTCCTCCGAAGCTGCTGCCTCCTCAGAAGCTGCTGCCTCCTCAGAAGCTGCTCCTTAAATACCCCCACGGTCAGGGCGGGGACCCCCATGTCACAATGGCCTCTGGCTATGACGACCCCGTGTCACAATGGCTTCTGGTTATGACGAGGTGCTCACATCACAGAGCCCGGGCGGTCGCCATGGGGACACCCACCTCCAGGCCGGCTGGGACTGGCTGTGCACGGCGTGGGGCAGCCCCTGCTTGAAGGAGGAGAGAGCAGAGCATGGCGAGGGAAGCTGTCCCCAGCACACAGGAGCCCGTGCCCCAGAGCTTGGCTCAGAGATGCTGCTGCCTGCTCCGCTACACCTGCAACAATCCGCCTTCAGATCTTGTTTGCAGGACACACCAAGGGCCTCTCTACAGCCTCACCACACTGATTCTTTGTTTTCAACATGATCGTCATGAGTTTTCTGAAGTAGGCATGAGCCTACTTTGAAGAAAAAGGCTGAAGCCACATTCACAAAACCACACAGTCCGTTTGCAGCAATAGAATCTACCGTTTCCCCCTTTTGTGACAACCAGTGCTCTCTCAAGGTGCGCTTTTACAGAACTTCTGAGCTGTTCCATGACTCACTTGCTAAAGGAGGTGGCCTCATCCAACTCCCAGTTTTAGCGTGCCAGCTCTCCAATGCATTGCCTCTGCCACCTTCCTTCTACCGGGCCCGAAGTGCATTCTACTGCCTGGTTAGGGAGATGCACGTGCCACCGGCCCCAAAGCATCACTCTGGGGACCCATCATGGCCGTTACCTCTCAGCTGCTGCACCAGCCAAATCTTTCTAGGATGGCAGCAGGCTCTCAGAATCTGCTACAGGTCCTTGCAAGCTCTCTATCTCCTTTTGTTCCCCTAGCACACTTACTCCCCGCTCCATGCAGTTTGTTTTGAGCCTAGGGAGCAGACAAATCCTTGGAAAATTACGCTTTATTTTCATGTCATATGTCAGAGAAACCCAGAATCCCAGAGTGTCAGGGGTTGAAGGGCCCTGTAAAGCTCATCCAGTGCAATCCCCCCATGGAGCAGGAACACCCAGCTGAGGTTCCACAGGAAGGTGTCCAGGCGGGTTTGAATGTCTGCAGAGAAGGAGACTCCACAACCTCCCTGGGCAGCCTGGGCCAGGTTCTGACACCCTCACTCCGAACAAGTTTCTTCTCAAATTTAAGTGGAACCTCCTGTGTTCCAGTTTGCACCCATTGCCCCTTGTCCTGTCACTGGATGTCACCCAGAAGAGCCTGGCTCCATCCTCCTGACACTCCCCCTTTCCATATTGATCCCCATGAATGAGTCCCCACTCAGTTTCCTCTTCTCCAGCTCCAGAGCCCCAGCTCCCTCAGCCTTTCCTCACACGGGAGATGCTCCACTCCCTTCAGCATCTTTGTAGAACCTGAGGTTGTTCCTGCCCAGATTCAAGACTCCACACTTGCCCTTGTTCTATTTCATTAAATTTTTCCCTGCCCAACTCTCCATCCTGTCCAGGTCTCTCATGGCAGCACAGCTTCCAGTGTCAGCCACTCCTCCCAGCTTGGTGTCACCAGCAAACTTGCTGACAGTCACTCTATTCCCTCATCCAAGTTGTTGATGAATATATTGAATAATTCCGGCCCCAGCACTGCCCCCTGAGGCACTGCACTGGATCCAGGCCTCCAACTGGACTCTGCCCCGTTGACCACGACTCCCTGTCTTCTTCCCTTCAACCAGTTCACAGTCCACGTCCCTACCCCATTGTCCAGACCACACTCCCTCAGTTTAGCAGCAAGGACACTGTGGGAGGCTGTGTCAAATGCTTTACTGAAGTCAAGAAATGAAGAAAATCCCAAAGTGAGGGGAAGTGAAGACACATAAAAGATGTTTCCTGACTGGACATCGTTGGGATCTCCCCACCAAAGGATCCCGAATCATGACAGAGGACCGGCAGGGCTCTACGGGACTGGAGACCAGAGGGAGGCCTTTGGGACTCGTTTGGTAGTAACCCAATCCTCTTCCCCCCTTTTCTTTTTTCCTTCCCTTCTTCCTCTACACTCTGTTTCGCGTGCCACTTTACGGGCAAATAATAAGGTAACACTGTGTGACAGAATTATAACCCCTTGGCATTTTTGTTGCCTTAATTTTGTGCTTCGACATCAAGTTAAATGAAGCATCATGAGTCCATGACAGAATGGACTGTGACACAGGGCCTGGTGACACAGAGGTGCCCTGAAGTCCCAGTACTAAGCAGCGCATAGCAGTGACAGCGCACGGTTGAGGCGCAGTCTAAAGGTGAAGCTCCTTGCTGCGCTCTGGACAACGCTCATCATCACGTCAGGAAGGGACGCGTAGGGTGACATGAGCTCAAGCCCGCTGCCCTCTGCCAGGCTCTGTTTTTCATTTTTTCATGTTTTCATATGTTATGTTGGGCTGAGCCCCCGTGAATGGTTTATGCGCCAAGCCTCAGCCCCATCTCTGACCCCTTTGTGCCTGCACTCAGCGCCGCATCCTGCGTTGTCACATCCCAAGGCTGCTGCTGTCACCCCAAGCTGGTGTTTCTTCTATACTACATCATCATGTCAACATTGTAAATATTTTATATAGAATAATTGTTACTTCCTACAGTTTGTTACTGCCAGCTGTGTAAAACTCTTGTCCTACTCTGCCAAGATAAACAAAAGCTGGACATGTTGCCTCTGAAAACAGGGCAGCTCCGTGCAGTGGAGGATCCCTTGCTGAGGCACTGACCTGTCTCCTCTCTCCAAGCCTTGGGCTGGAAGGGGTGCTCGCAGGCTGGAGTAGTTGGGGCTCCATGCCTGGAAGTGTCCCCAAATCCTGCTAGGATGGCACGGTTCTTAGATGATTTTCCATTAATAATCCAGAGAGTTTGCAAAGGTACACATGCTGTTGGCCATGATCATGTTTCTGTGATGGCAACTACATTGTAGCTTTTCTGCTGTACAACGGCTTCCAGCTCCTCTGTTCATTGCCCATTCTGTGTGCGTTGCTGCAGCTGCATTTCAGCTGGGCTGCTGATCTGTGAAGGGGTTTCGTTAGAAGGAGATATGTTGTTGAATTAGTCAGGCCCAAAGGAATCTCAAGGCCAGTTCGAGAAGCTGAGAACAGAATCTGCTGTGAGAAAGAGGGGCGTTTCTTCATTAACAGGGCCTCAGCATGGCGTGAGTCGTCGGACCTGTCATCGGTGGGGCTCCAGCGTGTGGACTGCCCATGATACTCATTTAGCGAATCCATGCTTGGAGCGTGGATTCGTGATTAGAGAATAGTTGTGTACATAAGGAGACATGCTTCTGTAATAAATGGCTTTGGCGTGATTCACATTGAATCGGAGTGCTGAGTCCTTTATCGTTCCAACAAATGGTGACCCCGACGTGATACTCCGAACGGCGTCTCACTACGGTCGGGGAAAAGCCTGGAGCAACCCAGCCGGAGGCGGCTCAGCTGGACTGAGAGCCGGGCGGAGACGTACGGACGTTCCGCGGATAAATTTTGTTGAAGGCGGCGCCGGGAAAGGTGAGCGGCTGGGAGCAGGAGGAGGGAAGAGTGAAGTTATGGGGCAGAATATATCCTCTGAGGAAGAAGCTATAGTTAAAATCCTCCTGCATATTCTCTCTAGGAGAGGACTTAAATATGAAGAAAGTAACATACGTAGACTGTTGGTTTGGTGTAGAACTAACGGCTACCCGACAGAAGCTGAGAAAGCTTTTAAAATTGAACTTTGGGACGATATAGGGCAGAAATTATGGGATAAGGTTAGCGACGGAGATAAAGAAGCTAAATCATTAGCGACTACATGGAAGCTTATGATTTCCACCTTAAAAGAATTTAAGGCTGAGCGGGCTGCGGTTACTGGAATTTTTGCAGCGTTACAGTCTGAAAAGAACTCTAAAAATAACTGTGAAGCTTATCCAGTTCGTGTTTTCGATATCCTTCCTGCTCCATGCCCTCTTGTGCCTTCGGCGCCCCCGATGATACAACAGTCTGGGGCGGAGGGAGGAAAATTACCGAGTGGATGGCCTCCTGTACCATCACACGACCCTAGAGAGACCAAGAAGTCCAAAGAACTGGAGTCAGATAATTTGTCAAAAGGACTGGTGAAAGCTGAGAATGTTAAAGTCGTAAATAATTGTAATATCAATTATTTTACTGATTCGTGTCCGCCTTTACCGCCTTCTGCCCTTCTAATTCCTACAAGAGAACAGAAGGAGTCGCCGGATAAGAACTGGGCAAAAGAACTGTGTGAAAGATCAGATCAGCTATTAGCGAGTGAATCCAACAGTCAGCCATATCAAGCTATGAGAGAGGTGCCTGAAACCAACAAAGCAGCCAAATTGTTTGCAACTATTAATCAGGGTCCCAATGAGAATTACGTGCAATTTATTGACCACCTTCAAGAGACCATCAATAAGCAGGTTGAAAACTTAGAAGTTAAGGAAGCACTGGTGTTGAAATTAGCAGTAGAGAATGCTAATGTTTGCTATCAGCATGTTATTTGCGAGTTTTACAGTACATATTATGTGTTCCTGTGTACCGTCTCTCTGAAAATCAAGCAGCTTGTCATGAATGTGAGTTAATTGTTTTACTAGTTGTTTTTAAGTGCGCCATAAAACCTTCTGCCCGCTCTTCCCACTCAGGCTGCGAGCAGCCCTGTGCTTCCCCCCCCCCACCAAGGTTTTTACTTGCAAGATGAGGTCAGGAATGATTGTTTTCAGTTGTGTTCCTAAAAAAATTGGTATTGGGAGGTGTTTTAAAACATAGGAAAGCACTCGGACAAGAAATCATTAAATCATTTCAGACAGTTTTACAGGCGGGGCGATTTGAACTTCAACAAGCTGAGAGAGACTTAACTGATAACACACGGGTCAGAAAACTTGTTAAAGTCTGCAAGATGCTTTCCTTATTAACCTGTTTTCTCTGTGGGTATCTGTTTAAGCATGTTGCAATTTTGATAGGTCTTTGTTATATGATACGATAAGTTCACAGTCTGTTAAATCATGAGATTCCGTTGACTCAAAATGTGCATTTTGTGATAATATAGAAGAACATGAGTAATTTAGTTCTTTACTGCGTGAATGTGATGTCTATCCCTGTTTCTCTATTAGGACGGGATGTGTTAGGACAACTAGGAGCAACTCTGGTGACGAAACAACAGCATTTCTAGAAGCGGCCATTGATGATGGGTGACCAGTACTGAAATTACAGTGGAAAAATGATGATCCAGTATGGGTAAATCAATGGCCACTCAGTAAAGAAAACTCGCCCATGTTGAAGAGCTAGTACAGGAACAGCTTGAAAAAGGGCATTTAGAGCCGTCTACAAGTCCCTGGAATACTCCTGTGTTTACTATTCAGAAAAAATCAAAGAAATGGAGGTTGTTACATGATCTTCGAAAAATTAATGATACCATGGAAGACATGGGAGCATTACAGCCGGGATTACCATCCCCTGTCATGATTCCAGAAAACTGGCAGATCTTAATAATTGACTTGCAAGATTGTTTTTTCACCATTGCTTTACATCCTGATGACTGTAAACGTTTTGCATTTTCCATAAATTCTGCAAATAAGGCTGAACCTGCGAAAAGGTATCAATGGGTAGTTTTGCCACAGGGAATGAAAAATTCCCCAACTATGTGTCAAATTTATGTAGCTTGGGCCTTGCAATCAATCAGAAAATCTCATCCTGAGTTAGTGATTTGCCACTACATGGATGACATATTGATAGCTGGGGAAACTTTTTCGACTGATTTGTTGATAAATGAAGTATCTGATACATTGCAGCATAGAGGATTGCAAATTGCTCCAGAAAAGGTACAAATTCAACCAGCATGGAAATATCTTGGTTGGGAAATTTCTCAGTCCACAGTGAAACCTCAGAAAACAGTATGTCGGCCTGTCATTCAATCCTTAAATGATGTGCAGAAACTAGTGGGTGATCTGAATTGGGTCCGAACCATTTGTGGGATCACTAATGAGGATTTAGCTCCAATTGTAAAACTGCTAAAAGGGGATAGTGACATTAGCTCTCCTAGAACGCTTACTGCTGAGGCGGATGCTGCTCTGAAAAAGATTATGTCCAAACTTGTAAAAGCTTTCAGCCATAGGTGGAACCCAGATTATGTAATCGGACTACTAATTGTAAACAATACTAACTATCCTTTTGCTCTCATAATGCAATGGACAACTGGTAAGGAGCCGTTAAAGATCTTAGAGTGCGTGTTTTTGCGTTTTCGACTCAAACGAACCATTACAACCAGGGTTGAAGTCTTTGCTCAGCTTATAATGAAAGGTAGGCAGAGAATAGTCGAAATTTCAGGGGCTGAGCCTGCATATATCATTGTTCCCCTCGTTTCAGAATATTTACAGTGGGCTTTGCAGAACTCCTTACCTTTTCAGATTGCGTTATTAGATTCTCGAGCTTTAATTAAGACGTTTTCCCCTCCACACAAGTTAATGTCAGTTTTGAATATGGGATCAATGGAGGAGGGTCCCCCTCTTCTCTCAGAATTTCCTGTTAAAGGACCCACAGTGTTCACTGACGCAGGGGGTAAAATGCAGAAAGCAGCAATTACATGGAAAACAGATGGAAAATGGCACGATGTGATACTAACTGACCTGAAAGGACCAACTCAGCATTTGGAACTCAGGACTGTAATAGAAGTGTTTATCAGATTTGCTCATAGCCCAGTGAATATTGTTTGCGATTCTTTGTATGTGGTAGGTGCGGTAGCTCGCATTGAAAGATCATTGCTCAAAGAGGTTCAGGATGCACAGCTGATGTCTTTGTTCAAGCAACTATGGTTGTTGATCGAAGAGAGACAACACTGATACTTCATAACACATATCCATAGTCATCTGACAATTCAAGGCGATTTAGCTGAAGGAAACCGCCGAGCTGATTTTCTTGTATCTCCTGCCTGGGTTCCACCTCCAGTAGATAGGTTTGGGCAAGCAGTACGCTCTCATAGTTTCCTCCATCAGTCTGCTCAGGTCTTACAGCGGCAATTTTCATTGTCCGAAAGTGAAGCCCGAGGTATTGTTAAAAGTTGTGCAGATTGTCAGCGCATCTCAGTAGGGCTGGGCGCAGGAGTCAATCCAAGAGGATTAGGAGCCTTGGAATTGTGGCAAATGGACGTCACACATGTCCCTGAATTTGGCAGGCTGAAGTATGTGCATATGTCTATTGATACATATTCTTTCGCCACATGGGCCACTGCTCAGACTGGTGAAACTAGTTCACATGTGCAACGACATTTACGTTCTGCTTTTGCAGCTTTGGGAGTTCTTGCACAGGTCAAGACAGGCAACGCACCTGGTTATATCGCCAAAGCTACTGCCACCTTTTTTCAATTGTGGGGTGTTAAGCACATTACAGGGATACCAAATTCTCCTACTGGTCAGGCCTTGGTAGAAAGGATGAATCGAACTCTCAAGCATCAGCTTGACAAACAAAAAGGGGGAACTGACTGTACTACTCCACATGACAGACTAAGCAAAGCATTATATGTCTTGAACTTTTTACGCCTTCCGCAAGGATTCGACATTCCACCTATGATTCGTCATGGAACAAGCTTAAGAGGACACTTGACAGACCTTAGAGAAAATCAATGTCAGGTCAAAATACGCAGTGGAGTTACTGGTGAATGGGAGGGTCCTTTCCAATTAATAACTTGGGGAAAGGGTTATGCTTGTGTCATTACAGATCAAGGATCAAAATGGATTCCTGCGAAATGGATCAAGCCATGGCTGAATAAAGACAACAAAGATTCGACAGATGCAGAAGGACAGGAGGGAGATAAGTTGTGAGAATTGTCTCAAATGTAAACCATGAATTCTTATTCAGTGTTATAGATGCTCTTAGACCCAGTGGTCTAAAAGCTTATTAGTAAACAGATAAGGTACCTTCCATAGAGAATGCTAATTTGAACAGATGGTAAGAGTTCCAAAAGGGTGATATTACAATTAGATAATCTATGCATAGATAAGGTAAAAGTATAAGATATTTCTACCATGGTAACCTAATTTAGCAACTGGTAAGGTTTTAAAAGAGATATTAAGATTAAGCTATAGATCTTTTAAATAGGTTAATATAAGTTTAAAGATATTAATTCAATAATTAGCATATGAATAGGTTAATATAAGTTTTAAGATATTAAGTCAATAATTAGCGTATGCTGATGGTATTAAGTACGTTACTCTATAAACCGCGCAGTTATAGATCTTCTAGGAATTTAAGAGAATATATTGTATTAAGTTGTCTGACTATTCTAAAATAGTGCGTTGGTAAGGTTGTCATAAGCAGAATTAAGGTTTTATATATGATATGAAGGTTTGAGTATAAGCAGATAGTTGTTTAATCTTATTAAGTAAGGTTTAGCTACATTATATGTGATTGTAATTATGTTGTTAATCATGTATCCTATGTTGCAGTGTATTTCAAAGACGATTCAGCATGCTGTTTAAGGGGCCTGACTAGTTCAAGAACAAAAAGGGGGAATAGTGAAGGGGTTTCGTTAGAAGGAGATACGTTGTTGAATTAGTCAGGCCCAAAGGAATCTCAAGGCCAGTTCGAGAAGCTGAGAACAGAATCTGCTGTGAGAAAGAGGGGCGTTTCTTCGTTAACAGGGCCTCAGCATGGCGTGAGTCGTCGGACCTATCATCGGTGGGGCTCCAGCGTGTGGACTGCCCATGATACTCATTTAGCGAATCCATGCTTGGAGCGTGGATTCGTGATTAGAGAATAGTTGTGTATATAAGGAGACATGCTTCTGTAATAAATGACTTTTGTGTGATTCACATTGAATCGGAGTGCTGAGTCCTTTATCGTTCCAACACTGATCCCAGCACCTTTTTGCAGTGAGAAGCCCCAACTCCTTTGCAGCCATTCCCAGGCATTTCTGTGTTTTCTAGCACATCTACAACGCTTCTGTTTCTTCTACTGCACTGCTCTCCATCCCCTGCCTCTGCTGAGACAGCAGAGCAAACGACCTGGGTAGCAGCCCATCCAAGAATTTAAAAAAGCCAAGAAGGCCAATGGTACCTGGGGTGGATTAGAAGGGGGTAGTCAGTAGGTCAGAGAGGTTCTCCTGCCCCTCTACTCTGCCCTGGGGAGACCACACCTGGAATATTGTGTCCAGTTGTGGCCCCTCAGTTCCAGAAGGACAGGGAACTGCTGGAGAGAGTCCAGCGCAGCCACCAAGATGCTGAAGGGAGTGGAGCATCTCCCGTGTGAGGAAAGGCTGAGGGAGCTGGGGCTCTGGAGCTGGAGGAGAATGAGGGGGGACTCATTCCTGGGGATCAATATGGAAAGGGGGAGTGTCAGGAGGATGGAGCCAGGCTCTTCTGGGTGACAACCAGTGACAGGACGAGGGGCAATGGGTACAAACTGGAACACAGGAGGTTCCACTTGAATATGAGAAGAAACTTGTTTGGGGTGAGGGTGGCAGAGCCTGGCCCAGGCTGCCCAGGGAGGTTGTGGAGTCTCCTTCTCTGCAGACATTCAAACCCGCCTTGACACCTTCCTGTGGAACCTCAGCTGGGTGTTCCTGCTCCATGGGGGGATTGCACTGGGTGAGCTTTCCAGGGCCCTCCATTCCCTGACATCCTGGGATTCTGTGATTCTCAACAAGTACAAGGACAACACCAGGGCTTCGTTCAAGCGGAGGAAGGCCCACGCAGCGGTGTGGAACGTGGCGGAGGCGCAGGCTGACTTTGCCACAGTGTTGTCCCTTGAGCCCTCGCCGCGCGCCATCATCTCTGAGGAGCCCGGAGCCTGCAAGCTCACCTGCACCGAGGACAAGATCCGCTTCGAGGGTGTCTTCTCACAGGAGACCCCAACGCTCCCTGAACAGGTTCTTTTAGATACTCCACACGTGGAACGTTTTTTGAAGGTTGTTAGCATTTAATACAAATTTTACTTATTTACATATTTGAGGTGGCCCAGGAGCTTGCCAGGGTGTAAGAGTTGGTCTGAAGGACAGTATTTGCCCGAACATCGCCATCAAGAGCTTGAACGGACAATGACTTGGAAAGAGGCCTGAGGAAGAACTGTGTTGCACAGGTCTCTCTGACCCGGGGGCTACCCTTAGCAACAGCCGCTGTGTGGGCTTCACCTGCTGCCTCAGCCAGGCTAGCCCCCACCTCCTAAAAGGAATTGTGTTCTATGGGTCTCTCTGACCTGGGGACAACAGTTGCTGTCCAGACGATGGATTTTCACCTGCTGCTTCAGCCAAACTCTCCTTCCACCTGCTCCCTGTTAGTAAAGCCAACGAAGAAGAGCATGCGCAGAGGCTCGCCAAGGCTTTTGAGGTCACCCAATGGACCATAAAGAAAGCCCTGAACGTGAGGCCACGCAGGCGCAGATGGGTTCTGGCAAACGAAGCAAGGACTTTTCGAGCCTGCGCAGTTAAGCCTCGGTTGGGAAACAAAGGCGGAGACTGGCCTCAACTCGTGGGAGAAAAGGGGGTGAAGACGCATAAAAGATGGATCCTGACTGGACATCATTGAGATCTCCCCACCAAAGGATCCTGAATCACAACAGAGGACCGGCAGGACTCTATGGGACTGGAGACCAGAGGGACGCCTTTGGGACTCGTTCGGTGGTAACCAAATCCTCTTTCCCCCCTTTTCATTTTTCTTTCCCTTTTTCCTCTACATTCTCTTTCACAGGCCGCTTTACGGGCAAAATAATAAAGTAACACTGTGTGATAGAATTATAACCCCTTGGCATTTTGGTTGCCTTAATTTTGCGCTTCAGGATCAAGGTGAACAAACTGTAACGAGTCCATCACTGAATGGAGCGTGACAGCAACTAAGCAGCTGGAGGCTGGGAAGAGAGATGCTGCTGCTGCCCACTGCTGCCCCAGTCATTGCAATCAGCTCTGGTTCTGTGCAGTGCGCGGAGGTGCTGGGGAAGAGGAGGATGCTGCGAAGGCTGCAGCCCAGGCTGTGCAGCAGCCACAGACAGCCGTGGCTGGTTTGCAATGGGCCACACAGGGATCAGCAGCTGCTGCGGCTCTTGGCTAACCGGGTTTATACCTGAGCCTCCCTCCATTTTTAGAGCCCAGAAACCCAGGGCGGAGGAGCACACATCTGAGATGAAGCTCTGAGCGGGCGCATTTCTTCTCAAGACCAGCACTGTTTGCGGCGCTTCTCCCCGGTGTCTCAGGCCTGAACGTGCTCTCGTGACGCTGGAAGCCTTGTGCGTCAGAGCCTTGTGCAGAGATGGATCATGGCTCAGATTTCCAGCAAGGGAGCGAGCAGCCGGCTCTTCCTCACTTGGAAGACCCTCGGTGGAGGTGAGGCACCGCGTGTGGGTTTGGAGGGTCTCGCCTGTATCAGCTCAGGGAGGTGCTCCGAAACACCCCCGCAATGGGGAGGTTCCTTGTGAGACGAAGGGGATGCCGTACGGTGCATGGATTAGGTCAACCAGGCCAAGTCGGCGATAGATCTCAAATGTTCCAAGTCCTTGACTCGAATTGGAGACAGGCAGGTGGGAAGGGAGCTTGAGGGGGATCCAGCCAGACTGCCGGCTTGCGGCAGCACCAGCCCATGGCTTCCCGAAAGCAATGTCGGGACACCCCGAGGACAGAGATTTCCTGCAGCCTTCTTTGTCCCGAGGGGGAGCAGGAACAGATGAGCACAGGGGGAAAACTGTCATTTTTTTTTTAATTGGCTTTATTGATTTCTTAAAACAATCCAAGGCCGAGCAGAGGCTGGCAGCACCATGTCCTCAGGGCAGGTGAACGCCGCGGTCGCCGTCCATGCTCCCATCCCTGGTGTGCCGCCCTCAGACGCTCCCTCTGGGCGCTGCGCAGGCTCAGGACCAGCCGCATGTCCAGGGACCCGCGTGGCGCTGGCAGCCGGGCTCTACTCCTCTTGCTGTCCCGCGGTGCAGCTGCAGCGGAAAGCCCTGCGCAGAGCCCGGAGCACCCTCCTGAACCGGGAAGGCCGTCGCCGTGGAGCTGGGCCCTGCGCTGGGCAGGCGATGTCTGTGCTGGTCTCTCCTCCATGCTCTCCAGACATTGAAGAAACCGCCTTTTCCTCTTGATCCTTTGCAGCTGGGACGAGAGGGGCTGTGCTGGGCTGTCCCTCATCCTCTCCTGCCAAATGAGCCTCAATGACTTCAAGTGCTGCAGGTGCAGGTGCTGCCGCTGGAACATCCATGCATTGGGCCAGGTCCTGCTGTTCCTCCGCTTGCTGGCCAGGTCCCTGGATCTCAGCCTCAGCCCTGCGCACGGCCTCACTGACGATGTACTCCACGATGTCCGACAGAGCCACATCGTCCTCTGTGGGGCTGTGCTGGGCAGGTGCCGGGCTCCCTGCTTCTGCTGCCCCCTCCGTGTCTGTGCAGCTGGGCAAGCCAGAGCCCTCCTGGGGACCTGCAGGGGCGTCCTGGAGGAGCTCCTGGACCGAGGGGTTGATCCAGATGTTCTGGATGGAGTTGTCTCTGCCTTGGCACCCCTCTTTGCTGCTCTCATCCTCCACATCCATGTGCTGGGCCAGGTCCTGCTGTTCCTCTGCTTCCTGGCCAGTTCCCAAGATCTCAGCCACAGCTCTGCGCATGGCCTCACTGACGATGCGCTGGGCTGTGTCCCACAGAGCCGCGTCGTAGGCTGTGGGGCCCTGTGGGGCAGGTGCCGGGCACTCTGCCTCTGCTGCTGCCGCGGTGTCGGTGCTGCGAGGCCAGCCAGACCCCTCCTGGGGACCTCCATGGTGGTCCTGGAAGCTCTCCTGGACCGAGGGGGTGACCCAGGTGCCCTGGATGGTGTGCTGGCCCGGGCCGTGGCTGACCTGCGGGCAGGAGGAGGAGCAGGACACGTGGGATGGAGGCGGCAGCCCCGGCACCGCAGCAGCTGCTTGCGGCCCCATCCAACCACCGGCCTCTCCCTCCTGCCCTGTACCATCCCTCCCCTGTGGCTTATGGAGCAAGGGGGGCAGCCCGAAGGGCTGGGAGTGGGCGTTCGCCTCCTTGTCAATCGGCATCTTGGGCCTCGCCTGCTGCAGAGCTGCAACGGGCACCCAGGGGAGCTGCTGCCTCGTGAGGAGCTGCTGCCTCCTCCGAAACTGCTGCCTCCTCCGAAGCTGCTGCCTCCTCCGAAGCTGCTGCCTCCTCAGAAGCTGCTGCCTCCTCAGAAGCTGCTGCCTCCTCAGATGCTGCTGCCTCCTCAGAAGCTGCTCCTTAAATACCCCCACGGTCAGGGCGGGGACCCCCATGTCACAATGGCCTCTGGCTATGACGACCCCGTGTCACAATGGCTTCTGGTTATGACGAGGTGCTCACATCACAGAGCCCGGGCGGTCGCCATGGGGACACCCACCTCCAGGCCGGCTGGGACTGGCTGTGCACGGCATGGGGCAGCCCCTGCTTGAAGGAGGAGAGAGCAGAGCATGGCGAGGGAAGCTGTCCCCAGCACACAGGAGCCCGTGCCCCAGAGCTTGGCTCAGAGATGCTGCTGCCTGCTCCGCTACACCTGCAACAATCCGCCTTCAGATCTTGTTTGCAGGACACACCAAGGGCCTCTCTACAGCCTCACCACACTGATTCTTTGTTTTCAACATGATCGTCATGAGTTTTCTGAAGTAGGCATGAGCCTACTTTGAAGAAAAAGGCTGAAGCCACATTCACAAAACCACACAGTCCGTTTGCAGCAATAGAATCTACCGTTTCCCCCTTTTGTGACAACCAGGGCTCTCTCAAGGTGCGCTTTTACAGAACTTCTGAGCTGTTCCATGACTCACTTGCTAAAGGAGGTGGCCTCATCCAACTCCCAGTTTTAGCGTGCCAGCTCTCCAATGCATTGCCTCTGCCACCTTCCTTCTACCGGGCCCGAAGTGCATTCTACTGCCTGGTTAGGGAGATGCACGTGCCACCGGCCCCAAAGCATCACTCTGGGGACCCATCATGGCCGTTACCTCTCAGCTGCTGCACCAGCCAAATCTTTCTAGGATGGCAGCAGGCTCTCAGAATCTGCTACAGGTCCTTGCAAGCTCTCTATCTCCTTTTGTTCCCCTAGCACACTTACTCCCCGCTCCATGCAGTTTGTTTTGAGCCTAGGGAGCAGACAAATCCTTGGAAAATTACGCTTTATTTTCATGTCATATGTCAGAGAAACCCAGAATCCCAGAGTGTCAGGGGTTGAAGGGCCCTGGAAAGCTCATCCAGTGCAATCCCCCCATGGAGCAGGAACACCCAGCTGAGGTTCCACAGGAAGGTGTCCAGGCGGGTTTGAATGTCTGCAGAGAAGGAGACTCCACAACCTCCCTGGGCAGCCTGGGCCAGGTTCTGACACCCTCACTCCGAACAAGTTTCTTCTCAAATTTAAGTGGAACCTCCTGTGTTCCAGTTTGCACCCATTGCCCCTTGTCCTGTCACTGGATGTCACCCAGAAGAGCCTGGCTCCATCCTCCTGACACTCCCCCTTTCCATATTGATCCCCATGAATGAGTCCCCACTCAGTTTCCTCTTCTCCAGCTCCAGAGCCCCAGCTCCCTCAGCCTTTCCTCACACGGGAGATGCTCCACTCCCTTCAGCATCTTTGTAGAACCTGAGGTTGTTCCTGCCCAGATTCAAGACTCCACACTTGCCCTTGTTCTATTTCATTAAATTTTTCCCTGCCCAACTCTCCATCCTGTCCAGGTCTCTCATGGCAGCACAGCTTCCAGTGTCAGCCACTCCTCCCAGCTTGGTGTCACCAGCAAACTTGCTGACAGTCACTCTATTCCCTCATCCAAGTTGTTGATGAATATATTGAATAATTCCGGCCCCAGCACTGCCCCCTGAGGCACTGCACTGGATCCAGGCCTCCAACTGGACTCTGCCCCGTTGACCACGACTCCCTGTCTTCTTCCCTTCAACCAGTTCACAGTCCACGTCCCTACCCCATTGTCCAGACCACACTCCCTCAGTTTAGCAGCAAGGACACTGTGGGAGGCTGTGTCAAATGCTTTACTGAAGTCAAGAAATGAAGAAAATCCCAAAGTGAGGGGAAGTGAAGACACATAAAAGATGTTTCCTGACTGGACATCGTTGGGATCTCCCCACCAAAGGATCCCGAATCATGACAGAGGACCGGCAGGGCTCTACGGGACTGGAGACCAGAGGGAGGCCTTTGGGACTCGTTTGGTAGTAACCCAATCCTCTTCCCCCCTTTTCTTTTTTCCTTCCCTTCTTCCTCTACACTCTGTTTCGCGTGCCGCTTTACGGGCAAATAATAAGGTAACACTGTGTGACAGAATTATAACCCCTTGGCATTTTTGTTGCCTTAATTTTGTGCTTCGACATCAAGTTAAATGAAGCATCATGAGTCCATGACAGAATGGACTGTGACACAGGGCCTGGTGACACAGAGGTGCCCTGAAGTCCCAGTACTAAGCAGCGCATAGCAGTGACAGCGCACGGTTGAGGCGCAGTCTAAAGGTGAAGCTCCTTGCTGCGCTCTGGACAACGCTCATCATCACGTCAGGAAGGGACGCGTAGGGTGACATGAGCTCAAGCCCGCTGCCCTCTGCCAGGCTCTGTTTTTCATTTTTTCATGTTTTCATATGTTATGTTGGGCTGAGCCCCCGTGAATGGTTTATGCGCCAAGCCTCAGCCCCATCTCTGACCCCTTTGTGCCTGCACTCAGCGCCGCATCCTGCGTTGTCACATCCCAAGGCTGCTGCTGTCACCCCAAGCTGGTGTTTCTTCTATACTACATCATCATGTCAACATTGTAAATATTTTATATAGAATAATTGTTACTTCCTACAGTTTGTTACTGCCAGCTGTGTAAAACTCTTGTCCTACTCTGCCAAGATAAACAAAAGCTGGACATGTTGCCTCTGAAAACAGGGCAGCTCCGTGCAGTGGAGGATCCCTTGCTGAGGCACTGACCTGTCTCCTCTCTCCAAGCCTTGGGCTGGAAGGGGTGCTCGCAGGCTGGAGTAGTTGGGGCTCCATGCCTGGAAGTGTCCCCAAATCCTGCTAGGATGGCACGGTTCTTAGATGATTTTCCATTAATAATCCAGAGAGTTTGCAAAGGTACACATGCTGTTGGCCATGATCATGTTTCTGTGATGGCAACTACATTGTAGCTTTTCTGCTGTACAACGGCTTCCAGCTCCTCTGTTCATTGCCCATTCTGTGTGCGTTGCTGCAGCTGCATTTCAGCTGGGCTGCTGATCTGTGAAGGGGTTTCGTTAGAAGGAGATATGTTGTTGAATTAGTCAGGCCCAAAGGAATCTCAAGGCCAGTTCGAGAAGCTGAGAACAGAATCTGCTGTGAGAAAGAGGGGCGTTTCTTCATTAACAGGGCCTCAGCATGGCGTGAGTCGTCGGACCTGTCATCGGTGGGGCTCCAGCGTGTGGACTGCCCATGATACTCATTTAGCGAATCCATGCTTGGAGCGTGGATTCGTGATTAGAGAATAGTTGTGTATATAAGGAGACATGCTTCTGTAATAAATGGCTTTGGCGTGATTCACATTGAATCGGAGTGCTGAGTCCTTTATCGTTCCAACAAATGGTGACCCCGACGTGATACTCCGAACGGCGTCTCACTACGGTCGGGGAAAAGCCTGGAGCAACCCAGCCGGAGGCGGCTCAGCTGGACTGAGAGCCGGGCGGAGACGTACGGACGTTCCGCGGATAAATTTTGTTGAAGGCGGCGCCGGGAAAGGTGAGCGGCTGGGAGCAGGAGGAGGGAAGAGTGAAGTTATGGGGCAGAATATATCCTCTGAGGAAGAAGCTATAGTTAAAATCCTCCTGCATATTCTCTCTAGGAGAGGACTTAAATATGAAGAAAGTAACATACGTAGACTGTTGGTTTGGTGTAGAACTAACGGCTACCCGACAGAAGCTGAGAAAGCTTTTAAAATTGAACTTTGGGACGATATAGGGCAGAAATTATGGGATAAGGTTAGCGACGGAGATAAAGAAGCTAAATCATTAGCGACTACATGGAAGCTTATGATTTCCACCTTAAAAGAATTTAAGGCTGAGCGGGCTGCGGTTACTGGAATTTTTGCAGCGTTACAGTCTGAAAAGAACTCTAAAAATAACTGTGAAGCTTATCCAGTTCGTGTTTTCGATATCCTTCCTGCTCCATGCCCTCTTGTGCCTTCGGCGCCCCCGATGATACAACAGTCTGGGGCGGAGGGAGGAAAATTACCGAGTGGATGGCCTCCTGTACCATCACACGACCCTAGAGAGACCAAGAAGTCCAAAGAACTGGAGTCAGATAATTTGTCAAAAGGACTGGTGAAAGCTGAGAATGTTAAAGTCGTAAATAATTGTAATATCAATTATTTTACTGATTCGTGTCCGCCTTTACCGCCTTCTGCCCTTCTAATTCCTACAAGAGAACAGAAGGAGTCGCCGGATAAGAACTGGGCAAAAGAACTGTGTGAAAGATCAGATCAGCTATTAGCGAGTGAATCCAACAGTCAGCCATATCAAGCTATGAGAGAGGTGCCTGAAACCAACAAAGCAGCCAAATTGTTTGCAACTATTAATCAGGGTCCCAATGAGAATTACGTGCAATTTATTGACCACCTTCAAGAGACCATCAATAAGCAGGTTGAAAACTTAGAAGTTAAGGAAGCACTGGTGTTGAAATTAGCAGTAGAGAATGCTAATGTTTGCTATCAGCATGTTATTTGCGAGTTTTACAGTACATATTATGTGTTCCTGTGTACCGTCTCTCTGAAAATCAAGCAGCTTGTCATGAATGTGAGTTAATTGTTTTACTAGTTGTTTTTAAGTGCGCCATAAAACCTTCTGCCCGCTCTTCCCACTCAGGCTGCGAGCAGCCCTGTGCTTCCCCCCCCCCACCAAGGTTTTTACTTGCAAGATGAGGTCAGGAATGATTGTTTTCAGTTGTGTTCCTAAAAAAATTGGTATTGGGAGGTGTTTTAAAACATAGGAAAGCACTCGGACAAGAAATCATTAAATCATTTCAGACAGTTTTACAGGCGGGGCGATTTGAACTTCAACAAGCTGAGAGAGACTTAACTGATAACACACGGGTCAGAAAACTTGTTAAAGTCTGCAAGATGCTTTCCTTATTAACCTGTTTTCTCTGTGGGTATCTGTTTAAGCATGTTGCAATTTTGATAGGTCTTTGTTATATGATACGATAAGTTCACAGTCTGTTAAATCATGAGATTCCGTTGACTCAAAATGTGCATTTTGTGATAATATAGAAGAACATGAGTAATTTAGTTCTTTACTGCGTGAATGTGATGTCTATCCCTGTTTCTCTATTAGGACGGGATGTGTTAGGACAACTAGGAGCAACTCTGGTGACGAAACAACAGCATTTCTAGAAGCGGCCATTGATGATGGGTGACCAGTACTGAAATTACAGTGGAAAAATGATGATCCAGTATGGGTAAATCAATGGCCACTCAGTAAAGAAAACTCGCCCATGTTGAAGAGCTAGTACAGGAACAGCTTGAAAAAGGGCATTTAGAGCCGTCTACAAGTCCCTGGAATACTCCTGTGTTTACTATTCAGAAAAAATCAAAGAAATGGAGGTTGTTACATGATCTTCGAAAAATTAATGATACCATGGAAGACATGGGAGCATTACAGCCGGGATTACCATCCCCTGTCATGATTCCAGAAAACTGGCAGATCTTAATAATTGACTTGCAAGATTGTTTTTTCACCATTGCTTTACATCCTGATGACTGTAAACGTTTTGCATTTTCCATAAATTCTGCAAATAAGGCTGAACCTGCGAAAAGGTATCAATGGGTAGTTTTGCCACAGGGAATGAAAAATTCCCCAACTATGTGTCAAATTTATGTAGCTTGGGCCTTGCAATCAATCAGAAAATCTCATCCTGAGTTAGTGATTTGCCACTACATGGATGACATATTGATAGCTGGGGAAACTTTTTCGACTGATTTGTTGATAAATGAAGTATCTGATACATTGCAGCATAGAGGATTGCAAATTGCTCCAGAAAAGGTACAAATTCAACCAGCATGGAAATATCTTGGTTGGGAAATTTCTCAGTCCACAGTGAAACCTCAGAAAACAGTATGTCGGCCTGTCATTCAATCCTTAAATGATGTGCAGAAACTAGTGGGTGATCTGAATTGGGTCCGAACCATTTGTGGGATCACTAATGAGGATTTAGCTCCAATTGTAAAACTGCTAAAAGGGGATAGTGACATTAGCTCTCCTAGAACGCTTACTGCTGAGGCGGATGCTGCTCTGAAAAAGATTATGTCCAAACTTGTAAAAGCTTTCAGCCATAGGTGGAACCCAGATTATGTAATCGGACTACTAATTGTAAACAATACTAACTATCCTTTTGCTCTCATAATGCAATGGACAACTGGTAAGGAGCCGTTAAAGATCTTAGAGTGGGTGTTTTTGCGTTTTCGACTCAAACGAACCATTACAACCAGGGTTGAAGTCTTTGCTCAGCTTATAATGAAAGGTAGGCAGAGAATAGTCGAAATTTCAGGGGCTGAGCCTGCATATATCATTGTTCCCCTCGTTTCAGAATATTTACAGTGGGCTTTGCAGAACTCCTTACCTTTTCAGATTGCGTTATTAGATTCTCGAGCTTTAATTAAGACGTTTTCCCCTCCACACAAGTTAATGTCAGTTTTGAATATGGGATCAATGGAGGAGGGTCCCCCTCTTCTCTCAGAATTTCCTGTTAAAGGACCCACAGTGTTCACTGACGCAGGGGGTAAAATGCAGAAAGCAGCAATTACATGGAAAACAGATGGAAAATGGCACGATGTGATACTAACTGACCTGAAAGGACCAACTCAGCATTTGGAACTCAGGACTGTAATAGAAGTGTTTATCAGATTTGCTCATAGCCCAGTGAATATTGTTTGCGATTCTTTGTATGTGGTAGGTGCGGTAGCTCGCATTGAAAGATCATTGCTCAAAGAGGTTCAGGATGCACAACTGATGTCTTTGTTCAAGCAACTATGGTTGTTGATCGAAGAGAGACAACACTGATACTTCATAACACATATCCGTAGTCATCTGACAATTCAAGGCGATTTAGCTGAAGGAAACCGCCGAGCTGATTTTCTTGTATCTCCTGCCTGGGTTCCACCTCCAGTAGATAGGTTTGGGCAAGCAGTACGCTCTCATAGTTTCCTCCATCAGTCTGCTCAGGTCTTACAGCGGCAATTTTCATTGTCCGAAAGTGAAGCCCGAGGTATTGTTAAAAGTTGTGCAGATTGTCAGCGCATCTCAGTAGGGCTGGGCGCAGGAGTCAATCCAAGAGGATTAGGAGCCTTGGAATTGTGGCAAATGGACGTCACACATGTCCCTGAATTTGGCAGGCTGAAGTATGTGCATATGTCTATTGATACATATTCTTTCGCCACATGGGCCACTGCTCAGACTGGTGAAACTAGTTCACATGTGCAACGACATTTACGTTCTGCTTTTGCAGCTTTGGGAGTTCTTGCACAGGTCAAGACAGGCAACGCACCTGGTTATATCGCCAAAGCTACTGCCACCTTTTTTCAATTGTGGGGTGTTAAGCACATTACAGGGATACCAAATTCTCCTACTGGTCAGGCCTTGGTAGAAAGGATGAATCGAACTCTCAAGCATCAGCTTGACAAACAAAAAGGGGGAACTGACTGTACTACTCCACATGACAGAGTAAGCAAAGCATTATATGTCTTGAACTTTTTACGCCTTCCGCAAGGATTCGACATTCCACCTATGATTCGTCATGGAACAAGCTTAAGAGGACACTTGACAGACCTTAGAGAAAATCAATGTCAGGTCAAAATACGCAGTGGAGTTACTGGTGAATGGGAGGGTCCTTTCCAATTAATAACTTGGGGAAAGGGTTATGCTTGTGTCATTACAGATCAAGGATCAAAATGGATTCCTGCGAAATGGATCAAGCCATGGCTGAATAAAGACAACAAAGATTCGACAGATGCAGAAGGACAGGAGGGAGATAAGTTGTGAGAATTGTCTCAAATGTAAACCATGAATTCTTATTCAGTGTTATAGATGCTCTTAGACCCAGTGGTCTAAAAGCTTATTAGTAAACAGATAAGGTACCTTCCATAGAGAATGCTAATTTGAACAGATGGTAAGAGTTCCAAAAGGGTGATATTACAATTAGATAATCTATGCATAGATAAGGTAAAAGTATAAGATATTTCTACCATGGTAACCTAATTTAGCAACTGGTAAGGTTTTAAAAGAGATATTAAGATTAAGCTATAGATCTTTTAAATAGATTAATATAAGTTTTAAGATATTAATTCAATAATTAGCATATGAATAGGTTAATATAAGTTTTAAGATATTAAGTCAATAATTAGCGTATGCTGATGGTATTAAGTACGTTACTCTATAAACCGCGCAGTTATAGATCTTCTAGGAATTTAAGAGAATATATTGTATTAAGTTGTCTGACTATTCTAAAATAGTGCGTTGGTAAGGTTGTCATAAGCAGAATTAAGGTTTTATATATGATATGAAGGTTTGAGTATAAGCAGATAGTTGTTTAATCTTATTAAGTAAGGTTTAGCTACATTATATGTGATTGTAATTATGTTGTTAATCATGTATCCTATGTTGCAGTGTATTTCAAAGACGATTCAGCATGCTGTTTAAGGGGCCTGACTAGTTCAAGAACAAAAAGGGGGAATAGTGAAGGGGTTTCGTTAGAAGGAGATACGTTGTTGAATTAGTCAGGCCCAAAGGAATCTCAAGGCCAGTTCGAGAAGCTGAGAACAGAATCTGCTGTGAGAAAGAGGGGCGTTTCTTTGTTAACAGGGCCTCAGCATGGCGTGAGTCGTCGGACCTATCATCGGTGGGGCTCCAGCGTGTGGACTGCCCATGATACTCATTTAGCGAATCCATGCTTGGAGCGTGGATTCGTGATTAGAGAATAGTTGTGTATATAAGGAGACATGCTTCTGTAATAAATGGCTTTTGTGTGATTCACATTGAATCGGAGTGCTGAGTCCTTTATCGTTCCAACACTGATCCCAGCACCTTTTTGCAGTGAGAAGCCCCAACTCCTTTGCAGCCATTCCCAGGCATTTCTGTGTTTTCTAGCACATCTACAACCCTTCTGTTTCTTCTACTGCACTGCTCTCCATCCCCTGCCTCTGCTGAGACAGCAGAGCAAACGACCTGGGTAGCAGCCCATCCAAGAATTTAAAAAAGCCAAGAAGGCCAATGGTACCTGGGGTGGATTAGAAGGGGGTAGTCAGTAGGTCAGAGAGGTTCTCCTGCCCCTCTACTCTGCCCTGGGGAGACCACAGCTGGAATATTGTGTCCAGTTGTGGCCCCTCAGTTCCAGAAGGACAGGGAACTGCTGGAGAGAGTCCAGCGCAGCCACCAAGATGCTGAAGGGAGTGGAGCATCTCCCGTGTGAGGAAAGGCTGAGGGAGCTGGGGCTCTGGAGCTGGAGGAGAATGAGGGGGGACTCATTCCTGGGGATCAATATGGAAAGGGGGAGTGTCAGGAGGATGGAGCCAGGCTCTTCTGGGTGACAACCAGTGACAGGACGAGGGGCAATGGGTACAAACTGGAACACAGGAGGTTCCACTTGAATATGAGAAGAAACTTGTTTGGGGTGAGGGTGGCAGAGCCTGGCCCAGGCTGCCCAGGGAGGTTGTGGAGTCTCCTTCTCTGCAGACATTCAAACCCGCCTTGACACCTTCCTGTGGAACCTCAGCTGGGTGTTCCTGCTCCATGGGGGGATTGCACTGGGTGAGCTTTCCAGCGCCCTCCATTCCCTGACATCCTGGGATTCTGTGATTCTCAACAAGTACAAGGACAACACCAGGGCTTCGTTCAAGCGGAGGAAGGCCCACGCAGCGGTGTGGAACGTGGCGGAGGCGCAGGCTGACTTTGCCACAGTGTTGTCCCTTGAGCCCTCGCTGCGCGCCATCATCTCTGAGGAGCCCGGAGCCTGCAAGCTCACCTGCACCGAGGACAAGATCCGCTTCGAGGGTGTCTTCTCACAGGAGACCCCAACGCTCCCTGAACAGGTTCTTTTAGATACTCCACACGTGGAACGTTTTTTGAAGGTTGTTAGCATTTAATACAAATTTTACTTATTTACATATTTGAGGTGGCCCAGGAGCTTGCCAGGGTGTAAGAGTTGGTCTGAAGGACAGTATTTGCCCGAACATCGCCATCAAGAGCTTGAACGGACAATGACTTGGAAAGAGGCCTGAGGAAGAACTGTGTTGCACAGGTCTCTCTGACCCGGGGGCTACCGTTAGCAACAGCCGCTGTGTGGGCTTCACCTGCTGCCTCAGCCAGGCTAGCCCCCACCTCCTAAAAGGAATTGTGTTCTATGGGTCTCTCTGACCTGGGGACAACAGTTGCTGTCCAGACGATGGATTTTCACCTGCTGCTTCAGCCAAACTCTCCTTCCACCTGCTCCCTGTTAGTAAAGCCAACGAAGAAGAGCATGCGCAGAGGCTCGCCAAGGCTTTTGAGGTCACCCAATGGACCATAAAGAAAGCCCTGAACGTGAGGCCACGCAGGCGCAGATGGGTTCTGGCAAACGAAGCAAGGACTTTTCGAGCCTGCGCAGTTAAGCCTCGGTTGGGAAACAAAGGCGGAGACTGGCCTCAACTCGTGGGAGAAAAGGGGGTGAAGACGCATAAAAGATGGATCCTGACTGGACATCATTGAGATCTCCCCACCACAGGATCCTGAATCACAACAGAGGACCGGCAGGACTCTATGGGACTGGAGACCAGAGGGACGCCTTTGGGACTCGTTCGGTGGTAACCAAATCCTCTTTCCCCCCTTTTCATTTTTCTTTCCCTTTTTCCTCTACATTCTCTTTCACAGGCCGCTTTATGGGCAAAATAATAAAGTAACACTGTGTGATAGAATTATAACCCCTTGGCATTTTGGTTGCCTTAATTTTGCGCTTCAGGATCAAGGTGAACAAACTGTAACGAGTCCATCACTGAATGGAGCGTGACAGCAACTAAGCAGCTGGAGGCTGGGAAGAGAGATGCTGCTGCTGCCCACTGCTGCCCCAGTCATTGCAATCAGCTCTGGTTCTGTGCAGTGCGCGGAGGTGCTGGGGAAGAGGAGGATGCTGCGAAGGCTGCAGCCCAGGCTGTGCAGCAGCCACAGACAGCCGTGGCTGGTTTGCAATGGGCCACACAGGGATCAGCAGCTGCTGCGGCTCTTGGCTAACCGGGTTTATACCTGAGCCTCCCTCCATTTTTAGAGCCCAGAAACCCAGGGCGGAGGAGCACACATCTGAGATGAAGCTCTGAGCGGGCGCATTTCTTCTCAAGACCAGCACTGTTTGCGGCGCTTCTCCCCGGTGTCTCAGGCCTGAACGTGCTCTCGTGACGCTGGAAGCCTTGTGCGTCAGAGCCTTGTGCAGAGATGGATCATGGCTCAGATTTCCAGCAAGGGAGCGAGCAGCCGGCTCTTCCTCACTTGGAAGACCCTCGGTGGAGGTGAGGCACCGCGTGTGGGTTTGGAGGGTCTCGCCTGTATCAGCTCAGGGAGGTGCTCCGAAACACCCCCGCAATGGGGAGGTTCCTTGTGAGACGAAGGGGATGCCGTACGGTGCATGGATTAGGTCAACCAGGCCAAGTCGGCGATAGATCTCAAATGTTCCAAGTCCTTGACTCGAATTGGAGACAGGCAGGTGGGAAGGGAGCTTGAGGGGGATCCAGCCAGACTGCCGGCTTGCGGCAGCACCAGCCCATGGCTTCCCGAAAGCAATGTCGGGACACCCCGAGGACAGAGATTTCCTGCAGCCTTCTTTGTCCCGAGGGGGAGCAGGAACAGATGAGCACAGGGGGAAAACTGTCATTTTTTTTTTAATTGGCTTTATTGATTTCTGAAAACAATCCAAGGCCGAGCAGAGGCTGGCAGCACCATGTCCTCAGGGCAGGTGAACGCCGCGGTCGCCGTCCATGCTCCCATCCCTGGTGTGCCGCCCTCAGACGCTCCCTCTGGGCGCTGCGCAGGCTCAGGACCAGCTGCATGTCCAGGGACCCGCGTGGCGCTGGCAGCCGGGCTCTACTCCTCTTGCTGTCCCGCGGTGCAGCTGCAGCGGAAAGCCCTGCGCAGAGCCCGGAGCACCCTCCTGAACCGGGAAGGCCGTCGCCGTGGAGCTGGGCCCTGCGCTGGGCAGGCGATGTCTGTGCTGGTCTCTCCTCCATGCTCTCCAGACATTGAAGAAACCGCCTTTTCCTCTTGATCCTTTGCAGCTGGGACGAGAGGGGCTGTGCTGGGCTGTCCCTCATCCTCTCCTGCCAAATGAGCCTCAATGACTTCAAGTGCTGCAGGTGCAGGTGCTGCCGCTGGAACATCCATGCATTGGGCCAGGTCCTGCTGTTCCTCCGCTTGCTGGCCAGGTCCCTGGATCTCAGCCTCAGCCCTGCGCACGGCCTCACTGACGATGTACTCCACGATGTCCGACAGAGCCACATCGTCCTCTGTGGGGCTGTGCTGGGCAGGTGCCGGGCTCCCTGCTTCTGCTGCCCCCTCCGTGTCTGTGCAGCTGGGCAAGCCAGAGCCCTCCTGGGGACCTGCAGGGGCGTCCTGGAGGAGCTCCTGGACCGAGGGGTTGATCCAGATGTTCTGGATGGAGTTGTCTCTGCCTTGGCACCCCTCTTTGCTGCTCTCATCCTCCACATCCATGTGCTGGGCCAGGTCCTGCTGTTCCTCTGCTTCCTGGCCAGTTCCCAAGATCTCAGCCACAGCTCTGCGCATGGCCTCACTGACGATGCGCTGGGCTGTGTCCCACAGAGCCGCGTCGTAGGCTGTGGGGCCCTGTGGGGCAGGTGCCGGGCACTCTGCCTCTGCTGCTGCCGCGGTGTCGGTGCTGCGAGGCCAGCCAGACCCCTCCTGGGGACCTCCATGGTGGTCCTGGAAGCTCTCCTGGACCGAGGGGGTGACCCAGGTGCCCTGGATGGTGTGCTGGCCCGGGCCGTGGCTGACCTGCGGGCAGGAGGAGGAGCAGGACACGTGGGATGGAGGCGGCAGCCCCGGCACCGCAGCAGCTGCTTGCGGCCCCATCCAACCACCGGCCTCTCCCTCCTGCCCTGTACCATCCCTCCCCTGTGGCTTATGGAGCAAGGGGGGCAGCCCGAAGGGCTGGGAGTGGGCGTTCGCCTCCTTGTCAATCGGCATCTTGGGCCTCGCCTGCTGCAGAGCTGCAACGGGCACCCAGGGGAGCTGCTGCCTCGTGAGGAGCTGCTGCCTCCTCCGAAACTGCTGCCTCCTCCGAAGCTGCTGCCTCCTCCGAAGCTGCTGCCTCCTCAGAAGCTGCTGCCTCCTCCGAAGCTGCTGCCTCCTCAGAAGCTGCTGCCTCCTCAGAAGCTGCTGCCTCCTCAGAAGCTGCTCCTTAAATACCCCCACGGTCAGGGCGGGGACCCCCATGTCACAATGGCCTCTGGCTATGACGACCCCGTGTCACAATGGCTTCTGGTTATGACGAGGTGCTCACATCACAGAGCCCGGGCGGTCGCCATGGGGACACCCACCTCCAGGCCGGCTGGGACTGGCTGTGCACGGCGTGGGGCAGCCCCTGCTTGAAGGAGGAGAGAGCAGAGCATGGCGAGGGAAGCTGTCCCCAGCACACAGGAGCCCGTGCCCCAGAGCTTGGCTCAGAGATGCTGCTGCCTGCTCCGCTACACCTGCAACAATCCGCCTTCAGATCTTGTTTGCAGGACACACCAAGGGCCTCTCTACAGCCTCACCACACTGATTCTTTGTTTTCAACATGATCGTCATGAGTTTTCTGAAGTAGGCATGAGCCTACTTTGAAGAAAAAGGCTGAAGCCACATTCACAAAACCACACAGTCCGTTTGCAGCAATAGAATCTACCGTTTCCCCCTTTTGTGACAACCAGTGGTCTCTCAAGGTGCGCTTTTACAGAACTTCTGAGCTGTTCCATGACTCACTTGCTAAAGGAGGTGGCCTCATCCAACTCCCAGTTTTAGCGTGCCAGCTCTCCAATGCATTGCCTCTGCCACCTTCCTTCTACCGGGCCCGAAGTGCATTCTACTGCCTGGTTAGGGAGATGCACGTGCCACCGGCCCCAAAGCATCACTCTGGGGACCCATCATGGCCGTTACCTCTCAGCTGCTGCACCAGCCAAATCTTTCTAGGATGGCAGCAGGCTCTCAGAATCTGCTACAGGTCCTTGCAAGCTCTCTATCTCCTTTTGTTCCCCTAGCACACTTACTCCCCGCTCCATGCAGTTTGTTTTGAGCCTAGGGAGCAGACAAATCCTTGGAAAATTATGCTTTATTTTCATGTCATATGTCAGAGAAACCCAGAATCCCAGAGTGTCAGGGGTTGAAGGGCCCTGTAAAGCTCATCCAGTGCAATCCCCCCATGGAGCAGGAACACCCAGCTGAGGTTCCACAGGAAGGTGTCCAGGCGGGTTTGAATGTCTGCAGAGAAGGAGACTCCACAACCTCCCTGGGCAGCCTGGGCCAGGTTCTGACACCCTCACTCCGAACAAGTTTCTTCTCAAATTTAAGTGGAACCTCCTGTGTTCCAGTTTGCACCCATTGCCCCTTGTCCTGTCACTGGATGTCACCCAGAAGAGCCTGGCTCCATCCTCCTGACACTCCCCCTTTCCATATTGATCCCCATGAATGAGTCCCCACTCAGTTTCCTCTTCTCCAGCTCCAGAGCCCCAGCTCCCTCAGCCTTTCCTCACACGGGAGATGCTCCACTCCCTTCAGCATCTTTGTAGAACCTGAGGTTGTTCCTGCCCAGATTCAAGACTCCACACTTGCCCTTGTTCTATTTCATTAAATTTTTCCCTGCCCAACTCTCCATCCTGTCCAGGTCTCTCATGGCAGCACAGCTTCCAGTGTCAGCCACTCCTCCCAGCTTGGTGTCACCAGCAAACTTGCTGACAGTCACTCTATTCCCTCATCCAAGTTGTTGATGAATATATTGAATAATTCCGGCCCCAGCACTGCCCCCTGAGGCACTGCACTGGATCCAGGCCTCCAACTGGACTCTGCCCCGTTGACCACGACTCCCTGTCTTCTTCCCTTCAACCAGTTCACAGTCCACGTCCCTACCCCATTGTCCAGACCACACTCCCTCAGTTTAGCAGCAAGGACACTGTGGGAGGCTGTGTCAAATGCTTTACTGAAGTCAAGAAATGAAGAAAATCCCAAAGTGAGGGGAAGTGAAGACACATAAAAGATGTTTCCTGACTGGACATCGTTGGGATCTCCCCACCAAAGGATCCCGAATCATGACAGAGGACCGGCAGGGCTCTACGGGACTGGAGACCAGAGGGAGGCCTTTGGGACTCGTTTGGTAGTAACCCAATCCTCTTCCCCCCTTTTCTTTTTTCCTTCCCTTCTTCCTCTACACTCTGTTTCGCGTGCCGCTTTACGGGCAAATAATAAGGTAACACTGTGTGACAGAATTATAACCCCTTGGCATTTTTGTTGCCTTAATTTTGTGCTTCGACATCAAGTTAAATGAAGCATCATGAGTCCATGACAGAATGGACTGTGACACAGGGCCTGGTGACACAGAGGTGCCCTGAAGTCCCAGTACTAAGCAGCGCATAGCAGTGACAGCGCACGGTTGAGGCGCAGTCTAAAGGTGAAGCTCCTTGCTGCGCTCTGGACAACGCTCATCATCACGTCAGGAAGGGACGCGTAGGGTGACATGAGCTCAAGCCCGCTGCCCTCTGCCAGGCTCTGTTTTTCATTTTTTCATGTTTTCATATGTTATGTTGGGCTGAGCCCCCGTGAATGGTTTATGCGCCAAGCCTCAGCCCCATCTCTGACCCCTTTGTGCCTGCACTCAGCGCCGCATCCTGCGTTGTCACATCCCAAGGCTGCTGCTGTCACCCCAAGCTGGTGTTTCTTCTATACTACATCATCATGTCAACATTGTAAATATTTTATATAGAATAATTGTTACTTCCTACAGTTTGTTACTGCCAGCTGTGTAAAACTCTTGTCCTACTCTGCCAAGATAAACAAAAGCTGGACATGTTGCCTCTGAAAACAGGGCAGCTCCGTGCAGTGGAGGATCCCTTGCTGAGGCACTGACCTGTCTCCTCTCTCCAAGCCTTGGGCTGGAAGGGGTGCTCGCAGGCTGGAGTAGTTGGGGCTCCATGCCTGGAAGTGTCCCCAAATCCTGCTAGGATGGCACGGTTCTTAGATGATTTTCCATTAATAATCCAGAGAGTTTGCAAAGGTACACATGCTGTTGGCCATGATCATGTTTCTGTGATGGCAACTACATTGTAGCTTTTCTGCTGTACAACGGCTTCCAGCTCCTCTGTTCATTGCCCATTCTGTGTGCGTTGCTGCAGCTGCATTTCAGCTGGGCTGCTGATCTGTGAAGGGGTTTCGTTAGAAGGAGATATGTTGTTGAATTAGTCAGGCCCAAAGGAATCTCAAGGCCAGTTCGAGAAGCTGAGAACAGAATCTGCTGTGAGAAAGAGGGGCGTTTCTTCATTAACAGGGCCTCAGCATGGCGTGAGTCGTCGGACCTGTCATCGGTGGGGCTCCAGCGTGTGGACTGCCCATGATACTCATTTAGCGAATCCATGCTTGGAGCGTGGATTCGTGATTAGAGAATAGTTGTGTATATAAGGAGACATGCTTCTGTAATAAATGGCTTTGGCGTGATTCACATTGAATCGGAGTGCTGAGTCCTTTATCGTTCCAACAAATGGTGACCCCGACGTGATACTCCGAACGGCGTCTCACTACGGTCGGGGAAAAGCCTGGAGCAACCCAGCCGGAGGCGGCTCAGCTGGACTGAGAGCCGGGCGGAGACGTACGGACGTTCCGCGGATAAATTTTGTTGAAGGCGGCGCCGGGAAAGGTGAGCGGCTGGGAGCAGGAGGAGGGAAGAGTGAAGTTATGGGGCAGAATATATCCTCTGAGGAAGAAGCTATAGTTAAAATCCTCCTGCATATTCTCTCTAGGAGAGGACTTAAATATGAAGAAAGTAACATACGTAGACTGTTGGTTTGGTGTAGAACTAACGGCTACCCGACAGAAGCTGAGAAAGCTTTTAAAATTGAACTTTGGGACGATATAGGGCAGAAATTATGGGATAAGGTTAGCGACGGAGATAAAGAAGCTAAATCATTAGCGACTACATGGAAGCTTATGATTTCCACCTTAAAAGAATTTAAGGCTGAGCGGGCTGCGGTTACTGGAATTTTTGCAGCGTTACAGTCTGAAAAGAACTCTAAAAATAACTGTGAAGCTTATCCAGTTCGTGTTTTCGATATCCTTCCTGCTCCATGCCCTCTTGTGCCTTCGGCGCCCCCGATGATACAACAGTCTGGGGCGGAGGGAGGAAAATTACCGAGTGGATGGCCTCCTGTACCATCACACGACCCTAGAGAGACCAAGAAGTCCAAAGAACTGGAGTCAGATAATTTGTCAAAAGGACTGGTGAAAGCTGAGAATGTTAAAGTCGTAAATAATTGTAATATCAATTATTTTACTGATTCGTGTCCGCCTTTACCGCCTTCTGCCCTTCTAATTCCTACAAGAGAACAGAAGGAGTCGCCGGATAAGAACTGGGCAAAAGAACTGTGTGAAAGATCAGATCAGCTATTAGCGAGTGAATCCAACAGTCAGCCATATCAAGCTATGAGAGAGGTGCCTGAAACCAACAAAGCAGCCAAATTGTTTGCAACTATTAATCAGGGTCCCAATGAGAATTACATGCAATTTATTGACCACCTTCAAGAGACCATCAATAAGCAGGTTGAAAACTTAGAAGTTAAGGAAGCACTGGTGTTGAAATTAGCAGTAGAGAATGCTAATGTTTGCTATCAGCATGTTATTTGCGAGTTTTACAGTACATATTAGGTGTTCCTGTGTACCGTCTCTCTGAAAATCAAGCAGCTTGTCATGAATGTGAGTTAATTGTTTTACTAGTTGTTTTTAAGTGCGCCATAAAACCTTCTGCCCGCTCTTCCCACTCAGGCTGCGAGCAGCCCTGTGCTTCCCCCCCCCACCAAGGTTTTTACTTGCAAGATGAGGTCAGGAATGATTGTTTTCAGTTGTGTTCCTAAAAAAATTGGTATTGGGAGGTGTTTTAAAACATAGGAAAGCACTCGGACAAGAAATCATTAAATCATTTCAGACAGTTTTACAGGCGGGGCGATTTGAACTTCAACAAGCTGAGAGAGACTTAACTGATAACACACGGGTCAGAAAACTTGTTAAAGTCTGCAAGATGCTTTCCTTATTAACCTGTTTTCTCTGTGGGTATCTGTTTAAGCATGTTGCAATTTTGATAGGTCTTTGTTATATGATACGATAAGTTCACAGTCTGTTAAATCATGAGATTCCGTTGACTCAAAATGTGCATTTTGTGATAATATAGAAGAACATGAGTAATTTAGTTCTTTACTGCGTGAATGTGATGTCTATCCCTGTTTCTCTATTAGGACGGGATGTGTTAGGACAACTAGGAGCAACTCTGGTGACGAAACAACAGCATTTCTAGAAGCGGCCATTGATGATGGGTGACCAGTACTGAAATTACAGTGGAAAAATGATGATCCAGTATGGGTAAATCAATGGCCACTCAGTAAAGAAAACTCGCCCATGTTGAAGAGCTAGTACAGGAACAGCTTGAAAAAGGGCATTTAGAGCCGTCTACAAGTCCCTGGAATACTCCTGTGTTTACTATTCAGAAAAAATCAAAGAAATGGAGGTTGTTACATGATCTTCGAAAAATTAATGATACCATGGAAGACATGGGAGCATTACAGCCGGGATTACCATCCCCTGTCATGATTCCAGAAAACTGGCAGATCTTAATAATTGACTTGCAAGATTGTTTTTTCACCATTGCTTTACATCCTGATGACTGTAAACGTTTTGCATTTTCCATAAATTCTGCAAATAAGGCTGAACCTGCGAAAAGGTATCAATGGGTAGTTTTGCCACAGGGAATGAAAAATTCCCCAACTATGTGTCAAATTTATGTAGCTTGGGCCTTGCAATCAATCAGAAAATCTCATCCTGAGTTAGTGATTTGCCACTACATGGATGACATATTGATAGCTGGGGAAACTTTTTCGACTGATTTGTTGATAAATGAAGTATCTGATACATTGCAGCATAGAGGATTGCAAATTGCTCCAGAAAAGGTACAAATTCAACCAGCATGGAAATATCTTGGTTGGGAAATTTCTCAGTCCACAGTGAAACCTCAGAAAACAGTATGTCGGCCTGTCATTCAATCCTTAAATGATGTGCAGAAACTAGTGGGTGATCTGAATTGGGTCCGAACCATTTGTGGGATCACTAATGAGGATTTAGCTCCAATTGTAAAACTGCTAAAAGGGGATAGTGACATTAGCTCTCCTAGAACGCTTACTGCTGAGGCGGATGCTGCTCTGAAAAAGATTATGTCCAAACTTGTAAAAGCTTTCAGCCATAGGTGGAACCCAGATTATGTAATCGGACTACTAATTGTAAACAATACTAACTATCCTTTTGCTCTCATAATGCAATGGACAACTGGTAAGGAGCCGTTAAAGATCTTAGAGTGGGTGTTTTTGCGTTTTCGACTCAAACGAACCATTACAACCAGGGTTGAAGTCTTTGCTCAGCTTATAATGAAAGGTAGGCAGAGAATAGTCGAAATTTCAGGGGCTGAGCCTGCATATATCATTGTTCCCCTCGTTTCAGAATATTTACAGTGGGCTTTGCAGAACTCCTTACCTTTTCAGATTGCGTTATTAGATTCTCGAGCTTTAATTAAGACGTTTTCCCCTCCACACAAGTTAATGTCAGTTTTGAATATGGGATCAATGGAGGAGGGTCCCCCTCTTCTCTCAGAATTTCCTGTTAAAGGACCCACAGTGTTCACTGACGCAGGGGGTAAAATGCAGAAAGCAGCAATTACATGGAAAACAGATGGAAAATGGCACGATGTGATACTAACTGACCTGAAAGGACCAACTCAGCATTTGGAACTCAGGACTGTAATAGAAGTGTTTATCAGATTTGCTCATAGCCCAGTGAATATTGTTTGCGATTCTTTGTATGTGGTAGGTGCGGTAGCTCGCATTGAAAGATCATTGCTCAAAGAGGTTCAGGATGCACAGCTGATGTCTTTGTTCAAGCAACTATGGTTGTTGATCGAAGAGAGACAACACTGATACTTCATAACACATATCCGTAGTCATCTGACAATTCAAGGCGATTTAGCTGAAGGAAACCGCCGAGCTGATTTTCTTGTATCTCCTGCCTGGGTTCCACCTCCAGTAGATAGGTTTGGGCAAGCAGTACGCTCTCATAGTTTCCTCCATCAGTCTGCTCAGGTCTTACAGCGGCAATTTTCATTGTCTGAAAGTGAAGCCCGAGGTATTGTTAAAAGTTGTGCAGATTGTCAGCGCATCTCAGTAGGGCTGGGCGCAGGAGTCAATCCAAGAGGATTAGGAGCCTTGGAATTGTGGCAAATGGACGTCACACATGTCCCTGAATTTGGCAGGCTGAAGTATGTGCATATGTCTATTGATACATATTCTTTCGCCACATGGGCCACTGCTCAGACTGGTGAAACTAGTTCACATGTGCAACGACATTTACGTTCTGCTTTTGCAGCTTTGGGAGTTCTTGCACAGGTCAAGACAGGCAACGCACCTGGTTATATCGCCAAAGCTACTGCCACCTTTTTTCAATTGTGGGGTGTTAAGCACATTACAGGGATACCAAATTCTCCTACTGGTCAGGCCTTGGTAGAAAGGATGAATCGAACTCTCAAGCATCAGCTTGACAAACAAAAAGGGGGAACTGACTGTACTACTCCACATGACAGAGTAAGCAAAGCATTATATGTCTTGAACTTTTTACGCCTTCCGCAAGGATTCGACATTCCACCTATGATTCGTCATGGAACAAGCTTAAGAGGACACTTGACAGACCTTAGAGAAAATCAATGTCAGGTCAAAATACGCAGTGGAGTTACTGGTGAATGGGAGGGTCCTTTCCAATTAATAACTTGGGGAAAGGGTTATGCTTGTGTCATTACAGATCAAGGATCAAAATGGATTCCTGCGAAATGGATCAAGCCATGGCTGAATAAAGACAACAAAGATTCGACAGATGCAGAAGGACAGGAGGGAGATAAGTTGTGAGAATTGTCTCAAATGTAAACCATGAATTCTTATTCAGTGTTATAGATGCTCTTAGACCCAGTGGTCTAAAAGCTTATTAGTAAACAGATAAGGTACCTTCCATAGAGAATGCTAATTTGAACAGATGGTAAGAGTTCCAAAAGGATGATATTACAATTAGATAATCTATGCATAGATAAGGTAAAAGTATAAGATATTTCTACCATGGTAACCTAATTTAGCAACTGGTAAGGTTTTAAAAGAGATATTAAGATTAAGCTATAGATCTTTTAAATAGGTTAATATAAGTTTTAAGATATTAATTCAATAATTAGCATATGAATAGGTTAATATAAGTTTTAAGATATTAAGTCAATAATTAGCGTATGCTGATGGTATTAAGTACGTTACTCTATAAACCGCGCAGTTATAGATCTTCTAGGAATTTAAGAGAATATATTGTATTAAGTTGTCTGACTATTCTAAAATAGTGCGTTGGTAAGGTTGTCATAAGCAGAATTAAGGTTTTATATATGATATGAAGGTTTGAGTATAAGCAGATAGTTGTTTAATCTTATTAAGTAAGGTTTAGCTACATTATATGTGATTGTAATTATGTTGTTAATCATGTATCCTATGTTGCAGTGTATTTCAAAGACGATTCAGCATGCTGTTTAAGGGGCCTGACTAGTTCAAGAACAAAAAGGGGGAATAGTGAAGGGGTTTCGTTAGAAGGAGATACGTTGTTGAATTAGTCAGGCCCAAAGGAATCTCAAGGCCAGTTCGAGAAGCTGAGAACAGAATCTGCTGTGAGAAAGAGGGGCGTTTCTTCGTTAACAGGGCCTCAGCATGGCGTGAGTCGTCGGACCTATCATCGGTGGGGCTCCAGCGTGTGGACTGCCCATGATACTCATTTAGCGAATCCATGCTTGGAGCGTGGATTCGTGATTAGAGAATAGTTGTGTATATAAGGAGACATGCTTCTGTAATAAATGACTTTTGTGTGATTCACATTGAATCGGAGTGCTGAGTCCTTTATCGTTCCAACACTGATCCCAGCACCTTTTTGCAGTGAGAAGCCCCAACTCCTTTGCAGCCATTCCCAGGCATTTCTGTGTTTTCTAGCACATCTACAACCCTTCTGTTTCTTCTACTGCACTGCTCTCCATCCCCTGCCTCTGCTGAGACAGCAGAGCAAACGACCTGGGTAGCAGCCCATCCAAGAATTTAAAAAAGCCAAGAAGGCCAATGGTACCTGGGGTGGATTAGAAGGGGGTAGTCAGTAGGTCAGAGAGGTTCTCCTGCCCCTCTACTCTGCCCTGGGGAGACCACACCTGGAATATTGTGTCCAGTTGTGGCCCCTCAGTTCCAGAAGGACAGGGAACTGCTGGAGAGAGTCCAGCGCAGCCACCAAGATGCTGAAGGGAGTGGAGCATCTCCCGTGTGAGGAAAGGCTGAGGGAGCTGGGGCTCTGGAGCTGGAGGAGAATGAGGGGGGACTCATTCCTGGGGATCAATATGGAAAGGGGGAGTGTCAGGAGGATGGAGCCAGGCTCTTCTGGGTGACAACCAGTGACAGGACGAGGGGCAATGGGTACAAACTGGAACACAGGAGGTTCCACTTGAATATGAGAAGAAACTTGTTTGGGGTGAGGGTGGCAGAGCCTGGCCCAGGCTGCCCAGGGAGGTTGTGGAGTCTCCTTCTCTGCAGACATTCAAACCCGCCTTGACACCTTCCTGTGGAACCTCAGCTGGGTGTTCCTGCTCCATGGGGGGATTGCACTGGGTGAGCTTTCCAGGGCCCTCCATTCCCTGACATCCTGGGATTCTGTGATTCTCAACAAGTACAAGGACAACACCAGGGCTTCGTTCAAGTGGAGGAAGGCCCACGCAGCGGTGTGGAACGTGGCGGAGGCGCAGGCTGACTTTGCCACAGTGTTGTCCCTTGAGCCCTCGCCGCGCGCCATCATCTCTGAGGAGCCCGGAGCCTGCAAGCTCACCTGCACCGAGGACAAGATCCGCTTCGAGGGTGTCTTCTCACAGGAGACCCCAACGCTCCCTGAACAGGTTCTTTTAGATACTCCACACGTGGAACGTTTTTTGAAGGTTGTTAGCATTTAATACAAATTTTACTTATTTACATATTTGAGGTGGCCCAGGAGCTTGCCAGGGTGTAAGAGTTGGTCTGAAGGACAGTATTTGCCCGAACATCGCCATCAAGAGCTTGAACGGACAATGACTTGGAAAGAGGCCTGAGGAAGAACTGTGTTGCACAGGTCTCTCTGACCCGGGGGCTACCGTTAGCAACAGCCGCTGTGTGGGCTTCACCTGCTGCCTCAGCCAGGCTAGCCCCCACCTCCTAAAAGGAATTGTGTTCTATGGGTCTCTCTGACCTGGGGACAACAGTTGCTGTCCAGACGATGGATTTTCACCTGCTGCTTCAGCCAAACTCTCCTTCCACCTGCTCCCTGTTAGTAAAGCCAACGAAGAAGAGCATGCGCAGAGGCTCGCCAAGGCTTTTGAGGTCACCCAATGGACCATAAAGAAAGCCCTGAACGTGAGGCCACGCAGGCGCAGATGGGTTCTGGCAAACGAAGCAAGGACTTTTCGAGCCTGCGCAGTTAAGCCTCGGTTGGGAAACAAAGGCGGAGACTGGCCTCAACTCGTGGGAGAAAAGGGGGTGAAGACGCATAAAAGATGGATCCTGACTGGACATCATTGAGATCTCCCCACCAAAGGATCCTGAATCACAACAGAGGACCGGCAGGACTCTATGGGACTGGAGACCAGAGGGACGCCTTTGGGACTCGTTCGGTGGTAACCAAATCCTCTTTCCCCCCTTTTCATTTTTCTTTCCCTTTTTCCTCTACATTCTCTTTCACAGGCCGCTTTACGGGCAAAATAATAAAGTAACACTGTGTGATAGAATTATAACCCCTTGGCATTTTGGTTGCCTTAATTTTGCGCTTCAGGATCAAGGTGAACAAACTGTAACGAGTCCATCACCGAATGGAGCGTGACAGCAACTAAGCAGCTGGAGGCTGGGAAGAGAGATGCTGCTGCTGCCCACTGCTGCCCCAGTCATTGCAATCAGCTCTGGTTCTGTGCAGTGCGCGGAGGTGCTGGGGAAGAGGAGGATGCTGCGAAGGCTGCAGCCCAGGCTGTGCAGCAGCCACAGACAGCCGTGGCTGGTTTGCAATGGGCCACACAGGGATCAGCAGCTGCTGCGGCTCTTGGCTAACCGGGTTTATACCTGAGCCTCCCTCCATTTTTAGAGCCCAGAAACCCAGGGCGGAGGAGCACACATCTGAGATGAAGCTCTGAGCGGGCGCATTTCTTCTCAAGACCAGCACTGTTTGCGGCGCTTCTCCCCGGTGTCTCAGGCCTGAACGTGCTCTCGTGACGCTGGAAGCCTTGTGCGTCAGAGCCTTGTGCAGAGATGGATCATGGCTCAGATTTCCAGCAAGGGAGCGAGCAGCCGGCTCTTCCTCACTTGGAAGACCCTCGGTGGAGGTGAGGCACCGCGTGTGGGTTTGGAGGGTCTCGCCTGTATCAGCTCAGGGAGGTGCTCCGAAACACCCCCGCAATGGGGAGGTTCCTTGTGAGACGAAGGGGATGCCGTACGGTGCATGGATTAGGTCAACCAGGCCAAGTCGGCGATAGATCTCAAATGTTCCAAGTCCTTGACTCGAATTGGAGACAGGCAGGTGGGAAGGGAGCTTGAGGGGGATCCAGCCAGACTGCCGGCTTGCGGCAGCACCAGCCCATGGCTTCCCGAAAGCAATGTCGGGACACCCCGAGGACAGAGATTTCCTGCAGCCTTCTTTGTCCCGAGGGGGAGCAGGAACAGATGAGCACAGGGGGAAAACTGTCATTTTTTTTTTAATTGGCTTTATTGATTTCTTAAAACAATCCAAGGCCGAGCAGAGGCTGGCAGCACCATGTCCTCAGGGCAGGTGAACGCCGCGGTCGCCGTCCATGCTCCCATCCCTGGTGTGCCGCCCTCAGACGCTCCCTCTGGGCGCTGCGCAGGCTCAGGACCAGCCGCATGTCCAGGGACCCGCGTGGCGCTGGCAGCCGGGCTCTACTCCTCTTGCTGTCCCGCGGTGCAGCTGCAGCGGAAAGCCCTGCGCAGAGCCCGGAGCACCCTCCTGAACCGGGAAGGCCGTCGCCGTGGAGCTGGGCCCTGCGCTGGGCAGGCGATGTCTGTGCTGGTCTCTCCTCCATGCTCTCCAGACATTGAAGAAACCGCCTTTTCCTCTTGATCCTTTGCAGCTGGGACGAGAGGGGCTGTGCTGGGCTGTCCCTCATCCTCTCCTGCCAAATGAGCCTCAATGACTTCAAGTGCTGCAGGTGCAGGTGCTGCCGCTGGAACATCCATGCATTGGGCCAGGTCCTGCTGTTCCTCCGCTTGCTGGCCAGGTCCCTGGATCTCAGCCTCAGCCCTGCGCACGGCCTCACTGACGATGTACTCCACGATGTCCGACAGAGCCACATCGTCCTCTGTGGGGCTGTGCTGGGCAGGTGCCGGGCTCCCTGCTTCTGCTGCCCCCTCCGTGTCTGTGCAGCTGGGCAAGCCAGAGCCCTCCTGGGGACCTGCAGGGGCGTCCTGGAGGAGCTCCTGGACCGAGGGGTTGATCCAGATGTTCTGGATGGAGTTGTCTCTGCCTTGGCACCCCTCTTTGCTGCTCTCATCCTCCACATCCATGTGCTGGGCCAGGTCCTGCTGTTCCTCTGCTTCCTGGCCAGTTCCCAAGATCTCAGCCACAGCTCTGCGCATGGCCTCACTGACGATGCGCTGGGCTGTGTCCCACAGAGCCGCGTCGTAGGCTGTGGGGCCCTGTGGGGCAGGTGCCGGGCACTCTGCCTCTGCTGCTGCCGCGGTGTCGGTGCTGCGAGGCCAGCCAGACCCCTCCTGGGGACCTCCATGGTGGTCCTGGAAGCTCTCCTGGACCGAGGGGGTGACCCAGGTGCCCTGGATGGTGTGCTGGCCCGGGCCGTGGCTGACCTGCGGGCAGGAGGAGGAGCAGGACACGTGGGATGGAGGCGGCAGCCCCGGCACCGCAGCAGCTGCTTGCGGCCCCATCCAACCACCGGCCTCTCCCTCCTGCCCTGTACCATCCCTCCCCTGTGGCTTATGGAGCAAGGGGGGCAGCCCGAAGGGCTGGGAGTGGGCGTTCGCCTCCTTGTCAATCGGCATCTTGGGCCTCGCCTGCTGCAGAGCTGCAACGGGCACCCAGGGGAGCTGCTGCCTCGTGAGGAGCTGCTGCCTCCTCCGAAACTGCTGCCTCCTCCGAAGCTGCTGCCTCCTCCGAAGCTGCTGCCTCCTCAGAAGCTGCTGCCTCCTCAGAAGCTGCTGCCTCCTCAGAAGCTGCTCCTTAAATACCCCCACGGTCAGGGCGGGGACCCCCATGTCACAATGGCCTCTGGCTATGACGACCCCGTGTCACAATGGCTTCTGGTTATGACGAGGTGCTCACATCACAGAGCCCGGGCGGTCGCCATGGGGACACCCACCTCCAGGCCGGCTGGGACTGGCTGTGCACGGCGTGGGGCAGCCCCTGCTTGAAGGAGGAGAGAGCAGAGCATGGCGAGGGAAGCTGGCCCCAGCACACAGGAGCCCGTGCCCCAGAGCTTGGCTCAGAGATGCTGCTGCCTGCTCCGCTACACCTGCAACAATCCGCCTTCAGAGCTTGTTTGCAGGACACACCAAGGGCCTCTCTACAGCCTCACCACACTGATTCTTTGTTTTCAACATGATCGTCATGAGTTTTCTGAAGTAGGCATGAGCCTACTTTGAAGAAAAAGGCTGAAGCCACATTCACAAAACCACACAGTCCGTTTGCAGCAATAGAATCTACCGTTTCCCCCTTTTGTGACAACCAGTGCTCTCTCAAGGTGCGCTTTTACAGAACTTCTGAGCTGTTCCATGACTCACTTGCTAAAGGAGGTGGCCTCATCCAACTCCCAGTTTTAGCGTGCCAGCTCTCCAATGCATTGCCTCTGCCACCTTCCTTCTACCGGGCCCGAAGTGCATTCTACTGCCTGGTTAGGGAGATGCACGTGCCACCGGCCCCAAAGCATCACTCTGGGGACCCATCATGGCCGTTACCTCTCAGCTGCTGCACCAGCCAAATCTTTCTAGGATGGCAGCAGGCTCTCAGAATCTGCTACAGGTCCTTGCAAGCTCTCTATCTCCTTTTGTTCCCCTAGCACACTTACTCCCCGCTCCATGCAGTTTGTTTTGAGCCTAGGGAGCAGACAAATCCTTGGAAAATTACGCTTTATTTTCATGTCATATGTCAGAGAAACCCAGAATCCCAGAGTGTCAGGGGTTGAAGGGCCCTGTAAAGCTCATCCAGTGCAATCCCCCCATGGAGCAGGAACACCCAGCTGAGGTTCCACAGGAAGGTGTCCAGGCGGGTTTGAATGTCTGCAGAGAAGGAGACTCCACAACCTCCCTGGGCAGCCTGGGCCAGGTTCTGACACCCTCACTCCGAACAAGTTTCTTCTCAAATTTAAGTGGAACCTCCTGTGTTCCAGTTTGCACCCATTGCCCCTTGTCCTGTCACTGGATGTCACCCAGAAGAGCCTGGCTCCATCCTCCTGACACTCCCCCTTTCCATATTGATCCCCATGAATGAGTCCCCACTCAGTTTCCTCTTCTCCAGCTCCAGAGCCCCAGCTCCCTCAGCCTTTCCTCACACGGGAGATGCTCCACTCCCTTCAGCATCTTTGTAGAACCTGAGGTTGTTCCTGCCCAGATTCAAGACTCCACACTTGCCCTTGTTCTATTTCATTAAATTTTTCCCTGCCCAACTCTCCATCCTGTCCAGGTCTCTCATGGCAGCACAGCTTCCAGTGTCAGCCACTCCTCCCAGCTTGGTGTCACCAGCAAACTTGCTGACAGTCACTCTATTCCCTCATCCAAGTTGTTGATGAATATATTGAATAATTCCGGCCCCAGCACTGCCCCCTGAGGCACTGCACTGGATCCAGGCCTCCAACTGGACTCTGCCCCGTTGACCACGACTCCCTGTCTTCTTCCCTTCAACCAGTTCACAGTCCACGTCCCTACCCCATTGTCCAGACCACACTCCCTCAGTTTAGCAGCAAGGACACTGTGGGAGGCTGTGTCAAATGCTTTACTGAAGTCAAGAAATGAAGAAAATCCCAAAGTGAGGGGAAGTGAAGACACATAAAAGATGTTTCCTGACTGGACATCGTTGGGATCTCCCCACCAAAGGATCCCGAATCATGACAGAGGACCGGCAGGGCTCTACGGGACTGGAGACCAGAGGGAGGCCTTTGGGACTCGTTTGGTAGTAACCCAATCCTCTTCCCCCCTTTTCTTTTTTCCTTCCCTTCTTCCTCTACACTCTGTTTCGCGTGCCGCTTTACGGGCAAATAATAAGGTAACACTGTGTGACAGAATTATAACCCCTTGGCATTTTTGTTGCCTTAATTTTGTGCTTCGACATCAAGTTAAATGAAGCATCATGAGTCCATGACAGAATGGACTGTGACACAGGGCCTGGTGACACAGAGGTGCCCTGAAGTCCCAGTACTAAGCAGCGCATAGCAGTGACAGCGCACGGTTGAGGCGCAGTCTAAAGGTGAAGCTCCTTGCTGCGCTCTGGACAACGCTCATCATCACGTCAGGAAGGGACGCGTAGGGTGACATGAGCTCAAGCCCGCTGCCCTCTGCCAGGCTCTGTTTTTCATTTTTTCATGTTTTCATATGTTATGTTGGGCTGAGCCCCCGTGAATGGTTTATGCGCCAAGCCTCAGCCCCATCTCTGACCCCTTTGTGCCTGCACTCAGCGCCGCATCCTGCGTTGTCACATCCCAAGGCTGCTGCTGTCACCCCAAGCTGGTGTTTCTTCTATACTACATCATCATGTCAACATTGTAAATATTTTATATAGAATAATTGTTACTTCCTACAGTTTGTTACTGCCAGCTGTGTAAAACTCTTGTCCTACTCTGCCAAGATAAACAAAAGCTGGACATGTTGCCTCTGAAAACAGGGCAGCTCCGTGCAGTGGAGGATCCCTTGCTGAGGCACTGACCTGTCTCCTCTCTCCAAGCCTTGGGCTGGAAGGGGTGCTCGCAGGCTGGAGTAGTTGGGGCTCCATGCCTGGAAGTGTCCCCAAATCCTGCTAGGATGGCACGGTTCTTAGATGATTTTCCATTAATAATCCAGAGAGTTTGCAAAGGTACACATGCTGTTGGCCATGATCATGTTTCTGTGATGGCAACTACATTGTAGCTTTTCTGCTGTACAACGGCTTCCAGCTCCTCTGTTCATTGCCCATTCTGTGTGCGTTGCTGCAGCTGCATTTCAGCTGGGCTGCTGATCTGTGAAGGGGTTTCGTTAGAAGGAGATATGTTGTTGAATTAGTCAGGCCCAAAGGAATCTCAAGGCCAGTTCGAGAAGCTGAGAACAGAATCTGCTGTGAGAAAGAGGGGCGTTTCTTCATTAACAGGGCCTCAGCATGGCGTGAGTCGTCGGACCTGTCATCGGTGGGGCTCCAGCGTGTGGACTGCCCATGATACTCATTTAGCGAATCCATGCTTGGAGCGTGGATTCGTGATTAGAGAATAGTTGTGTATATAAGGAGACATGCTTCTGTAATAAATGGCTTTGGCGTGATTCACATTGAATCGGAGTGCTGAGTCCTTTATCGTTCCAACAAATGGTGACCCCGACGTGATACTCCGAACGGCGTCTCACTACGGTCGGGGAAAAGCCTGGAGCAACCCAGCCGGAGGCGGCTCAGCTGGACTGAGAGCCGGGCGGAGACGTACGGACGTTCCGCGGATAAATTTTGTTGAAGGCGGCGCCGGGAAAGGTGAGCGGCTGGGAGCAGGAGGAGGGAAGAGTGAAGTTATGGGGCAGAATATATCCTCTGAGGAAGAAGCTATAGTTAAAATCCTCCTGCATATTCTCTCTAGGAGAGGACTTAAATATGAAGAAAGTAACATACGTAGACTGTTGGTTTGGTGTAGAACTAACGGCTACCCGACAGAAGCTGAGAAAGCTTTTAAAATTGAACTTTGGGACGATATAGGGCAGAAATTATGGGATAAGGTTAGCGACGGAGATAAAGAAGCTAAATCATTAGCGACTACATGGAAGCTTATGATTTCCACCTTAAAAGAATTTAAGGCTGAGCGGGCTGCGGTTACTGGAATTTTTGCAGCGTTACAGTCTGAAAAGAACTCTAAAAATAACTGTGAAGCTTATCCAGTTCGTGTTTTCGATATCCTTCCTGCTCCATGCCCTCTTGTGCCTTCGGCGCCCCCGATGATACAACAGTCTGGGGCGGAGGGAGGAAAATTACCGAGTGGATGGCCTCCTGTACCATCACACGACCCTAGAGAGACCAAGAAGTCCAAAGAACTGGAGTCAGATAATTTGTCAAAAGGACTGGTGAAAGCTGAGAATGTTAAAGTCGTAAATAATTGTAATATCAATTATTTTACTGATTCGTGTCCGCCTTTACCGCCTTCTGCCCTTCTAATTCCTACAAGAGAACAGAAGGAGTCGCCGGATAAGAACTGGGCAAAAGAACTGTGTGAAAGATCAGATCAGCTATTAGCGAGTGAATCCAACAGTCAGCCATATCAAGCTATGAGAGAGGTGCCTGAAACCAACAAAGCAGCCAAATTGTTTGCAACTATTAATCAGGGTCCCAATGAGAATTACATGCAATTTATTGACCACCTTCAAGAGACCATCAATAAGCAGGTTGAAAACTTAGAAGTTAAGGAAGCACTGGTGTTGAAATTAGCAGTAGAGAATGCTAATGTTTGCTATCAGCATGTTATTTGCGAGTTTTACAGTACATATTAGGTGTTCCTGTGTACCGTCTCTCTGAAAATCAAGCAGCTTGTCATGAATGTGAGTTAATTGTTTTACTAGTTGTTTTTAAGTGCGCCATAAAACCTTCTGCCCGCTCTTCCCACTCAGGCTGCGAGCAGCCCTGTGCTTCCCCCCCCCACCAAGGTTTTTACTTGCAAGATGAGGTCAGGAATGATTGTTTTCAGTTGTGTTCCTAAAAAAATTGGTATTGGGAGGTGTTTTAAAACATAGGAAAGCACTCGGACAAGAAATCATTAAATCATTTCAGACAGTTTTACAGGCGGGGCGATTTGAACTTCAACAAGCTGAGAGAGACTTAACTGATAACACACGGGTCAGAAAACTTGTTAAAGTCTGCAAGATGCTTTCCTTATTAACCTGTTTTCTCTGTGGGTATCTGTTTAAGCATGTTGCAATTTTGATAGGTCTTTGTTATATGATACGATAAGTTCACAGTCTGTTAAATCATGAGATTCCGTTGACTCAAAATGTGCATTTTGTGATAATATAGAAGAACATGAGTAATTTAGTTCTTTACTGCGTGAATGTGATGTCTATCCCTGTTTCTCTATTAGGACGGGATGTGTTAGGACAACTAGGAGCAACTCTGGTGACGAAACAACAGCATTTCTAGAAGCGGCCATTGATGATGGGTGACCAGTACTGAAATTACAGTGGAAAAATGATGATCCAGTATGGGTAAATCAATGGCCACTCAGTAAAGAAAACTCGCCCATGTTGAAGAGCTAGTACAGGAACAGCTTGAAAAAGGGCATTTAGAGCCGTCTACAAGTCCCTGGAATACTCCTGTGTTTACTATTCAGAAAAAATCAAAGAAATGGAGGTTGTTACATGATCTTCGAAAAATTAATGATACCATGGAAGACATGGGAGCATTACAGCCGGGATTACCATCCCCTGTCATGATTCCAGAAAACTGGCAGATCTTAATAATTGACTTGCAAGATTGTTTTTTCACCATTGCTTTACATCCTGATGACTGTAAACGTTTTGCATTTTCCATAAATTCTGCAAATAAGGCTGAACCTGCGAAAAGGTATCAATGGGTAGTTTTGCCACAGGGAATGAAAAATTCCCCAACTATGTGTCAAATTTATGTAGCTTGGGCCTTGCAATCAATCAGAAAATCTCATCCTGAGTTAGTGATTTGCCACTACATGGATGACATATTGATAGCTGGGGAAACTTTTTCGACTGATTTGTTGATAAATGAAGTATCTGATACATTGCAGCATAGAGGATTGCAAATTGCTCCAGAAAAGGTACAAATTCAACCAGCATGGAAATATCTTGGTTGGGAAATTTCTCAGTCCACAGTGAAACCTCAGAAAACAGTATGTCGGCCTGTCATTCAATCCTTAAATGATGTGCAGAAACTAGTGGGTGATCTGAATTGGGTCCGAACCATTTGTGGGATCACTAATGAGGATTTAGCTCCAATTGTAAAACTGCTAAAAGGGGATAGTGACATTAGCTCTCCTAGAACGCTTACTGCTGAGGCGGATGCTGCTCTGAAAAAGATTATGTCCAAACTTGTAAAAGCTTTCAGCCATAGGTGGAACCCAGATTATGTAATCGGACTACTAATTGTAAACAATACTAACTATCCTTTTGCTCTCATAATGCAATGGACAACTGGTAAGGAGCCGTTAAAGATCTTAGAGTGGGTGTTTTTGCGTTTTCGACTCAAACGAACCATTACAACCAGGGTTGAAGTCTTTGCTCAGCTTATAATGAAAGGTAGGCAGAGAATAGTCGAAATTTCAGGGGCTGAGCCTGCATATATCATTGTTCCCCTCGTTTCAGAATATTTACAGTGGGCTTTGCAGAACTCCTTACCTTTTCAGATTGCGTTATTAGATTCTCGAGCTTTAATTAAGACGTTTTCCCCTCCACACAAGTTAATGTCAGTTTTGAATATGGGATCAATGGAGGAGGGTCCCCCTCTTCTCTCAGAATTTCCTGTTAAAGGACCCACAGTGTTCACTGACGCAGGGGGTAAAATGCAGAAAGCAGCAATTACATGGAAAACAGATGGAAAATGGCACGATGTGATACTAACTGACCTGAAAGGACCAACTCAGCATTTGGAACTCAGGACTGTAATAGAAGTGTTTATCAGATTTGCTCATAGCCCAGTGAATATTGTTTGCGATTCTTTGTATGTGGTAGGTGCGGTAGCTCGCATTGAAAGATCATTGCTCAAAGAGGTTCAGGATGCACAGCTGATGTCTTTGTTCAAGCAACTATGGTTGTTGATCGAAGAGAGACAACACTGATACTTCATAACACATATCCGTAGTCATCTGACAATTCAAGGCGATTTAGCTGAAGGAAACCGCCGAGCTGATTTTCTTGTATCTCCTGCCTGGGTTCCACCTCCAGTAGATAGGTTTGGGCAAGCAGTACGCTCTCATAGTTTCCTCCATCAGTCTGCTCAGGTCTTACAGCGGCAATTTTCATTGTCCGAAAGTGAAGCCCGAGGTATTGTTAAAAGTTGTGCAGATTGTCAGCGCATCTCAGTAGGGCTGGGCGCAGGAGTCAATCCAAGAGGATTAGGAGCCTTGGAATTGTGGCAAATGGACGTCACACATGTCCCTGAATTTGGCAGGCTGAAGTATGTGCATATGTCTATTGATACATATTCTTTCGCCACATGGGCCACTGCTCAGACTGGTGAAACTAGTTCACATGTGCAACGACATTTACGTTCTGCTTTTGCAGCTTTGGGAGTTCTTGCACAGGTCAAGACAGGCAACGCACCTGGTTATATCGCCAAAGCTACTGCCACCTTTTTTCAATTGTGGGGTGTTAAGCACATTACAGGGATACCAAATTCTCCTACTGGTCAGGCCTTGGTAGAAAGGATGAATCGAACTCTCAAGCATCAGCTTGACAAACAAAAAGGGGGAACTGACTGTACTACTCCACATGACAGACTAAGCAAAGCATTATATGTCTTGAACTTTTTACGCCTTCCGCAAGGATTCGACATTCCACCTATGATTCGTCATGGAACAAGCTTAAGAGGACACTTGACAGACCTTAGAGAAAATCAATGTCAGGTCAAAATACGCAGTGGAGTTACTGGTGAATGGGAGGGTCCTTTCCAATTAATAACTTGGGGAAAGGGTTATGCTTGTGTCATTACAGATCAAGGATCAAAATGGATTCCTGCGAAATGGATCAAGCCATGGCTGAATAAAGACAACAAAGATTCGACAGATGCAGAAGGACAGGAGGGAGATAAGTTGTGAGAATTGTCTCAAATGTAAACCATGAATTCTTATTCAGTGTTATAGATGCTCTTAGACCCAGTGGTCTAAAAGCTTATTAGTAAACAGATAAGGTACCTTCCATAGAGAATGCTAATTTGAACAGATGGTAAGAGTTCCAAAAGGGTGATATTACAATTAGATAATCTATGCATAGATAAGGTAAAAGTATAAGATATTTCTACCATGGTAACCTAATTTAGCAACTGGTAAGGTTTTAAAAGAGATATTAAGATTAAGCTATAGATCTTTTAAATAGGTTAATATAAGTTTAAAGATATTAATTCAATAATTAGCATATGAATAGGTTAATATAAGTTTTAAGATATTAAGTCAATAATTAGCGTATGCTGATGGTATTAAGTACGTTACTCTATAAACCGCGCAGTTATAGATCTTCTAGGAATTTAAGAGAATATATTGTATTAAGTTGTCTGACTATTCTAAAATAGTGCGTTGGTAAGGTTGTCATAAGCAGAATTAAGGTTTTATATATGATATGAAGGTTTGAGTATAAGCAGATAGTTGTTTAATCTTATTAAGTAAGGTTTAGCTACATTATATGTGATTGTAATTATGTTGTTAATCATGTATCCTATGTTGCAGTGTATTTCAAAGACGATTCAGCATGCTGTTTAAGGGGCCTGACTAGTTCAAGAACAAAAAGGGGGAATAGTGAAGGGGTTTCGTTAGAAGGAGATACGTTGTTGAATTAGTCAGGCCCAAAGGAATCTCAAGGCCAGTTCGAGAAGCTGAGAACAGAATCTGCTGTGAGAAAGAGGGGCGTTTCTTCGTTAACAGGGCCTCAGCATGGCGTGAGTCGTCGGACCTATCATCGGTGGGGCTCCAGCGTGTGGACTGCCCATGATACTCATTTAGCGAATCCATGCTTGGAGCGTGGATTCGTGATTAGAGAATAGTTGTGTATATAAGGAGACATGCTTCTGTAATAAATGACTTTTGTGTGATTCACATTGAATCGGAGTGCTGAGTCCTTTATCGTTCCAACACTGATCCCAGCACCTTTTTGCAGTGAGAAGCCCCAACTCCTTTGCAGCCATTCCCAGGCATTTCTGTGTTTTCTAGCACATCTACAACCCTTCTGTTTCTTCTACTGCACTGCTCTCCATCCCCTGCCTCTGCTGAGACAGCAGAGCAAACGACCTGGGTAGCAGCCCATCCAAGAATTTAAAAAAGCCAAGAAGGCCAATGGTACCTGGGGTGGATTAGAAGGGGGTAGTCAGTAGGTCAGAGAGGTTCTCCTGCCCCTCTACTCTGCCCTGGGGAGACCACACCTGGAATATTGTGTCCAGTTGTGGCCCCTCAGTTCCAGAAGGACAGGGAACTGCTGGAGAGAGTCCAGCGCAGCCACCAAGATGCTGAAGGGAGTGGAGCATCTCCCGTGTGAGGAAAGGCTGAGGGAGCTGGGGCTCTGGAGCTGGAGGAGAATGAGGGGGGACTCATTCCTGGGGATCAATATGGAAAGGGGGAGTGTCAGGAGGATGGAGCCAGGCTCTTCTGGGTGACAACCAGTGACAGGACGAGGGGCAATGGGTACAAACTGGAACACAGGAGGTTCCACTTGAATATGAGAAGAAACTTGTTTGGGGTGAGGGTGGCAGAGCCTGGCCCAGGCTGCCCAGGGAGGTTGTGGAGTCTCCTTCTCTGCAGACATTCAAACCCGCCTTGACACCTTCCTGTGGAACCTCAGCTGGGTGTTCCTGCTCCATGGGGGGATTGCACTGGGTGAGCTTTCCAGGGCCCTCCATTCCCTGACATCCTGGGATTCTGTGATTCTCAACAAGTACAAGGACAACACCAGGGCTTCGTTCAAGTGGAGGAAGGCCCACGCAGCGGTGTGGAACGTGGCGGAGGCGCAGGCTGACTTTGCCACAGTGTTGTCCCTTGAGCCCTCGCCGCGCGCCATCATCTCTGAGGAGCCCGGAGCCTGCAAGCTCACCTGCACCGAGGACAAGATCCGCTTCGAGGGTGTCTTCTCACAGGAGACCCCAACGCTCCCTGAACAGGTTCTTTTAGATACTCCACACGTGGAACGTTTTTTGAAGGTTGTTAGCATTTAATACAAATTTTACTTATTTACATATTTGAGGTGGCCCAGGAGCTTGCCAGGGTGTAAGAGTTGGTCTGAAGGACAGTATTTGCCCGAACATCGCCATCAAGAGCTTGAACGGACAATGACTTGGAAAGAGGCCTGAGGAAGAACTGTGTTGCACAGGTCTCTCTGACCCGGGGGCTACCGTTAGCAACAGCCGCTGTGTGGGCTTCACCTGCTGCCTCAGCCAGGCTAGCCCCCACCTCCTAAAAGGAATTGTGTTCTATGGGTCTCTCTGACCTGGGGACAACAGTTGCTGTCCAGACGATGGATTTTCACCTGCTGCTTCAGCCAAACTCTCCTTCCACCTGCTCCCTGTTAGTAAAGCCAACGAAGAAGAGCATGCGCAGAGGCTCGCCAAGGCTTTTGAGGTCACCCAATGGACCATAAAGAAAGCCCTGAACGTGAGGCCACGCAGGCGCAGATGGGTTCTGGCAAACGAAGCAAGGACTTTTCGAGCCTGCGCAGTTAAGCCTCGGTTGGGAAACAAAGGCGGAGACTGGCCTCAACTCGTGGGAGAAAAGGGGGTGAAGACGCATAAAAGATGGATCCTGACTGGACATCATTGAGATCTCCCCACCAAAGGATCCTGAATCACAACAGAGGACCGGCAGGACTCTATGGGACTGGAGACCAGAGGGACGCCTTTGGGACTCGTTCGGTGGTAACCAAATCCTCTTTCCCCCCTTTTCATTTTTCTTTCCCTTTTTCCTCTACATTCTCTTTCACAGGCCGCTTTACGGGCAAAATAATAAAGTAACACTGTGTGATAGAATTATAACCCCTTGGCATTTTGGTTGCCTTAATTTTGCGCTTCAGGATCAAGCTGAACAAACTGTAACGAGTCCATCACCGAATGGAGCGTGACAGCAACTAAGCAGCTGGAGGCTGGGAAGAGAGATGCTGCTGCTGCCCACTGCTGCCCCAGTCATTGCAATCAGCTCTGGTTCTGTGCAGTGCGCGGAGGTGCTGGGGAAGAGGAGGATGCTGCGAAGGCTGCAGCCCAGGCTGTGCAGCAGCCACAGACAGCCGTGGCTGGTTTGCAATGGGCCACACAGGGATCAGCAGCTGCTGCGGCTCTTGGCTAACCGGGTTTATACCTGAGCCTCCCTCCATTTTTAGAGCCCAGAAACCCAGGGCGGAGGAGCACACATCTGAGATGAAGCTCTGAGCGGGCGCATTTCTTCTCAAGACCAGCACTGTTTGCGGCGCTTCTCCCCGGTGTCTCAGGCCTGAACGTGCTCTCGTGACGCTGGAAGCCTTGTGCGTCAGAGCCTTGTGCAGAGATGGATCATGGCTCAGATTTCCAGCAAGGGAGCGAGCAGCCGGCTCTTCCTCACTTGGAAGACCCTCGGTGGAGGTGAGGCACCGCGTGTGGGTTTGGAGGGTCTCGCCTGTATCAGCTCAGGGAGGTGCTCCGAAACACCCCCGCAATGGGGAGGTTCCTTGTGAGACGAAGGGGATGCCGTACGGTGCATGGATTAGGTCAACCAGGCCAAGTCGGCGATAGATCTCAAATGTTCCAAGTCCTTGACTCGAATTGGAGACAGGCAGGTGGGAAGGGAGCTTGAGGGGGATCCAGCCAGACTGCCGGCTTGCGGCAGCACCAGCCCATGGCTTCCCGAAAGCAATGTCGGGACACCCCGAGGACAGAGATTTCCTGCAGCCTTCTTTGTCCCGAGGGGGAGCAGGAACAGATGAGCACAGGGGGAAAACTGTCATTTTTTTTTTAATTGGCTTTATTGATTTCTTAAAACAATCCAAGGCCGAGCAGAGGCTGGCAGCACCATGTCCTCAGGGCAGGTGAACGCCGCGGTCGCCGTCCATGCTCCCATCCCTGGTGTGCCGCCCTCAGACGCTCCCTCTGGGCGCTGCGCAGGCTCAGGACCAGCCGCATGTCCAGGGACCCGCGTGGCGCTGGCAGCCGGGCTCTACTCCTCTTGCTGTCCCGCGGTGCAGCTGCAGCGGAAAGCCCTGCGCAGAGCCCGGAGCACCCTCCTGAACCGGGAAGGCCGTCGCCGTGGAGCTGGGCCCTGCGCTGGGCAGGCGATGTCTGTGCTGGTCTCTCCTCCATGCTCTCCAGACATTGAAGAAACCGCCTTTTCCTCTTGATCCTTTGCAGCTGGGACGAGAGGGGCTGTGCTGGGCTGTCCCTCATCCTCTCCTGCCAAATGAGCCTCAATGACTTCAAGTGCTGCAGGTGCAGGTGCTGCCGCTGGAACATCCATGCATTGGGCCAGGTCCTGCTGTTCCTCCGCTTGCTGGCCAGGTCCCTGGATCTCAGCCTCAGCCCTGCGCACGGCCTCACTGACGATGTACTCCACGATGTCCGACAGAGCCACATTGTCCTCTGTGGGGCTGTGCTGGGCAGGTGCCGGGCTCCCTGCTTCTGCTGCCCCCTCCGTGTCTGTGCAGCTGGGCAAGCCAGAGCCCTCCTGGGGACCTGCAGGGGCGTCCTGGAGGAGCTCCTGGACCGAGGGGTTGATCCAGATGTTCTGGATGGAGTTGTCTCTGCCTTGGCACCCCTCTTTGCTGCTCTCATCCTCCACATCCATGTGCTGGGCCAGGTCCTGCTGTTCCTCTGCTTCCTGGCCAGTTCCCAAGATCTCAGCCACAGCTCTGCGCATGGCCTCACTGACGATGCGCTGGGCTGTGTCCCACAGAGCCGCGTCGTAGGCTGTGGGGCCCTGTGGGGCAGGTGCCGGGCACTCTGCCTCTGCTGCTGCCGCGGTGTCGGTGCTGCGAGGCCAGCCAGACCCCTCCTGGGGACCTCCATGGTGGTCCTGGAAGCTCTCCTGGACCGAGGGGGTGACCCAGGTGCCCTGGATGGTGTGCTGGCCCGGGCCGTGGCTGACCTGCGGGCAGGAGGAGGAGCAGGACACGTGGGATGGAGGCGGCAGCCCCGGCACCGCAGCAGCTGCTTGCGGCCCCATCCAACCACCGGCCTCTCCCTCCTGCCCTGTACCATCCCTCCCCTGTGGCTTATGGAGCAAGGGGGGCAGCCCGAAGGGCTGGGAGTGGGCGTTCGCCTCCTTGTCAATCGGCATCTTGGGCCTCGCCTGCTGCAGAGCTGCAACGGGCACCCAGGGGAGCTGCTGCCTCGTGAGGAGCTGCTGCCTCCTCCGAAACTGCTGCCTCCTCCGAAGCTGCTGCCTCCTCCGAAGCTGCTGCCTCCTCAGAAGCTGCTGCCTCCTCAGAAGCTGCTGCCTCCTCAGAAGCTGCTCCTTAAATACCCCCACGGTCAGGGCGGGGACCCCCATGTCACAATGGCCTCTGGCTATGACGACCCCGTGTCACAATGGCTTCTGGTTATGACGAGGTGCTCACATCACAGAGCCCGGGCGGTCGCCATGGGGACACCCACCTCCAGGCCGGCTGGGACTGGCTGTGCACGGCGTGGGGCAGCCCCTGCTTGAAGGAGGAGAGAGCAGAGCATGGCGAGGGAAGCTGTCCCCAGCACACAGGAGCCCGTGCCCCAGAGCTTGGCTCAGAGATGCTGCTGCCTGCTCCGCTACACCTGCAACAATCCGCCTTCAGATCTTGTTTGCAGGACACACCAAGGGCCTCTCTACAGCCTCACCACACTGATTCTTTGTTTTCAACATGATCGTCATGAGTTTTCTGAAGTAGGCATGAGCCTACTTTGAAGAAAAAGGCTGAAGCCACATTCACAAAACCACACAGTCCGTTTGCAGCAATAGAATCTACCGTTTCCCCCTTTTGTGACAACCAGGGCTCTCTCAAGGTGCGCTTTTACAGAACTTCTGAGCTGTTCCATGACTCACTTGCTAAAGGAGGTGGCCTCATCCAACTCCCAGTTTTAGCGTGCCAGCTCTCCAATGCATTGCCTCTGCCACCTTCCTTCTACCGGGCCCGAAGTGCATTCTACTGCCTGGTTAGGGAGATGCACGTGCCACCGGCCCCAAAGCATCACTCTGGGGACCCATCATGGCCGTTACCTCTCAGCTGCTGCACCAGCCAAATCTTTCTAGGATGGCAGCAGGCTCTCAGAATCTGCTACAGGTCCTTGCAAGCTCTCTATCTCCTTTTGTTCCCCTAGCACACTTACTCCCCGCTCCATGCAGTTTGTTTTGAGCCTAGGGAGCAGACAAATCCTTGGAAAATTACGCTTTATTTTCATGTCATATGTCAGAGAATCCCAGAATCCCAGAGTGTCAGGGGTTGAAGGGCCCTGTAAAGCTCATCCAGTGCAATCCCCCCATGGAGCAGGAACACCCAGCTGAGGTTCCACAGGAAGGTGTCCAGGCGGGTTTGAATGTCTGCAGAGAAGGAGACTCCACAACCTCCCTGGGCAGCCTGGGCCAGGTTCTGACACCCTCACTCCGAACAAGTTTCTTCTCAAATTTAAGTGGAACCTCCTGTGTTCCAGTTTGCACCCATTGCCCCTTGTCCTGTCACTGGATGTCACCCAGAAGAGCCTGGCTCCATCCTCCTGACACTCCCCCTTTCCATATTGATCCCCATGAATGAGTCCCCACTCAGTTTCCTCTTCTCCAGCTCCAGAGCCCCAGCTCCCTCAGCCTTTCCTCACACGGGAGATGCTCCACTCCCTTCAGCATCTTTGTAGAACCTGAGGTTGTTCCTGCCCAGATTCAAGACTCCACACTTGCCCTTGTTCTATTTCATTAAATTTTTCCCTGCCCAACTCTCCATCCTGTCCAGGTCTCTCATGGCAGCACAGCTTCCAGTGTCAGCCACTCCTCCCAGCTTGGTGTCACCAGCAAACTTGCTGACAGTCACTCTATTCCCTCATCCAAGTTGTTGATGAATATATTGAATAATTCCGGCCCCAGCACTGCCCCCTGAGGCACTGCACTGGATCCAGGCCTCCAACTGGACTCTGCCCCGTTGACCACGACTCCCTGTCTTCTTCCCTTCAACCAGTTCACAGTCCACGTCCCTACCCCATTGTCCAGACCACACTCCCTCAGTTTAGCAGCAAGGACACTGTGGGAGGCTGTGTCAAATGCTTTACTGAAGTCAAGAAATGAAGAAAATCCCAAAGTGAGGGGAAGTGAAGACACATAAAAGATGTTTCCTGACTGGACATCGTTGGGATCTCCCCACCAAAGGATCCCGAATCATGACAGAGGACCGGCAGGGCTCTACGGGACTGGAGACCAGAGGGAGGCCTTTGGGACTCGTTTGGTAGTAACCCAATCCTCTTCCCCCCTTTTCTTTTTTCCTTCCCTTCTTCCTCTACACTCTGTTTCGCGTGCCGCTTTACGGGCAAATAATAAGGTAACACTGTGTGACAGAATTATAACCCCTTGGCATTTTTGTTGCCTTAATTTTGTGCTTCGACATCAAGTTAAATGAAGCATCATGAGTCCATGACAGAATGGACTGTGACACAGGGCCTGGTGACACAGAGGTGCCCTGAAGTCCCAGTACTAAGCAGCGCATAGCAGTGACAGCGCACGGTTGAGGCGCAGTCTAAAGGTGAAGCTCCTTGCTGCGCTCTGGACAACGCTCATCATCACGTCAGGAAGGGACGCGTAGGGTGACATGAGCTCAAGCCCGCTGCCCTCTGCCAGGCTCTGTTTTTCATTTTTTCATGTTTTCATATGTTATGTTGGGCTGAGCCCCCGTGAATGGTTTATGCGCCAAGCCTCAGCCCCATCTCTGACCCCTTTGTGCCTGCACTCAGCGCCGCATCCTGCGTTGTCACATCCCAAGGCTGCTGCTGTCACCCCAAGCTGGTGTTTCTTCTATACTACATCATCATGTCAACATTGTAAATATTTTATATAGAATAATTGTTACTTCCTACAGTTTGTTACTGCCAGCTGTGTAAAACTCTTGTCCTACTCTGCCAAGATAAACAAAAGCTGGACATGTTGCCTCTGAAAACAGGGCAGCTCCGTGCAGTGGAGGATCCCTTGCTGAGGCACTGACCTGTCTCCTCTCTCCAAGCCTTGGGCTGGAAGGGGTGCTCGCAGGCTGGAGTAGTTGGGGCTCCATGCCTGGAAGTGTCCCCAAATCCTGCTAGGATGGCACGGTTCTTAGATGATTTTCCATTAATAATCCAGAGAGTTTGCAAAGGTACACATGCTGTTGGCCATGATCATGTTTCTGTGATGGCAACTACATTGTAGCTTTTCTGCTGTACAACGGCTTCCAGCTCCTCTGTTCATTGCCCATTCTGTGTGCGTTGCTGCAGCTGCATTTCAGCTGGGCTGCTGATCTGTGAAGGGGTTTCGTTAGAAGGAGATATGTTGTTGAATTAGTCAGGCCCAAAGGAATCTCAAGGCCAGTTCGAGAAGCTGAGAACAGAATCTGCTGTGAGAAAGAGGGGCGTTTCTTCATTAACAGGGCCTCAGCATGGCGTGAGTCGTCGGACCTGTCATCGGTGGGGCTCCAGCGTGTGGACTGCCCATGATACTCATTTAGCGAATCCATGCTTGGAGCGTGGATTCGTGATTAGAGAATAGTTGTGTATATAAGGAGACATGCTTCTGTAATAAATGGCTTTGGCGTGATTCACATTGAATCGGAGTGCTGAGTCCTTTATCGTTCCAACAAATGGTGACCCCGACGTGATACTCCGAACGGCGTCTCACTACGGTCGGGGAAAAGCCTGGAGCAACCCAGCCGGAGGCGGCTCAGCTGGACTGAGAGCCGGGCGGAGACGTACGGACGTTCCGCGGATAAATTTTGTTGAAGGCGGCGCCGGGAAAGGTGAGCGGCTGGGAGCAGGAGGAGGGAAGAGTGAAGTTATGGGGCAGAATATATCCTCTGAGGAAGAAGCTATAGTTAAAATCCTCCTGCATATTCTCTCTAGGAGAGGACTTAAATATGAAGAAAGTAACATACGTAGACTGTTGGTTTGGTGTAGAACTAACGGCTACCCGACAGAAGCTGAGAAAGCTTTTAAAATTGAACTTTGGGACGATATAGGGCAGAAATTATGGGATAAGGTTAGCGACGGAGATAAAGAAGCTAAATCATTAGCGACTACATGGAAGCTTATGATTTCCACCTTAAAAGAATTTAAGGCTGAGCGGGCTGCGGTTACTGGAATTTTTGCAGCGTTACAGTCTGAAAAGAACTCTAAAAATAACTGTGAAGCTTATCCAGTTCGTGTTTTCGATATCCTTCCTGCTCCATGCCCTCTTGTGCCTTCGGCGCCCCCGATGATACAACAGTCTGGGGCGGAGGGAGGAAAATTACCGAGTGGATGGCCTCCTGTACCATCACACGACCCTAGAGAGACCAAGAAGTCCAAAGAACTGGAGTCAGATAATTTGTCAAAAGGACTGGTGAAAGCTGAGAATGTTAAAGTCGTAAATAATTGTAATATCAATTATTTTACTGATTCGTGTCCGCCTTTACCGCCTTCTGCCCTTCTAATTCCTACAAGAGAACAGAAGGAGTCGCCGGATAAGAACTGGGCAAAAGAACTGTGTGAAAGATCAGATCAGCTATTAGCGAGTGAATCCAACAGTCAGCCATATCAAGCTATGAGAGAGGTGCCTGAAACCAACAAAGCAGCCAAATTGTTTGCAACTATTAATCAGGGTCCCAATGAGAATTACGTGCAATTTATTGACCACCTTCAAGAGACCATCAATAAGCAGGTTGAAAACTTAGAAGTTAAGGAAGCACTGGTGTTGAAATTAGCAGTAGAGAATGCTAATGTTTGCTATCAGCATGTTATTTGCGAGTTTTACAGTACATATTATGTGTTCCTGTGTACCGTCTCTCTGAAAATCAAGCAGCTTGTCATGAATGTGAGTTAATTGTTTTACTAGTTGTTTTTAAGTGCGCCATAAAACCTTCTGCCCGCTCTTCCCACTCAGGCTGCGAGCAGCCCTGTGCTTCCCCCCCCCACCAAGGTTTTTACTTGCAAGATGAGGTCAGGAATGATTGTTTTCAGTTGTGTTCCTAAAAAAATTGGTATTGGGAGGTGTTTTAAAACATAGGAAAGCACTCGGACAAGAAATCATTAAATCATTTCAGACAGTTTTACAGGCGGGGCGATTTGAACTTCAACAAGCTGAGAGAGACTTAACTGATAACACACGGGTCAGAAAACTTGTTAAAGTCTGCAAGATGCTTTCCTTATTAACCTGTTTTCTCTGTGGGTATCTGTTTAAGCATGTTGCAATTTTGATAGGTCTTTGTTATATGATACGATAAGTTCACAGTCTGTTAAATCATGAGATTCCGTTGACTCAAAATGTGCATTTTGTGATAATATAGAAGAACATGAGTAATTTAGTTCTTTACTGCGTGAATGTGATGTCTATCCCTGTTTCTCTATTAGGACGGGATGTGTTAGGACAACTAGGAGCAACTCTGGTGACGAAACAACAGCATTTCTAGAAGCGGCCATTGATGATGGGTGACCAGTACTGAAATTACAGTGGAAAAATGATGATCCAGTATGGGTAAATCAATGGCCACTCAGTAAAGAAAACTCGCCCATGTTGAAGAGCTAGTACAGGAACAGCTTGAAAAAGGGCATTTAGAGCCGTCTACAAGTCCCTGGAATACTCCTGTGTTTACTATTCAGAAAAAATCAAAGAAATGGAGGTTGTTACATGATCTTCGAAAAATTAATGATACCATGGAAGACATGGGAGCATTACAGCCGGGATTACCATCCCCTGTCATGATTCCAGAAAACTGGCAGATCTTAATAATTGACTTGCAAGATTGTTTTTTCACCATTGCTTTACATCCTGATGACTGTAAACGTTTTGCATTTTCCATAAATTCTGCAAATAAGGCTGAACCTGCGAAAAGGTATCAATGGGTAGTTTTGCCACAGGGAATGAAAAATTCCCCAACTATGTGTCAAATTTATGTAGCTTGGGCCTTGCAATCAATCAGAAAATCTCATCCTGAGTTAGTGATTTGCCACTACATGGATGACATATTGATAGCTGGGGAAACTTTTTCGACTGATTTGTTGATAAATGAAGTATCTGATACATTGCAGCATAGAGGATTGCAAATTGCTCCAGAAAAGGTACAAATTCAACCAGCATGGAAATATCTTGGTTGGGAAATTTCTCAGTCCACAGTGAAACCTCAGAAAACAGTATGTCGGCCTGTCATTCAATCCTTAAATGATGTGCAGAAACTAGTGGGTGATCTGAATTGGGTCCGAACCATTTGTGGGATCACTAATGAGGATTTAGCTCCAATTGTAAAACTGCTAAAAGGGGATAGTGACATTAGCTCTCCTAGAACGCTTACTGCTGAGGCGGATGCTGCTCTGAAAAAGATTATGTCCAAACTTGTAAAAGCTTTCAGCCATAGGTGGAACCCAGATTATGTAATCGGACTACTAATTGTAAACAATACTAACTATCCTTTTGCTCTCATAATGCAATGGACAACTGGTAAGGAGCCGTTAAAGATCTTAGAGTGGGTGTTTTTGCGTTTTCGACTCAAACGAACCATTACAACCAGGGTTGAAGTCTTTGCTCAGCTTATAATGAAAGGTAGGCAGAGAATAGTCGAAATTTCAGGGGCTGAGCCTGCATATATCATTGTTCCCCTCGTTTCAGAATATTTACAGTGGGCTTTGCAGAACTCCTTACCTTTTCAGATTGCGTTATTAGATTCTCGAGCTTTAATTAAGACGTTTTCCCCTCCACACAAGTTAATGTCAGTTTTGAATATGGGATCAATGGAGGAGGGTCCCCCTCTTCTCTCAGAATTTCCTGTTAAAGGACCCACAGTGTTCACTGACGCAGGGGGTAAAATGCAGAAAGCAGCAATTACATGGAAAACAGATGGAAAATGGCACGATGTGATACTAACTGACCTGAAAGGACCAACTCAGCATTTGGAACTCAGGACTGTAATAGAAGTGTTTATCAGATTTGCTCATAGCCCAGTGAATATTGTTTGCGATTCTTTGTATGTGGTAGGTGCGGTAGCTCGCATTGAAAGATCATTGCTCAAAGAGGTTCAGGATGCACAACTGATGTCTTTGTTCAAGCAACTATGGTTGTTGATCGAAGAGAGACAACACTGATACTTCATAACACATATCCGTAGTCATCTGACAATTCAAGGCGATTTAGCTGAAGGAAACCGCCGAGCTGATTTTCTTGTATCTCCTGCCTGGGTTCCACCTCCAGTAGATAGGTTTGGGCAAGCAGTACGCTCTCATAGTTTCCTCCATCAGTCTGCTCAGGTCTTACAGCGGCAATTTTCATTGTCCGAAAGTGAAGCCCGAGGTATTGTTAAAAGTTGTGCAGATTGTCAGCGCATCTCAGTAGGGCTGGGCGCAGGAGTCAATCCAAGAGGATTAGGAGCCTTGGAATTGTGGCAAATGGACGTCACACATGTCCCTGAATTTGGCAGGCTGAAGTATGTGCATATGTCTATTGATACATATTCTTTCGCCACATGGGCCACTGCTCAGACTGGTGAAACTAGTTCACATGTGCAACGACATTTACGTTCTGCTTTTGCAGCTTTGGGAGTTCTTGCACAGGTCAAGACAGGCAACGCACCTGGTTATATCGCCAAAGCTACTGCCACCTTTTTTCAATTGTGGGGTGTTAAGCACATTACAGGGATACCAAATTCTCCTACTGGTCAGGCCTTGGTAGAAAGGATGAATCGAACTCTCAAGCATCAGCTTGACAAACAAAAAGGGGGAACTGACTGTACTACTCCACATGACAGACTAAGCAAAGCATTATATGTCTTGAACTTTTTACGCCTTCCGCAAGGATTCGACATTCCACCTATGATTCGTCATGGAACAAGCTTAAGAGGACACTTGACAGACCTTAGAGAAAATCAATGTCAGGTCAAAATACGCAGTGGAGTTACTGGTGAATGGGAGGGTCCTTTCCAATTAATAACTTGGGGAAAGGGTTATGCTTGTGTCATTACAGATCAAGGATCAAAATGGATTCCTGCGAAATGGATCAAGCCATGGCTGAATAAAGACAACAAAGATTCGACAGATGCAGAAGGACAGGAGGGAGATAAGTTGTGAGAATTGTCTCAAATGTAAACCATGAATTCTTATTCAGTGTTATAGATGCTCTTAGACCCAGTGGTCTAAAAGCTTATTAGTAAACAGATAAGGTACCTTCCATAGAGAATGCTAATTTGAACAGATGGTAAGAGTTCCAAAAGGGTGATATTACAATTAGATAATCTATGCATAGATAAGGTAAAAGTATAAGATATTTCTACCATGGTAACCTAATTTAGCAACTGGTAAGGTTTTAAAAGAGATATTAAGATTAAGCTATAGATCTTTTAAATAGGTTAATATAAGTTTAAAGATATTAATTCAATAATTAGCATATGAATAGGTTAATATAAGTTTTAAGATATTAAGTCAATAATTAGCGTATGCTGATGGTATTAAGTACGTTACTCTATAAACCGCGCAGTTATAGATCTTCTAGGAATTTAAGAGAATATATTGTATTAAGTTGTCTGACTATTCTAAAATAGTGCGTTGGTAAGGTTGTCATAAGCAGAATTAAGGTTTTATATATGATATGAAGGTTTGAGTATAAGCAGATAGTTGTTTAATCTTATTAAGTAAGGTTTAGCTACATTATATGTGATTGTAATTATGTTGTTAATCATGTATCCTATGTTGCAGTGTATTTCAAAGACGATTCAGCATGCTGTTTAAGGGGCCTGACTAGTTCAAGAACAAAAAGGGGGAATAGTGAAGGGGTTTCGTTAGAAGGAGATACGTTGTTGAATTAGTCAGGCCCAAAGGAATCTCAAGGCCAGTTCGAGAAGCTGAGAACAGAATCTGCTGTGAGAAAGAGGGGCGTTTCTTCGTTAACAGGGCCTCAGCATGGCGTGAGTCGTCGGACCTATCATCGGTGGGGCTCCAGCGTGTGGACTGCCCATGATACTCATTTAGCGAATCCATGCTTGGAGCGTGGATTCGTGATTAGAGAATAGTTGTGTATATAAGGAGACATGCTTCTGTAATAAATGACTTTTGTGTGATTCACATTGAATCGGAGTGCTGAGTCCTTTATCGTTCCAACACTGATCCCAGCACCTTTTTGCAGTGAGAAGCCCCAACTCCTTTGCAGCCATTCCCAGGCATTTCTGTGTTTTCTAGCACATCTACAACCCTTCTGTTTCTTCTACTGCACTGCTCTCCATCCCCTGCCTCTGCTGAGACAGCAGAGCAAACGACCTGGGTAGCAGCCCATCCAAGAATTTAAAAAAGCCAAGAAGGCCAATGGTACCTGGGGTGGATTAGAAGGGGGTAGTCAGTAGGTCAGAGAGGTTCTCCTGCCCCTCTACTCTGCCCTGGGGAGACCACACCTGGAATATTGTGTCCAGGGAACTGCTGGAGAGAGTCCAGCGCAGCCACCAAGATGCTGAAGGGAGTGGAGCATCTCCCGTGTGAGGAAAGGCTGAGGGAGCTGGGGCTCTGGAGCTGGAGGAGAATGAGGGGGGACTCATTCCTGGGGATCAATATGGAAAGGGGGAGTGTCAGGAGGATGGAGCCAGGCTCTTCTGGGTGACAACCAGTGACAGGACGAGGGGCAATGGGTACAAACTGGAACACAGGAGGTTCCACTTGAATATGAGAAGAAACTTGTTTGGGGTGAGGGTGGCAGAGCCTGGCCCAGGCTGCCCAGGGAGGTTGTGGAGTCTCCTTCTCTGCAGACATTCAAACCCGCCTTGACACCTTCCTGTGGAACCTCAGCTGGGTGTTCCTGCTCCATGGGGGGATTGCACTGGGTGAGCTTTCCAGGGCCCTCCATTCCCTGACATCCTGGGATTCTGTGATTCTCAACAAGTACAAGGACAACACCAGGGCTTCGTTCAAGTGGAGGAAGGCCCACGCAGCGGTGTGGAACGTGGCGGAGGCGCAGGCTGACTTTGCCACAGTGTTGTCCCTTGAGCCCTCGCCGCGCGCCATCATCTCTGAGGAGCCCGGAGCCTGCAAGCTCACCTGCACCGAGGACAAGATCCGCTTCGAGGGTGTCTTCTCACAGGAGACCCCAACGCTCCCTGAACAGGTTCTTTTAGATACTCCACACGTGGAACGTTTTTTGAAGGTTGTTAGCATTTAATACAAATTTTACTTATTTACATATTTGAGGTGGCCCAGGAGCTTGCCAGGGTGTAAGAGTTGGTCTGAAGGACAGTATTTGCCCGAACATCGCCATCAAGAGCTTGAACGGACAATGACTTGGAAAGAGGCCTGAGGAAGAACTGTGTTGCACAGGTCTCTCTGACCCGGGGGCTACCGTTAGCAACAGCCGCTGTGTGGGCTTCACCTGCTGCCTCAGCCAGGCTAGCCCCCACCTCCTAAAAGGAATTGTGTTCTATGGGTCTCTCTGACCTGGGGACAACAGTTGCTGTCCAGACGATGGATTTTCACCTGCTGCTTCAGCCAAACTCTCCTTCCACCTGCTCCCTGTTAGTAAAGCCAACGAAGAAGAGCATGCGCAGAGGCTCGCCAAGGCTTTTGAGGTCACCCAATGGACCATAAAGAAAGCCCTGAACGTGAGGCCACGCAGGCGCAGATGGGTTCTGGCAAACGAAGCAAGGACTTTTCGAGCCTGCGCAGTTAAGCCTCGGTTGGGAAACAAAGGCGGAGACTGGCCTCAACTCGTGGGAGAAAAGGGGGTGAAGACGCATAAAAGATGGATCCTGACTGGACATCATTGAGATCTCCCCACCACAGGATCCTGAATCACAACAGAGGACCGGCAGGACTCTATGGGACTGGAGACCAGAGGGACGCCTTTGGGACTCGTTCGGTGGTAACCAAATCCTCTTTCCCCCCTTTTCATTTTTCTTTCCCTTTTTCCTCTACATTCTCTTTCACAGGCCGCTTTACGGGCAAAATAATAAAGTAACACTGTGTGATAGAATTATAACCCCTTGGCATTTTGGTTGCCTTAATTTTGCGCTTCAGGATCAAGCTGAACAAACTGTAACGAGTCCATCACTGAATGGAGCGTGACAGCAACTAAGCAGCTGGAGGCTGGGAAGAGAGATGCTGCTGCTGCACACTGCTGCCCCAGTCATTGCAATCAGCTCTGGTTCTGTGCAGTGCGCGGAGGTGCTGGGGAAGAGGAGGATGCTGCGAAGGCTGCAGCCCAGGCTGTGCAGCAGCCACAGACAGCCGTGGCTGGTTTGCAATGGGCCACACAGGGATCAGCAGCTGCTGCGGCTCTTGGCTAACCGGGTTTATACCTGAGCCTCCCTCCATTTTTAGAGCCCAGAAACCCAGGGCGGAGGAGCACACATCTGAGATGAAGCTCTGAGCGGGCGCATTTCTTCTCAAGACCAGCACTGTTTGCGGCGCTTCTCCCCGGTGTCTCAGGCCTGAACGTGCTCTCGTGACGCTGGAAGCCTTGTGCGTCAGAGCCTTGTGCAGAGATGGATCATGGCTCAGATTTCCAGCAAGGGAGCGAGCAGCCGGCTCTTCCTCACTTGGAAGACCCTCGGTGGAGGTGAGGCACCGCGTGTGGGTTTGGAGGGTCTCGCCTGTATCAGCTCAGGGAGGTGCTCCGAAACACCCCCGCAATGGGGAGGTTCCTTGTGAGACGAAGGGGATGCCGTACGGTGCATGGATTAGGTCAACCAGGCCAAGTCGGCGATAGATCTCAAATGTTCCAAGTCCTTGACTCGAATTGGAGACAGGCAGGTGGGAAGGGAGCTTGAGGGGGATCCAGCCAGACTGCCGGCTTGCGGCAGCACCAGCCCATGGCTTCCCGAAAGCAATGTCGGGACACCCCGAGGACAGAGATTTCCTGCAGCCTTCTTTGTCCCGAGGGGGAGCAGGAACAGATGAGCACAGGGGGAAAACTGTCATTTTTTTTTTAATTGGCTTTATTGATTTCTTAAAACAATCCAAGGCCGAGCAGAGGCTGGCAGCACCATGTCCTCAGGGCAGGTGAACGCCGCGGTCGCCGTCCATGCTCCCATCCCTGGTGTGCCGCCCTCAGACGCTCCCTCTGGGCGCTGCGCAGGCTCAGGACCAGCCGCATGTCCAGGGACCCGCGTGGCGCTGGCAGCCGGGCTCTACTCCTCTTGCTGTCCCGCGGTGCAGCTGCAGCGGAAAGCCCTGCGCAGAGCCCGGAGCACCCTCCTGAACCGGGAAGGCCGTCGCCGTGGAGCTGGGCCCTGCGCTGGGCAGGCGATGTCTGTGCTGGTCTCTCCTCCATGCTCTCCAGACATTGAAGAAACCGCCTTTTCCTCTTGATCCTTTGCAGCTGGGACGAGAGGGGCTGTGCTGGGCTGTCCCTCATCCTCTCCTGCCAAATGAGCCTCAATGACTTCAAGTGCTGCAGGTGCAGGTGCTGCCGCTGGAACATCCATGCATTGGGCCAGGTCCTGCTGTTCCTCCGCTTGCTGGCCAGGTCCCTGGATCTCAGCCTCAGCCCTGCGCACGGCCTCACTGACGATGTACTCCACGATGTCCGACAGAGCCACATTGTCCTCTGTGGGGCTGTGCTGGGCAGGTGCCGGGCTCCCTGCTTCTGCTGCCCCCTCCGTGTCTGTGCAGCTGGGCAAGCCAGAGCCCTCCTGGGGACCTGCAGGGGCGTCCTGGAGGAGCTCCTGGACCGAGGGGTTGATCCAGATGTTCTGGATGGAGTTGTCTCTGCCTTGGCACCCCTCTTTGCTGCTCTCATCCTCCACATCCATGTGCTGGGCCAGGTCCTGCTGTTCCTCTGCTTCCTGGCCAGTTCCCAAGATCTCAGCCACAGCTCTGCGCATGGCCTCACTGACGATGCGCTGGGCTGTGTCCCACAGAGCCGCGTCGTAGGCTGTGGGGCCCTGTGGGGCAGGTGCCGGGCACTCTGCCTCTGCTGCTGCCGCGGTGTCGGTGCTGCGAGGCCAGCCAGACCCCTCCTGGGGACCTCCATGGTGGTCCTGGAAGCTCTCCTGGACCGAGGGGGTGACCCAGGTGCCCTGGATGGTGTGCTGGCCCGGGCCGTGGCTGACCTGCGGGCAGGAGGAGGAGCAGGACACGTGGGATGGAGGCGGCAGCCCCGGCACCGCAGCAGCTGCTTGCGGCCCCATCCAA